>NC_047094.1:85788332-86089246 GCF_902459505.1 Geotrypetes seraphini | reverse complement strand
CTAAATTCCCTGTCATAGAAAGCAGCCTGAAATGCTAGCGTATGTTCCAAGGATTTCTTGCTCTTACAACCTTGAGCAGATGGAAAATTAAACAATGCATGTGATTTTCTCCTATGTTTATGGAATGCTATGAGAAATCTATCGGTCATATAGTTTGGAGCAATACCATACGTAACTTTGTAACAAAGACAACCCAGCTTAAACAAAACATGTGTCTCCACTTTGAGGTAAGTCCAGGAGTCATAGGCTCTGACTAGGGAATCCATTGAACTAAGCACCTAGGCTCTGATTCTATAAAAGAAGCCTATAGTTAGGCACCTAGATCGGCATGCCTAGCCAATCTAGTGCCTAAGTTAAATTTTTTAATTGGCTTAATTGGCACTGATAATTGAAAGTGCCATTAAAAAACAATTTAAAAAATTATTTGCCAGTAGGGGCCTAGTGCTTTGATGTAGGTGTCTATACTAAGGTGCCTAACGACGAGTAGGCATGCTTAGCGGCAGATTCAGGGTGGAGTTTGGACATGGATTGAGTTAGGCACTAGTAAGTACCTACCTTAGATACACTCATTTAGGTCAAGAAAATCCTGGCCTAAATGGAGTATGCCTAAAGATTTTACGCCTACCTGTGCCTAAGAATACATTAGGCCTGATTCTATGAATGGTGCCTAGCAGTTGATTGACAACCAGTGCCCTATTTGAGTCTAGCCTTACCTGCGTATGTTCTGGTCCAGTAGGAACTTATCTAACCCTTTCTTGAATCCCTAAAGGGTACTTTTCCCTATAATAGCCTCCGGAAGAGCGTTCCAGATTTCTACCACTCTCTGGGTGAAGACGAACTTCCTAACATTTGTACGGAATTCATCCCCTTTTAACTTTAGCGAGTGCCCTTCCTTCCATAGAAAAGGCATTTTACTGTGTTTCTGTTCAAGTCCTCTAGAAATGAGAAAGAAACACTTCATACATTCGAGTTCAGAAGATTGGAGTTTTATGGGCCAGGTCAAGCCCACATTGTCACCTCTCTAGCTGTGCTAAACTTTCTGAGCCTCAGTCTTCTGAAGCAGTGTCTGAGGCCCTCACAGAGACTATTCTACTAAACTGGGGGGCACAAGTTACCCAGTGCTGTACAGACAAATAGAAGATAAGTCCCTGCTTAATCTAGTTGGCAGATTTTAAAAGAAAATAGACACTGAGGATCAAACATGGCGTCCATAGAGTAGTCAGAGCGATTTTACATTCACTCATTAACAGATGACTAGTTATACTAAAATATGTGGTCTGGCGATTCTCAACCCAGTCCTCAGAAACATCCTGGCTGTTCAGGTTTGCAGAGTCTCCTTCATGAATATGCATAAGATATATTTTACATATGTCATCCTGTTTCTTAGATTTACTGTATAGGCAACTGTATAGGCAAATATATCTCATTAGTGTTTAAGCCCGTTACATTAACGGGTGCTAGAGTAGATGTCTGTCTGGGGTTTTTTCTTTGTCTCTCTCTCCTTGGACGCTGGCTGGCTGTCTGGCTGTCAATCTTTCTGTCTTTGTCTCTCCCTGGCCCCCTATCTGTCTGTCTTTATTTCTGTCTGTCTGTCTCCCTGGCCTTCTGCCTGCCTGTATTTCTCCCTTATGTCATGCCTGCCTGTCTCTCCATGGCCCCCTTATGTTCCCCCCCTCCCAGAGCAAAGCATGATTGCTGTCTGCCCCCAGCACACCCCTCCCCCCCAAAGCAGCCCCCTTTCCCTCTCCCCCTCCACTTCTTACCAGCATGGGACACATGATTGCTGTCTGCACCCCAGCACACCCCACCCCCAAAGCAGCCCCCTTTCCCTCTCCCCCTGCCCCCTGTTGTGCCATGCCTGCCTGCTCCATGGCCCCCTTCTTTTCCCTCCTCCCAGAGCAAAGCATGATTGCTGTCTTCCCCCAGCACACCCCTCCCCCAAAGCAGCCCCTTTCCCTCTCCCCCTGACCCCTGTTGTGCCATGCCTGCTGCTCCGTGGCCCCCTTCTGTCCCCCCCCATGATTGCTATCTGCCCCAGCACACCCCTCCCCCCAAAGCATCCCCCTTTTCCTCTCCCCCTGGTCCCCTGTTGTGCCATGCCTGCCTGCTCCGTGGCCCCCTTCTGTCCCCCCCCCATGATTGCTATCTGCCCCAGCACACCCCTCCCCCCAAAGCAGCCCCCTTTTCCTCTCCCCCTGGTCCCCTGTTGTGCCATGCCTGCCTGCTCCGTGGCCCCCTTCTGTTTCCCCTCTCCCATTCTACCTTCCCTCCATCCCTGGTTCCTGGTGTCCTTGGCCAACTGGCACGAACCACTGCCGCCGCCGCTGCTCCTCTTCAACAAAGCAGCCTGCTGAGGTTTGCCGGCCGACTGTAGCGAACCTCGCAGGCCGCTCTCTAAATCAGTAGCACATACCCTCTGACACGATTGTGTCAGAGGGAACGTGCTACCGAGGTGGAGAGCGACCTACGAGGTTCGCTACAGCCGGCCGGTGAACCTCAAGAGGCTACTTTGAAGAGAAGCAGCAGGGTGGCAGCGGTTGGTGAGTGAGGGCGGGAGGGGCAAGTCGCTGGCGTGTTCCCTGCCTCCATGTTCCAAAATGGAATACGGCCAGGGAAGGACACAGCACGCCGCAGGAATCACAAAACCCTAAATGCACATGTGCGCTTAGAGTTTTATTATAGAGGATGAATATTCATGAGGGAGAACCTGGAAACCAAAAAGAGCTATAGTATTGCAGAGATGTGGGTTATAAATTACTGCCCTAAAGAGATGGGGAGTGGGAAGGGATGGAATTCGCACAGAACTCCTTTATACTTGAAGCCAGGGGACACTTGTTTTTCCTGAGATGCCCTGAGCAACAGGATGGAAGAGAGATTGCAAAGAGGCAGAGAAGCATCTAAAGAACAATCACAAACTCAGAAGTTGTGGATGCTCCAAATCAGGGCTGTCCAAGTCTGGTCCTCGATATCTACTGGCAGGCCAGGTTTTCAGGATATCCACAATGAATATGCATGAGAAGGATTTGCATACCAAGAAGGCAGTGCAGGCAAATCTCTCTCAAGCATATTCATTGTGGATATCCTGAAAACCTGGCCTGCCAGTAGATCTCAAGGACCGGACTTGGGCAGCCCTGCTCCAAATTCTCCGAGCAGCCCTGGACAGCAGGTCAGTAACCAGCCTCTCCCCGCAGCTCATATTGGCATGCAAATCTAAAATAATTTCACTTACAGGACAAACAATATTAAACTGCTGTGGCGAAGGGAGTACGTCTCAGATTGCTGACGTTAATCCAGTTAGAAGAATAATTAGGAAGGAAATAAAAATCAATTTGATAAAAGTCTGAGTATCTGGAATTTTATCTCTAGCTGCATGGCACATTATTCAAGGGCTAAGTATCACGCAGAGAAGTAAAGACCATTGGAACATGGATAGACCTTCTTCTCCAGCAACTGAAAAGTAGAGCTTCTTCCAATCCCTTCTGCCTTTTTGTCAGCTGACTTACTGTAAATCTCTTGGCACGACCAGAAAAAATTCTGGTCTTTGCTATTGATACTAACTGTGCAAATGCAATGGAAAGCTGTTTTCCATGATAAATCAACAAGGGTTTTTTTTTTTTAAACTAAAGCTTAGCGTGCACTAAATACTAAGAAGCCCATTCCTAACATTTACCGCTAATTCCATTAGTGTGCACTAAGCTTTAGTAATAAAAAGTCCACTAGTCAATGCTGAAAACAAAATAAAATAACCTGCAGTAGAAGGAAGTAGCACTGAAACCAGTGCAATCTGAGTGTCTACCTGCATTCATGATTAATTCCTCACTTTCATATTACAAAGGTTGCAGCAGCGCATTTTGGCTTCATTAGAAAGCTGAAGCCTTTTTTGGAAAACAGACCTACTCACCATCCTGCATGCCTTGTATGTTGCAATGATACTATAATTAGGCCTGGAGGAGGAGTCTAGTGCTTAAAATAGCAGATAAGCCACCAATTTCATGTCTTGTTACCTTGGGCATGTCATTTCACCATCTATTACTTCTGGTCCAAAATCAGGCCTCTCTAGTTCTAAACTCTGCTAATGAGATTCCATGCATGTTACATAGCAGAAGCCCCATTATTCCCAGTGGGGTCCTATTTACTAACTCTGGGTATGGATTTATAGCAGGGTGTCTAAGTCCTAAAAGGCAAAATAGGCATCTACTTTATGAGCCTTTATAAAACAGACTCCTAGAACCAGCCCCATTTCTGCACAGATCCTCTCGCAGAAATCTGTGCCTGCTGCAAAGATGGCAATATGTTTAAGCATACTTTAGAATGTATATATGTACTTTGCAGCTCCACCCCTGGTCTGCCTAAATGTGCGGTCCACATAAAAAAGCATGTTATCTTTCAGCATGTCTGATTTTACATGCATAGTCCCATGTGCCATTTTATGGATAAAGACCATCCTTTTCATATGATAATAAACTTTAACTAATAAACATTCAGTGGGGGAGAAGCAATGAGGAGGAAACACTGGCCAAACCCCCACTTGGAACACAACAGGATGAGCACAGGAAAATTCACAAATGCAAAGTATATGATAAATAAAACACAGATAATAGAAGTATAATGTATATACATAAAATGAATGTATTATGGTATAAATATGTAGGATAAATGTAGATATAGGGTAAATATAGCAATCTAAAATACACACATATAGGGTGAAGATAGTGTGTACATTCATAAAGGATATGTAAATGCACCACACCAGAATCAACAGCAGAAACACCCTAACTCTGTACTAAAGCTCATATATCGTAGCTCATGCATTGTAACACCATTACTGAAGCTCATGTATTGTAAACATCATTACCGAGCTCATATATTGAAACATCATTTACTCATGTATTGTAACACCATTACTAGGGTTACCAGATTTTACATATGTAAAATCAGGACCCCCCTAGACCCACCCCCAGGCCCGCCCAGTTCTACCCATCCCCGCCCCGTTACACCCATTCCGCGCCCCAGCCCCACCCCAAGCCCCTAAGGGGTGTCAGCCTGCTCATCTCAGTCAGGAGAGCATCTGCAGTTTGCTTTTCAAAACCCAGATAAAGTGCCGAGCTTTGGAAAGTTGTTCAGATGCTGGACATGCCCTCTAAAAAGAGGACATGTCCGGGTAAATCTAGAAGTCTGGTAACCCTAACCATTACTGAAGCTCGGGTATTGTAACATCATTACAGAAGCTCATCAACTGTACCTCAGGTATAGTAACACCATTACTGAAGCGCATGTATCGTAACACTGTTATAGAAGCTAATGTAAACCACTCTGAATTGACTACCCGGTTCATAGACAAAATCGCGTGAGACAACGGCGCGCCGACAACTGAGCGCAGACAACTGAGCACAAGGTTGATGGCGCGCCGAAGAAAAGCACTATTTTAAAAGGTTCCAACGGGGGGTGTTGGTGGGGAACCCCCCTATTTTACTTAACAGACATCGCGCTGGCGTTGTGGGGGGTTTGGGGGGTTGTAACCCCCCTCATTATACTTGAAACTGAACTTTTTGCCTGTTTTTTAGGGAAAAAGTTCAGTTTTAAGTATAATGTGGGGGGTTCAACCCCCCAAACCCCCCACAACGCCAGCGCAATGTCTGTTAAGTAAAGTGGGGGGGTTCCCCCACACACACCCCCCCCATCGGAGCCCTTTAAAATAGTGGTTTTCTTCGGCGCGCCGTCAACCTTGCGCTCAGTTGTCGGCGCGCCGTTGTCTCGCGCAATTTAGACCCGTCACCAACTACCCAGTCATTAGAAGCTGTATAGAAGCTTTCAATAAACAATGATCATGTCTACACATGGAAAATGCTACATAAAATGATCCCCTGAAGTGCTTAACTTACATTAATGTAGCTTACTGAATGAAGAACTTAGAGAATGACATGAGAACAAATTTGTCCCCATCCCCACAGGATCTCAACATCCCCATCCTATCCCCGTGAGTTCTGTCCCTGTCCCGTTCCTGCAAGCTCTGCCTTAACCACAAAAACCTCAAACACTTATGATTTTAAAGTGTTTGAGGCTTGAGCAGATGAGTACAGAGTTTGCAGGAATGAGGCACAGGGCTCATGGGGATGGGACAGGGATAGAGAGATTCCGCAGGGATGGGCAAGATATGTCCCTGTGTCATTCTCTAATAAGCTCACTGGGGTAGCTCACCTTGAGCCACCAATGAAAAGTGAGAGCGAAATCTAAATCAGGAGTTCTCAATCCAGTCCTCGGGACACACATAGTCAGGTTTTCAGGACATCCACAATGAATATACATGAGATAAATTTGCATACGCTACCTCCATTGTACGCAAATCCATCTCATGCATAGTCATTGGTACTTGGGAAGATTGGCCTAGTGGTTAGCACTACAGCCTCTGTACCCTTTGGGTGTGGGTTCAAATCCAGCACTACTCCTTATGACCCTGGGCAAGTCACGTAATCTTCTGTTGCCCCATGTGCATTAGGCAGATTGTGAGTCCACCAGGACAGATAGGGAAAAATGCTTGAGCATCTGAATGTAAAAACTCTCAAGCAACCAGCAAAAAAATACTGTAATACTTTAAATGAAAATAAATTCAATTTCTGGCAGAAATTTGAGTGTAAACTTGGCACACCACACCTGAGTACGCCCATGCTTTGCCTACCACATGCCCGGTAGTTTGTCTGGAACTGTTTATGGTATGACATAGTATGGGGTATACAGTACTAGTTAGGCCTACTTTTAATAGTAACTCTCAGGCAACCAGAAACTACATTTATCTGGCATCTATCAATCCCCAGGGGTGCTGGTTAACTGAGAGTCTACTATACCTATAATATAAAAATGAACTACAATGAAAACTGCAAAAAAAATTTTTAAAAACATACCAAAACACCTTCATGTTAGGCTACCTTTAAAATTAAGTCTTAGAGAGCTTACAAAACTATAATAAAACATCTTGCATCTCAACAAAGACAGTATTAGAAGTGAGGACCTAAAGCAGTGGTGTCAAACTCAATCACATTAAGGGGCCGAAATCCATAACACAGGCTAAGTTGCAGGCCAGACCCCGCCCAATCTCCGCCCCAGACCCCGCCCCCATAATAGTACTAATTATAACACCATTTTTTCCATTCATTTTTCATATATACACACACACAATATAATCTTATTAACGCATAATGGTTAACCACAAAATTAAACTACACAAAGCACACTGTATGCTTCTCAACATTCATTTCTACCAGAACACAGATAACCCCTAAGCAAATACGGGACCAAAAACTAAAAGTACTAATATATTTTTTTTTTAAACCTAAGATTCAAAACTCTGCATGCAGTACAACCCCCAGAGAAAAAGAAACAAATGTATTTCTTCCTGAGCAGTGCAAAATATAGACAGCAGATTAAAATTCTCAAAATTGACATAATTCAAACACTAAATTAAAAATAAAATCATTCCCCTTACCTGGTGGGTGTCTTACCTTCTGGCCGTTTTATGTGGCCTACAGTCCAATGTCCCTGGTGTTATCTTGTGGCCGGCTCCCTCCTCCTCACAGCCGCGTGCAGTGGCTCCTTGCGCGTTCTGCGCCTAAACCGGAAGCCTTCTCTCTGATGTCACAACATCAGAGGGAATGCTTCTGGATGAGGCACGGGACGTGCAAGGAGTCTTGTGCACATTGCAGCTATGAGAAGAAGGGAGCTGGCCACAAGATAACACCGGGAGCATCAGACTGCGGGCCACATAAAACGGTCAAGCAGGCCGGATTCGGCCCGCAGGCCTTGCGTTTGACACCTGTGACCTAAAGACTCTTCTGGGAACATATGTAATAGCTCTATCCATTCCTGTGTGCTTTGGCCTCAAGATAACGTCCTATTGTTAGTTCCATTCACCAAAAAAGTCAGATTAGCATTGACCTGAAACAAAACCTCTTTTCATCTTTGCCCTTCTTTGGAATAAATTTCCCAGGGAGATTAATTTAATTAAGGAACAATAGAAGCCCAAATGTCAAAAAAATAAAAAAGGAAAGGAATGTTAATATTACTGAAATTGCACATTGCAAACAACCTTTTCTACATAGCAAACAATCTTTTGCACATCTGCTTCCTTCACCCTTTTATGCTCTCCTATTTGATTCCTGCTTAGTAGGGTGTGGGAGATAGTAGGTGGATTACCTGGAAATAAGGAACCCTGGAGTCCAAAAGCAGGACTCCTCTTAGAGAGGTTTGTATTATGCTGCCTTTGTCCCTTCATTGGGCTCCTGTTTTTTGCACATTCACAAGTAATAAGAACATAAGAATTGACATACTAGGCAGGCCGAAAGTCCATCAAGCCCAGCATTCTTTTTTCATCATTGAACAACCCAGGTTCCAAGTACCTAGCTAGATCTCAAGTAATAAAACAGATTTTAGATAGATTGTGATCCCACCAGGACAGACAGGGAAAAATGCTTGCGTCCCTGAATAAACTCATGTAAACCGTTCTGAGCTCTATTAGGAGAATGGTATAAAAAATTAACTAAATGAAAAAAATAAAAAAAATTTATGCTGCTTATCCTAGGAATAAGCAGTGGATTTCCCCAAGCCATCATGTCTCTTTTAGGAAATTATCCAAATCTTTTTTAAACCCTGCTAAGCTAACTGATTTCACCACATTCTCCGGCAATGAATTCCAGAATTTAATTGCATGTTGTATGAAGAAATATTTTCTCCAGTCTGTTATAAATCTACTATTTAGTAGCTTCATCGCATATCCCCTAGTCCTAGTATTTTTGGAACGAGTAAACAAGTAATTCATATCTACCCTTTCCACTCAGTATTTTATAGACTTCTTATCATATCACCCCTGAGCTATCTCTTCTCCAAGCTGAAGATTCCTAGCCTATTTAGTCTTTCATAGGGAAGTCGTCCCAGACCTTTTATCATTTTTGTTGCCCTTCTCTGTACCTTTTCTAATTCCGCTACATCTTTTTTGAGATACGGCGACCAGAATTCCACACAGTATTCGAGGTGCAGCCATACCACAGAGCATTATAACATTTTCATCTTTGTTTTCCATTCCTTTCCTGATAATTCCTAACATTCTATTTGCTTTCTTAGTTGCTGCTGCACAGTGAGCCAAGGATTTCAACGTATCCTCAACAATGTCTCCTAGATCCTTTTCCTGGGCAGTGAGCTACTACCTTTTCCTGCAGCTCTGGTGCTGGTTTAGGAGATATAGTAATTTTATAAAGAAGCTTGGTATGTAGAGCACTACTTTTACACCCTTTTATTAAACTGCGCTAGAAGGTTTTAGCGCAGGGAGCCTCGCTGAATGCCCCACGCTGCTCCCGATGCTCACAGAATTCCTGTGAGCGTCGGGAGCAGCACGAGGCATTCAGCGTGACTCCCGGCGCTAAAAACTGCTAGCGTGGTTTAATAAAAGGAGGCCTATATGTCTTCAAGGAAATCAAGAAGTCTACAGTTTAAAGGAGGAATAGAGAAATCATATCACCTTCTTTTACAAGATACATGCATGACACATTTTCCCAAGGGTACAGAATAGGCAGAGCATTTGATGGATTGTCACTACATATATACTATTCATAACAGCACATACACACAATTTCAACTGCCTCAGAGCAAAGGAAAAGATATGCATCTACTTCACCAGGGTAAGTTTATAAAGGCACATAGGTGCAAATGTTGCTTGTATAAAAACAATGATATAATGTAATGTAAATGTGCGTGAGTCGAATCTCTTTAATTTGAAAGGAAACTCTGCAATGAGAGGGCATAGGATGAAGTTAAGAGGTGATAGGCTCTGGAGTAATCTAAGGAAATACGTTTTTACAGAAAGGGTGGTAGATGCATGGAACAGTCTCCCAGAAGAGGTGGTGGAGATAGAGACTGTGTCTGAATTCAAGAAAGCCTGGGATAGGCATATGGGATCTCTCGGAGAGAGAAAGAGATAATGGTTACTGCGGACGGGCAGACTAGATGGGCCATTTGGCCTTTATCTGCCATCATGTTTCTCTGTTTCTTAATACCTTCAAATCACATTAAAATTGTACAATGGGCCATCAAAACATGAAATAATCCACTGTATCACAATCATATAGATTTTACCACTGCAATTTCATCATCAGTCCACGTGCTGGTGGAACTGTGCAAGCACTGTAATCAGGGCAGGATTAACCAATAGGCCAAGTAGGCACGTGCCTAGGGTCCGAAATGGTCAGGGGGACCCGATGAAGGAAGGCATCAACATTGTTTTTTCCAAATAGCGATGGACCCCCTCCAGCATCAATCAGCAACGCGCCCCCCCCCCCCCATCAACGGAAAGTA
Organism: Geotrypetes seraphini; assembly: GCF_902459505.1. Lineage (NCBI taxonomy): Eukaryota > Metazoa > Chordata > Amphibia > Gymnophiona > Dermophiidae > Geotrypetes > Geotrypetes seraphini. Next base: position 86,078,908 of record NC_047094.1, on the reverse strand, counting down.
AGACAAGCAAGCAATGCGGGTAAGAAAGGCAACGGGAACTGTAATTGTGCAAGCGGTGCTGCTTGCCCAAAGCTTCCCTCTGACGCAGCTTCCTGTTTCCGCCTGGGCGCATGGTGGGGTGGGGCGGGGCAGGGGGGGTCCAGTGTACTTGTGTGCCTAGGGGCCCTCGACGAATTAATCCTGCCCTGACTGCAGTATCCAATTCAAAATAACAAACATATCATGGTCACTAATGTTTATACTCCTTTACTTATCTTAAATTAGAATGCATTTTGAACTGCTGTAGAGTAGGATGGTCTCTCATACATTTTGAATATGATTTGAGGGTACTGATTGATTATTGTTATTGAGATTCCTGAATATTGAATGGGTTTTGCTTTTATGAAAATGATATACAATGTGGTCCTGATTCTATAAAGTCCACTGATATTGAACAAAAGGCTTGATCAGTGTTTATACTGACACTCAACACCTCACAATCAGCCTTCATTGGACTTAATTGAAAGTTAAGCCCTTAACTCAAACATCTCAGTTCTATACACTAAAAGATGGCGTGGTTAGGGGCAGGTCATGGGCATATTTTTGAGTTAGGCGCCTTTTTGTGAATCAGGTGCCGTTAGGTTTTGATATGGGCGCCTAACTTTAAGCATAGAAAACCATGGCATAAATTGGGCTGACTAAATGTTAGGATGCTGAGTGCTACCTCAGTATGCTTAGGTGACGCGGAGCACGATTATATAATGGGCACCTAAGTTATATACAGTCGGTGCTAATATCAGTATGTAACTGTAAACGGACTTTGTAGAATCAGGGTCTATAGGGCCAATAATCAATAAACATAGACATCCAAAAAGCATCCTAAATCAGCACCTGGACATCCTAATTGCCAGGACGTCCAAGTGCCGACAATCAAAATCGTCTTTCTATGCATCTAACGAGGTATTCCAGCCTCTGTACATTCAGAGCATGAGATGGATATGGTGAAGGCGTGTTATGGGCGGGCTTTGGGCGGTCTCAAGGGCGAGTTAGACATGGACGTCTTGCAGTGATAATCAAACATTTTGCAAGACATCCTGGATGGAACTTATACGTTTGGAACTAGACCTGTTTTAGATGCGTCTAAGTGCCACAAAGGTTCCCAAAATGACCAGATGATCGCTGCATGCATCAAGGTAAGACATTCCCACACTCCCTCATTGCTCACTGGCCCCCTCACACCCACAAAGATCAGAATGCAAATGTACATACGTGTCTCCAGAACATCAGCACCTGGTTTAGGAAGGCCTAGTAGAGCTGCATACAAGTGTCTTAAGTAGTCTGGTGGATGAGCTAGTGAACCAAAGAGAGGAGTAGCAAGTCCCATAAGCCGTTCTAACCACTACATTGATGGTAGAAAATGTGAGCCCACCAAAAAAAACCCAAAACCCTACACTACTGCCATATAGTGTAAGTGCCACTTGCATCCATATGCTACTGTAGGTTTATCTGCCACATACTGTAGGTGCCACCTGCAGGCTATTGGGGTTGTAGACAGGTGGGTATAGTGAGTTTTGGGGGGGATTACCATAACCTATAAGGGAGTTCTGGTGAGATGTTTATCTGGTACCCTTTATGTGATGTTTACAGCAGTGCCCTCTAAGATGCCCCATTGCTCTGTTGCCATGTCTGGGTGGCCAGTCCATTACAGGACTGCCGCTCCCACATCCAAATGGTCTTATTCTGGGTGCTTAAGACTTGGATGAAATTTTGTTCGAAAATATAGAAATATAGAAACATGATGGCAGATAAAGGCCAAATGGCCCATCCAGTCTGCCCATCCACAGTAACCATTATCTCTTCCTCTCTCTAAGAGATCCCACATGCCTATCCCATGCTTTCTTGAAATCAGACACCATCTCTACTGGAAGACTATTCCACGCATCTACCACCCTTTCTGTAAAAAAGTATTTCTTTAGATTACTCCTGAGCCTATCACCTCTTAATTTCACGCTATGCCCTCTCATTCCAGAACTTCCTTTCAAAACAAAGAGACTCGACCCATGCACATTTACATCACGTAGGTATTTAAACATCTTTCTCATATCTCCTCTCTCCCGTCTTTCCTCCAAAGTATACAGATTGAGATCTTTAAGTCTGTCTCCATACGTCTTATGACGAAGACCATGCACTATTTTAGTAGCCTTCCTCTGGACCGACTCCATCCTTTTTATATCTTTTTGAAGGTGCGGTCTCCAGAATTGTACACAATATTCTAAATGAGGTCTCAGCAGAGTCTTATACAGGGGCATCAATACCTCCTTTTTCCTATTGGCCATATCTCTCCCTATGCACCCCAGCATCCTTCTAGCTTTCACCGTCACCTTTTAAACCTGTTTGGCCACCTTAAGATCATCACATACAATCACACCCAAGTCCTCAGTTTTAAGTGTTTCCATTAATTTACATACCACAGAAGTCAGACTTACTGGGCTGTAATTCCCTACATCTTCCTTACTTCTACTTTTGTGGAGAAGGATCACATCTGCCCTTCTCCAGTCCTCCGATACCACTCCCGACTCTAGAGAATCATTGAAAAAGTCAGTCAGCGGAACCATCAGAACTTCCCTAAGTTCATCCAGCACCCTCAGATGTACACCAACTGGCCCCATCACTTTGTCTGCTTTAGCTAGCTTCTCACAAACACAACCCTCTGAAAATCGATCAGGGTCTACCACTCCATCCCTATTCATGCTTGTCTTCTGTGGTCCCACTCCCGGCACTTCAGCCGTGAACACAGAACAGAAATACTTGTTAAGCAATTCAGCCTTTTCTTTATCAGCTTCTACATACAGTATTTCTCCCCTTCACCTTTGAGTCTCACAATGCCACTTTTGCACTTCTTCCTTTCACTAATATATCTAAAAAATGTCTTGTCTCCCCATTTTACTGTGTCAGCAATTTTTTCTTCCATTTGGATCTTTGCTTTCCTGACTGCATGACCATCCTCTCTTAACTTTTTAAGATATTGTTCCTGTCTTCCTCTTTCTGTGATCTTTCGTAGTTTATGAAAGCTAACCGCTTGTTCCTTACCTTCTCAGCTACTACTTTTGAGAACCAAAGCGGCCTTCTTTTCTTCTTGCTTTTACTTGCTTGCCTCACAAAAAGGTTTGTCACTCTTACAATTTCTCCTTTCAGTTTTGTCCACTGCATTTCCACTCCTTCCAGATGTATCCATCCAACCAACAATTCCTTGAAGTAATCCCCCATCCAAACAAAATTAGTTGCATTTGAATGAGCCCTCTCTATATCCATTTTAATATGAAACCGTACCAAGCAGTGATTATTGAATGCCAGATAATCACCCTCTGTAACATGAGAAACACTTTCCCCGTTTGTAAGCACTAAGTCCAGTATGACCCCATCCCGCGTGGGTTCCATTACCAACTGCTGGAACAGTTCTCCTTGTAGAGAATCCAGGATCTCCCTACTTCTAGAAGACCCCCCAATAGGGATTCCCCAATCAACATCCGGCATGTTAAAATCACCTATTAGTAAAACTTCCCCTTTTTTAGATATATTCTGAATGTCTACTATTAAATCTCTGTCCACTTCTTCCGTCTGTGAAGAAGGCCTGCATATCACACCAATGTAAATATATTCACCATTCCCTCTTTCCAAATTGATCCACAGTGGCTTAACCTCAAGTGGGGTTTCTCTAGATCAAATACAGTGACGAGAGTTCTCAACTTTAGAGGCACAGACTTCGAACGCATGGGAGATTTTGTCCATCGGGAGCTGCAAAACCAAGCACAAACTGACAACGTGGAGAATATGTGGTCGACTCTGAAATCCACCCTGCATGAAGCAACAAATCGCTACGCAAAAACGGTCAGCAAAAGTCGGAGAAACAAAAGACCCCAGTGGTTCAGTACTGAAATTTCGGACCTCATTAAGGAGAAGAAAAAAGCATTTATTGCCTACAAACATTTAGGAAAGCAGGAGGCAAAAGAAGACTATCAGGACAGGTCTAAAGCTGTCAAGAAGGCAGTCAGAGAGGCCAAGCTCCGAATAGAGGAGAATCTAGCGCGGAACATTAAGAAAGGGGATAAATCCGTCTTTAGGTATATTAGTGACAGGAAAAGAAACAAAGAACGACTCAGGAAATCGGACGGGAATTATGCAGAATCGGATTCCACTAAGGCCGAACTACTAAATGAATACTTCTGCTCGGTTTTCACCTGTGAGGAGCCGGGATCCGGTCCACTTTTACGGACAAGGGAAAGCCAGAAAGACCCGTTTCAAGACTTCAAGTTTACGCCCAGTAGCGTCTACTGCGAACTTTCAAGACTCAAAGTAAACAAAGCCATGGGACCAGACAACCTACACCCCAGGGTGCTCAGAGAGCTGAGGGAAGCCTGGCGGAACCATTATCTGTGCTCTTCAATCTCTCCCTAAGCACGGGAAGAGTCCCCTTGGACTGGAAAACAGTTAACGTTATTCCACTCCACAAAAAGGGCTGCAGGACAGAAACGGCGAATTACAGACCGGTAAGTCTCACATCCATAGTATGCAAACTCATGGAAACACTGATCAAACAGAAACTTGATACAATCCTGGATGAAGAAGATCTACGTGATCCCCATCAACATGGATTTACCAAAGGCAGGTCCTGCCAATCAAATCTGATTAGCTTCTTCGACTGGGTAACAAGACAACTGGATGCCGGGGAGTCCCTGGACGTAGTGTATTTGGACTTCAGCAAAGCTTTTGACAGCGTCCCACACCGTAGGTTATTGAACAAGTTGAAATCGCTGGGATTAGGGGAAACACTAGCTGCATGGGTTAAGGATTGGCTGAGCGGTAGACTTCAGAGAGTGATGGTAAATGGTACCCCATCCAAAACATCGAATGTGACCAGTGGAGTACCACAGGGCTCGGTCTTGGGTCCAATCCTATTCAACATATTCATAAGTGATATGACCCAAGGGCTCAGAGGAAAAATATCATTGTTCGCCGACAACACCAAACTGTGCAGCATAGTAGGTAAAAGCACTATGCCTGACAATATGACACAGGACCTACTACTATTAGAACAATGGTCATCGACTTGGCAGCTTAACTTCAATGCTAAAAAATGCAAAGTGATGCACCTGGGTAAAAGAAATCTGTGCAGGACTTACACGTTAAATGGTGAGACCTTAGTTAGGACCACGGAAGAACGGGATTTAGGAGTAATCATTAGTGATGACATGAAAACTGCCAATCAAGTGGAAAACGCTTCCTCTAAGGCAAGGCAAATAATGGGTTGTATCCGTAGAGGTTTTATCAGCAGGATGCCAGAGGTCATAATGCCACTGTACAGATCCATGGTGAGACCTCATTTGGAATATTGTGTTCAATTCTGGAGACCACATTACCGGAAAGATGTGCTGAGAATGGAGTCGGTTCAGCGGATGGCCACCAGGATGGTCTCGGGGCTCAAAGATCTTCCGTATGAAGTAAGGCTGAATAAATTGCAGCTGTACTCACTTGAAGAACGAAGAGAGAGAGGGGACATGATCGAGACATTTAAATATATCACAGGTCGTATCGAGGTGGAAGAGGATATCTTCCGACTTATAGGACCTTCTTCCACCAGAGGGCATCCGCTGAAAATCAGGGGAGGGAAATTTCATGGTGACTCCAGAAAGTATTTCTTCACTGAGAGGGTGGTCGATCATTGGAATGAACTCCCACGGCAAGTGATTGAGGCCAACAGCGTGTCAGATTTCAAAAATAAATGGGATATTCATGTGGGATCTCTAATGAGGTAAGAGCAGGGGGTGGTGAGCAAAATCAAGGAGAAGGGTCAATAGAGTGGGCAGACTTGATGGGCTTTGGCCCTTTTCTGCCGACATTTTCTATGTTTCTATGTTTCTTGCTCTGTAGAAAAGGGAGAAAGAAAATCCAACGTAGTCTGCAGTAAACAACAGCAACCAGAAAACAACAAACAGACTGCAGACAATGTACAAGATGCAGGCGTTGTTTATTAGTAAATGCAGTAACATATACAACCTTATAGCCAACCAAGGGACCCGACACGGTCCGTGTTTCGGATGACACGCCTTCCTCAGGGGTCCATGGTGGTTAAGGTATAAAGCAAACTGCGTAAAAGATAACAAACACACGCCAATCACGATCAAATGGGGTCAAGCAAGTCTTACACAATGGTAAAAATGCTCTGTAGATCCTGCAATTGTGTGGCTTTAATATGAGCTTTAACATATAACGCTACTCTCCCTCCTTTTCTTCCTACCCTTTCTTTCCTGAACAGATTATAGCCCAGTATAACTATATCCTAGTCATGGTTCTCCGAGAAACCACATCTCCTTGAGCTATATCCAACTCTTCCATCACAGCTTCTAGATCCAGAATTTTGTTTCCCATACTTCGAGCATTAGTATATACTGCTTTCCAGACATTGTCCCCTTTTCCCATCCATGTAGAAGTATTCAGTGATTTACTTACCTGAGGACTTATACTCACCTGGGGGCTTTTGATCACCCTGCCCCATCACTTCTAGTTTAAAGCCCTCTTCAGTATATAGTATAAAGATAGATGTCCTGGCAGACTGGGCATCCCAGTGGCCTGGACGTCCATATAGAGGATTTAAAAAAAAAAAAAAAATTATTTCTAGATGTTTGGTGGTTTGCCTTTTGAAAATGGGCATTTTCTTAGTGCTGACTTTGGAGATCTAGCACCATACATCCAAACTGGACTTAGATATATGTTTTGAAAATACCCCTCCATGTGTCCATGTATCTTGATAGCCTATGAACCATGTATAAGAAATCACTCCCAACATAATTTCAGATTCACCAATCATAATGTGATATTCTATGCCTTTAATCAGAAGAATGTCATTAGGATTTGCATTTGTTAATCACCCCATACAAGATTTCAGAGCACTTTTCAAGCCTACTAGCTGCTGAGTGTACAGCCACTCCTAGAATACAGGGAGGAAGCATATTATGAAAACACTATTTAAAGGATTTATTGATGCACTGACTGCATAATATGGTAAAACGAGCTGAGGGCATGTGGTTGGTTATTTGAAACACAGATTAACAATGAAATGCTTGAAAGGATTTTCTGCTAATTTAATTAAAGAAAAAAGTTGCACTTCAATCTCTGCTAATTATTACCCAAGTTCTCTTTATTTCCACAAGTAATAAAAAGTGACATTAATTATGAATATGATCTAATTTCCAAACCAAGTGCATTATTTTTTTCTTCCTGGGGATTCCATTTTAATAAAGAAATTGTTTTAAAACCTGTAACAAAACATAACAAATTTCTCATATACCGCAGCTACCTCGCGGTTCTGTGTGGTTAACAAAAATTAAAATACAAGTGTACACGGTATAAGCATAGTTAATTAATACACATCCTTTTAAAAAAGGAAAGTTAAAGATCCGAAGATGTTTTCTATTGGCAAATTTAAAATGATCCATGAGATAACTGAATAATAATCCACTTAAAACATATACAGCCAAACTTAAAGATCACTCTTGCCTCTATTGGCAACCAGTGCAGTTTATGGTAATACTGCGTCACTGTAAGCTTATCTACTCAAGATGAGCTGGAGAACTGAAGAAGAAACCAGCACCAGCCTAACCTTAGGTGCTGCCTATTTATTCCAGAGTTTTCTTGGCCTAAATACCAGTGCCTAAGTTAGATGTCTACCAGTATCTAAGTCCACTCTAGGCTCCTACAAGCAAAACACCCCCCACAATCTGCCCATAACCACATCCACTTTCTGATAGGTGCCTTGGACTATGCATCTATTGACCAATTAATTTTAATTTGCCAATTATGAGGTGCTAATTGCTTGTTATTGGCAATGATTAAGCTTTTTAAATAATTAAGTCAGGTGCCTAGATAAGCTAGGCGTGCAAATCTAGGCACCTAACTTTAGGCTTTGTTTATAGAATCTGGGTCAAACTGTTTTGGGTCAAGTATCTGTAGCTGTTAGCTGAGATGTATCCATATAGAGTGTACAACTAATAAATGATTGGTACTATAAATGATATTATCTTCAGTGGATGTCCCCGGGGATGATACTACTAATATATATATAAACCTTGATAAACTATAAATAAAAAAATGAAAAGATGATAATCAATCAATCAAACGGATCAAAAGAAACAATCAGTACGGGCCGTACGCTCTCGTTTCAACCAATGGCCCCGGGCAATGCTTATGCAGTGACATGCACTTAGAAATAAATCTAGATAAACCGTGCCCAGTACATCATTTTATTCTTTTGAAACGTATCAAAAATTAAATGAAAACATTCATCCCCAAGCGTGGACTTCTGAAGAAAAGATCATGAAAAAGAATATCTCCCTGAAACCTCAAATGCAAAAACACCAAAATGTGAATGATAAAATGAAAAAATTATAATGCAAAAAAATATATGATTGTAGTGACTGTAGTGACTCCCAATCAAAAAACTTTCTAAAATAAGTACGTGAAAATAAACAATGTCCTCAATCTGTGTATCAAAAATTCAAAGTGTCTGTCAATGAAAAGTCTGAAAGACGTGATGCAAAGTGGAAACCAATAAAAATCAATAAAAGTACTTAGCTCAGTCCTTTAAGAACGGGATGGGGTTCAAAAATCAAAGTTCAAAGTTCAATCATGGTTCTGTGATGCCTCTGCTTGATCAATCCCGCTCACTTACGAAATACTTATAGAAGAATGAACTTGTAGGTACTGTAGCCGTGGTACTTGAATATAGATCCAAAGAGCTGATCGAAAATGTCTCTCCAATTTCTAGCACTGGTGTTATTCACTCATTCAACTCACTCATATGTCTCATATATCTCGCTCGTTGGTCTCATTCATTCTGTTCATTGGTCTCATCCATTCTGCTCGCTCGACAGGTCCTGTTTCAATTTCCTCATCAGGAGGGAGCAAAAGAGTTAGGAAAAAGACTAAAGATATTGTCAAAAAATACCACGTCCTCGGATTTAAAGGACGAAGTGATCCTACGCAGCGGCACAATCACGCTGCTCTGACAAGTGAATGCCTGGAAACAAGGAGTTCTTATATTACGATTTAAAGAGCTCCACCTGGTTCAACGTATGCGTAATGACGTAAAACAAACAATGTCAGTAATATTGTGAGAAATAAAAAAGAAAAAAGAAAAAACACAGTAATTATGTAAAACATTTGTCAACGTTTTCATTCATACCAAAAGGAGAGAATGCTTGTAACGTAAAAATCCAGAAATTTTCTCTCAGCAATAAATAATTTTGTCTATCTCCCTTGTAAGTGGTGGGAATTTGTTCCAACACGCACCACCTGAGTTGAGCAAAGGTGTGATGATATTTCAAACTGTGAGCCACCGTAGGAGCCGTTGTTTTTTCAGTCTTAAGGCAACTGCGGTGTTCAATTAACCTCACTCTAATAGCCCGGCTAGTTCAGCCTACATAGATTAATCCACATGGACACTCAATGACGTACACAACAAAAGATGAAGTGCATGTTGTGGTGGCTCTCAACTGATAACTTCGCCGAGTTTTAGGATGTGTCCAAGAAATACCCTGGTGTGATGTAGCACATACCGAGCAATGGCCACACGGACCATGCCTCCCTTCTGTTATTCCGGGGAGTTGATGGGTGGTGAAATCTGAATGAACTAGATGTTCAGATAAATTTCTGCCTCTAGTGAAGGCAATACAAGGATAGTCTTTAAATGCCGGGTGTAACTGTAACACGTGCCAATGTTCGTGAATGCTCCGGGCTACCTGGGCGGATTGGGTGGAATGAGAGATGACACAAATATGATTAGTGGATGTTTCTTTATTTTTTTGCATGAGTAGTAAATCTCTGTTGGCATAACGTGCCCGCAAGTATGCTTTCCGAACAACAGACTCAGGATAGCCTCTACTCAGGAATTTGTCTCTTAGAATTCTAGCTTCAATTTGAAAATCATGGAGATTGGTGCAAATTCTTCTTGCCCGTAAGTATTGACCTATCGGGATCGCCGCTTTCAAGCGTCTAGGATGGCAACTAGTATAGGATAATAGGTTGTTTTTTTCAGTATGTTTATGATGCATCTTGGTATGGAGATTGCCCCCCTCGCAAGTAACTTCTGTATCTAGGAATGAGATGGTATGATCATGACAGGTATGAGTGAATTTGAGATTGGTTGAAAGCGAGTTTATCCAAGAAATAAACAACTGAAGAGACTCCCTAGAGGATGTCCAGATGAAAAAGATGTCATCTATGAATCTCAACCAACATGCCATATTTTGAAAATATGGGTGGGCATAAAGATGTTGTTCCTCAAAATTTGTCATGAATAAATTAGCTATACTGGGAGCGGCCGTGGTGCCCATAGCCACCCCTCTGTTTTGTTGAAAAAAATCTTGGTCGAACTTGAAGTAATTCCTAGTTAGAACAAGAGTAGCTAAATCCAGCAGAAACTTGGTGGGAACTCTATCAGAGGTGTCCCGACGATTTAAAGTGGACTCGACGACTTGAAGAGCCTCGCTCTGAGGTATACTTGTGTATAGGGACACAACGTCCAAAGTTACCAAGATGCTTTCAGGAGAAAGAGGACCAATTCCCTCGATACTGCGGAGAAAATCCGAAGTATCTTTAATGTAAGATTTAGCCTGACATACGAAAGGTTGTAAAAAATAGTCAAGAAACTGAGACAAGGGTTCAAGTACTGTATTTCGCAGGGAAACAATGGGTCTACCTGGAGGAGACGTGAGAGATTTATGAATCTTGGGGACGGTGTAAAAAACAGGGATTCTAGGACTGGTAGGAGTTAAAAAGCGTTTTTCTGCCTTTGTAATTATACCCTGTGTCCACGCAGTATTAACTAACTGAGCAATGGCTCCTTGGAGTACCTTGGTGGGATCACCAGTTAGACGACTATAATTGACAGGGTCTCCTAACTGTCTCTGGACCTCCTCCGAATATTGGTCCCTGTTTTGGACTACTATAGAGCCCCCCTTGTCGGCAGATTTAAAAATGAGCTGAGGATTCTTCTTGAGTGTGTCTAGAGCCTGAGTTTCCACAGATGTCATATTAGTGTAATATTTTTTGGAAGGAGAAGAATCCAGTTTACGCAGGTCCCTTAGAACCAGATCTCTGAAGGTTGCAATAATCGGATCAATGGGACCAGGGGGTACCCATGTGGATTTGGGGCGTAAAATGGAAGTATCTTGGTGGGGGGACTCTAAAGAAAAATAAAGTTTAACCTGAAGGTTACGTATGATTCTGGCCAAGTCGCACCGGCTCTTGAATGGATTATGTTTAACGGTAGGAACAAAGGACAAACCCTTGTTCAGAACCTGAATCTGGTCAGAAGTTAGACTAGTCCCTGAAATATTGGTGACTAATAAGTTTGGGGACTGTGTGACCGAGTTTGAGGTCGAGACCCTTGATTGTATTGGGTTCTGCCTCGACCTCTCCTGCGTCGATTCCACTGGCCTTGGCCCTGCCGAGTGCGACCTAAAAAATTCTTATTGCCAGGCTGATTTCTAGTGTCCTCCCCACTGGTCGAACTGTTATTGTCGTCCGAAAATCCCTGATAGCTCACTCGAGTGTTCGTATCTACTCGGGATCCCCCTTGTGGATCTTGTGGATCCTGTGGCTTCCCCAACCAGGGATAAATAGACCCTTGGGTGTAATCCTGGGTATCCCTATGAAGTTTTTTTAGCTTATCCTGTTTGTGTTTTTTTCGGAAGTTTTCTAAAATGTGTTGAAGCTCTCCTAATTGGTCCTGAAATTGTTTGGTGTCTGGACCTGTGGTTAATTGTAAGAATTTGTCATCCGATTCTCTGGTCACTTCTATGGTGGTTTCATTAATGGTGTCAACCATAAGTACCATCAAATCGAGAGAGCACTTGTTTAAAATGGCTGCCCATTTTTCTAGAAAGATGGTATTTTCTTGGAATATACCAGGTGGTTTTTGGATTCTTAACCCCCTGGGGATCATTAATTTCTTAATGTATTCAATTAGGGACATGCTGTGCAAGTCCATACGTATTAATGTCCTCTGCAGATTCAACCATTGGTCTTTAACAGTGGAAAAAGATGACGTAAATTCTAAATGATTGTCCTCCAAAATCGAGGATTTTGTAGTCAATTGTTGAACATAATCATTTGAAAAGCATAACGTACGTTGCCAGGCTGGGGTCTCCATGTGGGTAAAAATATTTACCAAAAAAGGCCTCAAAAGCTATACCAAAATGTAAATAAATACCAAATAATATGAAAATACAACTAATAAATTGATAATATCATTTATAGTACCAATCATTTATTAGTTGTATTTTCATATTATTTGGTATTTATTTACATTTTGGTATAGCTTTTGAGGCCTTTTTTGGTCCATATAGAGTGGTCAGGCGCATATATGTTAGCATTCTTCATTGTAAGCCTCAGGACCTAGTGGTGATATTCATGAGCTCTAAATAAGAGTCCCTGATTATATTTTTTCCTACAGCAATATGATGCTCTCACTCAAGTGTACAGGTCGATGGTGAGACCACATCTGGAATAATGTGTGCAATTTTGGAGGCCACGTTATCAGAAGGATGCTTAAAGGAGCTTAAGGTAGAAATTGGAGAACTATTACAAACCATAGCTAACATGTCAATTAGAACTGGGCAAATACCAGATGATTGGAAGATAGCAAATGCCATCCCAATTTTCAAAAAAAGATCAAGAGGAGAACCAGGTAACTACAGACCTGTGAGTCTCACATCGGTTCCTGGGAAGATGGTTGAAGCACTAATTAAAGATATCATTGTGCAACACCTGGAAAATCACAACCTAATAAGAGATAGTCAACACGGCTTCAGGAAGGGGAAATCATGTTTGACAAATTTACTTCAATCCTTTGAGAAGATGAATAAACAAATTGACAGTGGAGATCCAGTGGACATAATTTACTTGGACTTCCAGAAAGCATTTGACAAGGTCCCGCACGCAAGGCTTATGAGGAAACTACTAAGTAATGGAATAGGAGGTGACATACACAGATGGATCGGCAAATGGCTTGAGAACAGAATGCAGTGGGTGAGCATAAATGGGAAATTCTCGGACTGGGAGAAGGTGACTAGCGGCGTGCCCCAGGGCTCGGTTCTTGGGCCCATCTTGTTCAATATTTTTATAAATGACCTGGAAGAGGAAACAACAAGCAATATAATCAAGTTTGCAGATGATACAAAACTATGTCGTGCGGTTGGCACTCAAAGGGACTGCGAGAATCTTCAGAAGGATCTGAACCAGCTGGAGAAGTGGGCGAAAAAATGGCAGATGAAATTTAACATAGACAAATGCAAGGTGATGCATCTGGGTAAGAAAAACAAGGAACATGAATATAGGATATTCGGTGTGACATTAGGCAAATGCGAACAAGAAAGGGACTTGGGAGTACTGATAGACAGGACCCTAAAGCCATCGGCTCAATGCGCGGCGGGTGGCAAAGAAAGCAAACAGGATGCTGGGCATGATTAAGAAGGAGATCACGAGTAGATCGGAGGACGTCATAATGCCACTTTACAGAGCAATGGTCAGACCAGACCTGGAATATTGTGTCCAACACTGGTCTCCATATCTTAAGAAAGATATAACTCTGCTGGAGAGGGTGCAAAGGCAAGCCACGAAACTAGTCAAAGGTATGGAGAATTTGAGCTACAAAGGACGCCTCAGAAAACTGGGACTGTTCACCCTAGAAAAGAGAAGACTGCGAGGGGACATGATAAAAACTTTTAAAATATTAAAAGGATTTGACAAAATAGGCCAGAAAGCAGAACTACTGACTTTCTCAGATGTGACACGGACAAGAGGTCATAGCCTGAAACTGAGTGGAAGCAGGTTCAGGACAAATGTCAGGAAGTTCTGTTTCACACAGAGAGTGGTGGATGCTTGGAATGCTCTCCCGGAGGAGGTTGTGACAGAGACTACTGTTCTGGGTTTAAGCGCAAGTTGGATGAATACCTCCTTGCAAATCATATCAAGGGATACGGGAAATCCGGGTCTTCAACAGGGAGCACCTAACTGGGCCTCCGCGTGTGCGGGGTCGCCGGACTAGATGGATCTAGGTCTGATCCGGTGAAGGCCCCCGGTTCTGGGGAAAATGGTGGAAGCACTGATAAAAAAAAACATCGATGAACATTTGGAAAGAAACGAACTTCTGATAACAAGCCAACATGGTTTCTGCAGGGGGAGATCATGCCTAACGAACTTATTGCACTTCTTCGAAGGAATTAACAAACGGATGGACAGAGGAGACCCCATAGACATCATATACCTTGATTTCCAAAAAGCCTTTGACAAGGTGCCTCACGAGCGTCTACTCCAGAAACTGAAGAACCATGGAGTGGACGGAGACATACATAGATGGATCAGAAACTGGTTGGCGGGTAGGAAACAGAGGGTAGGGGTAAAGGGCCACTACTCGGACTGGATGAGGGTCACGAGTGGTGTTCCGCAGGGCTTGGTGCTCGGGCCGCTGCTATTTAATATATTCATAAATGATCTAGAAACAGGCACGAAGTGTGAGATAATAAAATTTGCGGACGATACAAAACTATTTAGTGGAGCTGGGACTGAAGAGGAATGTGAAGAATTGCAAAGGGACTTGAACAAACTGGGGGAATGGGCGGCGAGATGGCAGATGAAGTTCAACGTTGAGAAATGTAAAGTATTGCATGTGGGAAGCGGAAACCCGAGGTACAACTATACAATGGGAGGGATATTATTGAATGAGAGTAGCCAAGAAAGGGACTTGGGGGTAATGGTGGACATGACAATGAAGCCGACGGCACAGTGCGCAGCGGCCGCTAAGAAAGCAAATAGAATGCTAGGCATAATCAAGAAGGGTATTACAACAAGGATGGTAGAAGTTATCCTGCCATTGTATCGGGCGATGGTGCGCCCGCATCTGGAATACTGCGTCCAATATTGGTCGCCGTACCTTAAGAAGGATATGGTGTTACTCGAGAGGGTTCAGAGGAGAGCGACACGTTTAATAAAAGGGATGGAAAACCTCTCATATGCTGAGAGATTGGAGAAACTGGGTCTCTTTTCCCTGGAGAAGAGGAGACTTAGAGGGGATATGATAGAGACTTATAAGATCATGAAGGGCATAGAGAGAGTAGAGAGGGACAGATTCTTCAAACTTTCAGAAAATAAAAAAACAAGAGGACATTTGGAAAAGTTGAAAGGGGACAGATTCAAAACTAATGCTTTACCCAACGTGTGGTAGATACCTGGAATGCACTTCCAGAGGACGTTATAGGGCAGAGTACAGTACTTGGGTTTAAGAAAGGATTGGACAATTTCCTGCTGGAAAAGGGGATAGAAGGGTATAGATAGAGGTTTACTGCACAGGTCCTGGATCTGTTGGGCCGCCGCGTGAGCGGACTGCTGGGCATGATGGACCTCAGGTCTGACCCAGCGGAGGCATTGCTTATGTTCTTATGTTCTTATGTTATGTTCTTATGATGTGCTGAGAATAGAATCGGTTCAATGGTTGGCCACCAGGATGGTCTCAGGACTCAAGGATGTCCCATATGAAGAACGTCTAGGTAAGTTGCAGCTATACTCTCTCGAGGAACGCAGAGAGAGGGGGTCACATGATAGAGACATTCAAATATGTTACTGGCTGTATTGAGGTGGAAGAAGACATCTTTTTCCTTACAGGACCTAGGAGTCAAGAGGGCATCCGCTAAAAATCAGGGGCAGGAGATTTCATGGTGACACTAGAAAGTACTTCTTCACTGAAAGGGTGGTTGACCATTGGAATGATCTTCCACTTCAGGTAGTTGAGGCCAATAACGTGACTGACTTTAAGAACAAATGGGATCAACATGTGGGTTCACTTCAAAGAAGAACTTAGGGGGGAGGGTTATTTGAGTGGGCAGATTTGTTGGGCCGAAGGCCCTTTTCTGCCGTCATATTCTATGTTTCTTTTCTTTTTTTTTTTTTTTTTTATTTATGCAGATTTAATAGTTACAATATCAGATGATACCAAGGAAAAAAAGGATTCTTAACATAATTTAACTGTATTTATACATACCAAACAAAATTCCTTTCAAAGCCCACAACAATGAGGAGACATGGCACCATTTCTAATTACAAGAAAATATGAAGAAAACAAAGAAATGGTTCTTGATTCATACTTATGAATCTTAAACCCTTCAACATTACTCGGGACTTTTACTTCCTCCAATTTCTCAGTTGTGAAACAATAAAAACTAAAAAATCTGTTCTCTAGCTAATAAAAACTGTTGCAATTGAATGGGGTCCCAAAATACATATTCAATGTCTTGTATTTTGACAAGACATTTACATGGAAATTTTAAATAATATGATGCATCAAGAGCTAAATCCCTTGTTTTTAACTTTAGAAATTATTTTCTTCTCAATTGTTTAGCTCTTGATACATCAGGAAAAATCCTAACCAAATCTCCACAAAATTTGCTCAGCCTATTTTTGAAGTAAGTTTTCATTATTAACATTTTTTCTATCTCACTCATGCATGTTATTACCAGAGTGGACCTACTCTGGATCACATCCTGACTATCCTCCAAAAACTCAGTTTATTCTATGTTTCAATGTAAGTGAGTCTGAGCTTTGCAATGGCCAAACCTCTGCATTATCAGACTGTGAGAATAGTGCAGAAGTTTGAGTATCACATGGTTCAAAGGAACAAAACAGAAATGGTACCAACAGAAAGCCCCCCAAAATATTAGGGGAGAGCAAACATGAAAGCATAGGGGGTGGGGACGGTGTATAGGTGAGGGATAGTGGTGGAGAGAACATGGCAGAGACTGACCGGTGGAAGAGATGGATGGAAATTGAGACACAACATGAAAAGAGTGTGAGAGAAGGGAACTGGATTAGAGTGGGCTGGGGGGAGGGGAAAGCGAGACCGAGTGGAGAAAGTTTATGTAGAAAAAAACTTACTTTTATTTACAGAAGTCTCTCTGGTTGTATTTAAACACCTGGATTAACTGATTTGCTGGAAGGGAACTTTCACAGGACCAGAGCCTCTTTGTCTAGTGCTGGTTTGAGTTTTCATACTGAAGTTTTTGTCAAAGCAACTCTCAGTTGAAAAATAGGACACAACTGTCTTTAAGTGCTATCATTTCTTAGGCTGCAATGTTAGTATACCCTGTAGTGGGAGTTATCAGGTGACTCCAAGTCAACAGAGACAGAATGAGCCAGTTAATTTGATTCTGGAGACTGTGGTTCTGCTGTCGTATGAAGCGGTAATCTGTGGGACATTGTTATCTCCTGCACCACCAATGGATAGACATAAAAGCAGATTACTTGGTATAATGACTGGGGTAGCCATGCAAATGGTCACTAAAAACTGGAAGAATTTTGATAGATTACATTTCACTTTTTGGTGGAA
Organism: Geotrypetes seraphini; assembly: GCF_902459505.1. Classification (NCBI taxonomy): domain Eukaryota; kingdom Metazoa; phylum Chordata; class Amphibia; order Gymnophiona; family Dermophiidae; genus Geotrypetes; species Geotrypetes seraphini. The sequence continues at coordinate 86,061,495 of NC_047094.1, read as the reverse complement.
TTCATTATGCTTGTGTTATACATATGAGAAAATGAATTCTGAACAAATGGGTAATAATAAGTTGTTTAAACTGATGTGGGGTCCATTGACCAATTTTATATTAATTAAATGTATTATTCCCCTATTACCTGTTTGATTTGTACATCCAGGGGAGGGGGAGGGAGAGAGATATTTTATTAGGATTTGTTTATTAATTACATGTATGTACTGTTGTATGGTTTTATTGTATACATTGGAATTAGGGTGGGTGGGAGGGGGGGGGAAATGATTTCTCATGTATTTATTGATGGATGTAAGTGCTGTTTTTAAAATTATTTGTATGTATTCCTTTATGCACTGTGTTTAGAATGAAAAATGAATACAGATATATAGATATAGATATAGATAGATATAGAAATAGATATAAAGAATGAGCCAGTTCAAGTTTTGACCTCATTCCACCTATGGGCTTGTTGCATTAGTTTCTGTACAAAAAATCAAATCAATAACTTCATGGATGTAATGGAAGAAAACCAGAACTGGTTCAGCCTGTTACCGATGACCTGGAGTCACCTCATGGCACTGCTTTGTTCTTGGCATTCCTGTATAATTAGGGAACAGATGGGTCAATGGTTTTATATTTCTAGGTGAGCTGACTGGCTCAAACAGCACCTAAAAGTAGCAAAAAATAAAAAAATAAAAAATCCAACTCTACCTACTCATATTCCATTGTGGTCCTGTCTTTGAGCATCCTGATTTAACAGGAAAACCAGTAACAGTCCTCCCCCCCCTCCACCCTGCCCCTATCCCAGTAGAAGGTTGTCACTGCATGGGCATTGCTGAGAACTCTGGTATCATTTTCCTTGGAGACAGAAAAAGAACACGAAAGAGTAGCAATAGGAAAAGATTTCCATTCTAATCCTAACAAGACATCATCTTGGGAATGAAGTGGATGGGCTACCTCTTGTGAGGAAGAATCAGAGCAGCACAAACTTAGCATTAGCAGCACATTTGCTATTCGTAAACATCTTGTAAACAAGCTGAACTCTAAATCCCCCAGCATGGGATTCAACAGAACTCTGAGAAATCTTTTGCTTTGCCTGCTTTTTCATATTTCATGCTAAATGGCCCAGCTATGGAAATTTCTGGATGACGGGCTCAAAGCAGTTAGCACAGCTAGTTTAAAAGAATTTGGACAAGTTTGGGAATGTCACCACTTATTGCTGGGCATCAGCAACATGGAATGGGTCTACCTCTTTGAGATCCTCCCAAGAATGTATGATCTGGATTGGTCACTTTATAAAAATTTCTTATACATTGCCTACAAGCAGGGCAGCATTAATTCATTGAGGGCCCCTAGGCACACAAGTACACTGGGCCCCCTGCCCTGCCCCACCCCACCATGTGCCCAGGCGGAAACAGGAAGTTGCATCAGAGGGAAGCTTTGGGCAAGCAGCACCGCTTGCACAATTACAGTTCCCGTTGCCTTTCTTACCCGCGTTGCTTGCTTGTCATACTTTCCGTCGATAGGGGGGGCCGTGTTGCCGATCGGGGTGGGGCCCGCTTGCCGATCGGGGGGTCTGTGTTGCCGATCGATGCTGGAGGGGGCCCATCGCCATTGGGAAACAACAATGTTGATGCCCTTCTTCATCGGGCCCTCCTGACCATTTTGGGCCCTAGGCACGTACCTACTTGGCCTATTGGTTAATCCTGCCCTGCCTACAAGCCCAAAAGCAGTTCATGTGGTATACATTGAGATATAGTAGGCATTTTTTCTATCCTTTAAGAGCTTACGGTCTAAGCTTCTACCTGAGGCAATGGAGGGTTAAGTGACTTGTCCAAGGTCGCAAGGAGCTGCAATGATATTTGATGCTGTGCTCAATGGACCTTTGGTCAGACCCAGCACAGCATATGATATGTTCTTAGATTGAAACTAGTGCACTTTCAAAAGAGTTTCTACTACTCACCACAAAATGGACATGTCATGGTTAATGACTGCAAATGTGTGTTAGCTGAGGTCCCTATTCTAGCTCTCAGTACTGAGCTGAAGAAGAGATCAATCCACTGACTTAAAACCATCCCTGTTCCGATATCATTCAAACAAAATTTTAGTACAGAAGATTTTTCAGATGTCAGAACTTGGCGCTTTACACCTAACAACTAGATTTGTGTCAGAGCAGGCAGAGGAAATGGGGCATATAGTATGTACTCTGGTCATTATATTCAGGTGAACAGACAGGACAAGGTATCCACAAACACAGAAACCTTGTGCTAGAGAGCAAAGCACTTGCTGAGTACTGCAGAAGGACAGCATTGCCTTCCATGTATCCATAGTAACAGTACTCTGCAGCATCTTTTGATAGGATGCTAAACTAGACAAGCACAGAATGGCACGGTCCCCAAATTTTCAACTTGTTTTAAAGAAATGAGAGAATGATATGAGTCACTTGTTCCCTTTAGTTAACTTCTGTTGCAAAGAGCTTAGCTCCTGCAATTAGTCTGTTTCCCAGAACAATCTGAAGTACTTTTATTGGACTAATTTAGGGCATTCATCACTTGCTTTCAAGAATCGTGCTGCCATTATCAGGTCCAGCAAAGCCTGGATGTACATGGCTATTGTTAATTAGATTCTAATTTAAGAGCATCCGAATTGCCATATTGGGACAGATTGAAGGTCTATCAAGCTCAGTATCCTGTTTCCTATACTGACCAATCTATATGTCACAAGTATCTGGCAAGATCCCAAAAGAGTAAAAGAGATTTTATGCAGATATCCCAGGAATAAGTAGTAGGTTTTCCCAAGTCCATCTTAATAATGGCCGCCCAGTGGTATAAATTATTAAATGGGTTTATTAAAAAAAAAAAATTAAACACTGGTTTAAGAGACATTTGGAGCATTGAGATTAAGCATCAAATTACTGCATCTCAATGGCCACGAATTTGGTCTTGGAGGATGAGATATACAGTGTCAGCATCTATGAGACAAACTTGGTTTTTTCTGTTACATAGAGCGTTATGGACCCCTGTTCGGTTACAAAAATTGGATAGCTCTAAGTCTAATAGATGTTGGCACTGTCATCTCGAAGCAGGGACTTTAGATCATTTATTATTCTATTGTCCATTTATTATGAATTTCTGGAAATCAATTTGGGACCAAATTAATTGTTTATTAGATAGCCCAGTTGCATTATCCTATGATACTGTGCTATTTGGTATGGCAATGAGAGCAAAAAGTCAGATTTCTACATAAAATAACAAATTATTACTCATAATGACTGGTGTTGCCATTCAACAAATTACGTATAATTGGAAAGATTGGAGTAGATTAAATTATAATTTTTGGTGGAATTCTTTATGGAGAGATTTATTGCAATACAGCGGGGTTGTTTTAGGAAATTTCAGGATGTGTGGGAGCCATTAACAAAGTATTGTACTGATTAGATGAGTTTGTTTCCTTTAAATTTACATGTTTAGTAGTGAGGGGGGAGGGGGGTTATTTTTATTATTACATATTCTACAAGATATTTGATCATATGTTAGGAAAGGATGGGAAGGGGAGGTGATAAGAGTTTATCATTTGTATCATTGCTGATTATTAAGTGATGTATTTATTGTTAATTTGTTTGAACATTTGTCACACATTCTAAGTTTGAAAATGAATAAAGAATTAAAAAAAAAAAAAAAGGTTTATAGACTTTTCTTTTAGGAACCTGTCCAAACCTTTTTTAAATTTTGCTAAACTGCTTTTACCACATTCTCTGGCAATGAATTCCAGAGTTCAAATACATTGCATGAAGAAATATTTTCTCTTATTTGTTTTAAATTTACTACTTAGAGCTTCATTGCATGCCCCCCGGTCCTTGTACTTTTGGAAACAGTAAACATGAAATTCAAATCTCCCAACTCCATTCCACTCAGTATTTTATAGACCTCTATCATATGTAATACATTGTTTTATTGATAGGATGTGCCAAGACAGGGTGTGACAGATATTTCTACAGTCTGCATTTTTGTCTTTCTTTTCTTACACTGGTAAGGAAAGCCAAAGAAGAAGTCAAACAGTTCAATATTTAGCTGTGTGGAGAACATAGAATTTGAAACATCAACCTTCACTCCTTTGGAGGAAATTGTGTACAAGTATCTGTGGCCAAGCTTTCTGTTAGGACCACGACGTCGGCTCTTTGAGCCTCTTTCCATGTTTTATAAAATTGTTTTGTGACTGACTTAGAAGGACAGTGTACTTAATCAACACTATGACTTCAAATTTCTGAGGCAGGCTCATTTGGGCCGAAACACGATCATGTTGAGTCTTGACATACAATAAAAGGTATTGAACACTAGAGTCTCCTTCACTGTTTGTTCTCCACTTTCCAAGTTGTGGGACGTTGGTATCTCCTGTTTTCCTGGGGCTGAAAGTTAGTGCCATTTATAGAATAGCGTTTGGCAAAACTGGGGATTGTGCCTAACTCTAGGTAAAAAGCCTAGTGCCTAAATTAGGCATGATCCTCCTTTTCTACAACCAGGCACATAAATTGCAGAAATGCCCCTGATCCACCCACGACCCTTCTATGGGCACAACCCCTTTTCGGATCCTGTGCCTAAATACACATCCACACATTTTAATTTTTCAATTAGCGCCAATAATTGCTTGATAAGATCCCAATTATTGGCACTAAGTAGCTCGCTTTATTCAATTCAATTGCACACGTGTCCATATTTGCACATGCAGTTTTTAGCACCTGTTGTACAATTAGGCTGTAAGGGCCTGCAGACCTTGCTGGGGGGAGGGGGAGAAAGGAGGTAAGGTCAGAGGGATACGGACACATTTTTTATGCAGGGCCCAGCCCAATATTCAGACAGGGCCCACCTAATTGTCTTCAGTGGTCCCAGCTGAATATCATCAGCTGGGCCTGCATAAGCTCCAGGTGGCCATCCCACAAATGTTAGCCACTGACATTCAGTGCAGATTTCCAGACATGGCTTAGCACTGACTATTAAGGACTAATCTATCCGCCAATGGTCAGCATTTATAACAATGCTGACCTCCGGCAACCTAATGTTGGGAGGAATGAGTTTGTGCCCAAGATGATAAAAAACAAATAAAATTAATATTCCTGGAAGTAACACAGGGGATGACACAACACAAAAATACTCTGGCTTCCCATCCCTAGAAATTTATTCCTCAACTGGACCCCTCTCTGCTTGTTTCATAGTGTCTGGTCATCTTTGATTCAAACGTCTTATGTTCCAGGATGGCTGGGAAGCAGGAATAACGCTCCTTACCTCTCAGCTTATTGAGAGTTTGCGGGGCAGTATTTTACCGACTGATTATCAGAACGGCTTGCCGTGGTCTTTTCCGAGCTTCCTAGCTGTCTCAAAATGCTGCCACACAAATGTAGCACAATGAGGTCATTAATATTGCAATGTTAGTAAAATGTGCTCATTAATATTAAAAGGAGCACTCCTGGATGATTCTCTGTCGTCGCTGGGTGTACCACATTTGCGGGCAAAAGTTTCCAGCAGGGTCTGAGCTGTTGCAGCCTTACTTTCCGATCAGTGCCTGAGCGCCAATTAGAGCCTTCAGCAGAAATGAGAGGCTGATAAACTGCTGTGATTGGCTGTGCCTAGTCTACAGCTCTCTTGATATAGGATGCAGTGGATTGGATTGACAAGATCATTATTTCCACGCATATATAAGAGAAGCCAAGACCAGGGACATTTCAATCCAATCATCCTACTGCTTTCAGCACAAAACTAGAGAACATGAGACCAAAAACAAATACTGTACTGTAGCATCATTCAGAAGAGCTACAAAATTGCATCAGAGCCAATTCTTGCTGGCAACACAAGGCAACATCATCAAGCAGAATGATTTCATCTTGACGGGGAACTTGAAGGATGGTTCTTTTATTATCATGAAAACTGTACTAGGAATATTATTTTCTTTTATCAGAACCTCGAAGTATGTGAGGATAACTTCAGGGATAATGGGAGCCTCTGCTCAATGACCTGCAGTGCAGCCTGTTCGTTCTGATGTCCCACAATTACAATGAACAACTCCGTAAAAAGGAAATATTTATAATAACTTTAAACAAAGAAATTAAAACAAAAATATGAGAGGGCTCAAATATTAGGAGATCGCTGTATATCAAAGGTCCCTCAAATATCATCATAGCACATTTCAATTTAGCAAGACAAACTTGCCCTTAGCAAAAAAAAAAAAAAATGTTAAAATCACACTGAGTTATCTTAATGTCTATAAGTAACAGAATTTCTGCAGCTCAAAATCATGGTATTCCCACAGCTGCCTCGACCCAGCCAATGGTTTTGCCCAAAATGGGCTTCCTCAGTAGGCCTTTGGAACAAGCAATTACGTTCATTGGCTCTTCACAAAAATTATTCAGAATGTGACACTCATTTGCTTCACTCAGAAGAAAAGCAATGCATGCGGTGAGAATGAGCATGCTCGTGTTTTTCAATCTGACAATGTAGTTCACAGACACCAAATGGTTAATAGTAACATAGTAACATAGTAGATGACGGCAGATAAAGACCCGAATGGTCCATCCAGTCTGCCCAACCTGATTCAATTTAAAATTTTTTTATTTTTTTTTTCTTCTTAGCTATTTCTGGGCGAGAATCCAAAGCTTTACCCGGTACTGTGCTTGGGTTCCAACTGCCGAAATCTCTGTTAAGACTTACTCCAGCCCATCTACACCCTCCCAGCCACTGAAGCCCTCCCCTGCCCATCCTCCTCCAAACGGCCATACACAGACACAGACCATACAAGTCTGCCCAGTAACTGGCCTAGTTCAATCTTTAATATTATTTTCTGATTCTAAATCTTCTGTGTTCATCCCACGCTTCTTTGAACTCAGTCACAGTTTTACTCTCCACCACCTCTCTCGGGAGCGCATTCCAGGCATCCACCACCCTCTCCGTAAAGTAGAATTTCCTAACATTGCCCCTGAATCTACCACCCCTCAACCTCAAATTATGTCCTCTGGTTTTACCATTTTCCTTTCTCTGGAAAAGATTTTGTTCTACGTTAATACCCTTTAAGTATTTGAACGTCTGAATCATATCTCCCCTGTCTCTCCTTTCCTCTAGGGTATACATATTCAGGGCTTCCAGTCTCTCCTCATATGTCTTCTGGTGCAAGCCTCCTATCATTTTCGTCGCCCTCCTCTGGACCGCCTCAAGTCTTCTTACGTCTTTCGCCAGATACGGTCTCCAAAACTGAACACAATACTCCAAGTGGGGCCTCACCAATGACCTGTACAGGGGCATCAACACCTTCTTTCTTCTACTGACTACGCCTCTCTTTATACAGCCCAGAATCCTTCTGGCAGCAGCCACTGCCTTGTCACACTGTTTTTTCGCCTTTAGATCTTCGGACACTATCACCCCAAGGTCCCTCTCCCCGTCCGTGCATATCAGCTTCTCTCCTCCCAGCATATACGGTTCCTTCCTATTATTAATCCCCAAATGCATTACTCTGCATTTCTTTGCATTGAATTTTAGTTGCCAGGCATTAGACCATTCCTCTAACTTTTGCAGATCCTTTTTCATATTTTCCACTCCCTCTTCGGTGTCTACTCTGTTACAAATCTTGGTATCATCTGCAAAAAGGCACACTTTTCCTTCTAACCCTTCAGCAATGTCACTCACATACATATTGAACAGGATTGGCCCCAGCACCGAACCCTGAGGGACTCCACTAGTCACCTTTCCTTCCTTCGAGCGACTTCCATTAACCACCACCCTCTGGCGTCTGTCCGACAGCCAGTTTCTGACCCAGTTCACCACTTTGGGTCCTAACTTCAGCCCTTCAAGTTTGTTCAACAGCCTCCTATGAGGAACTGTATCAAAGGCTTTGCTGAAATCCAAATAAATTACATCTAGCATATGTCCTCGATCCAGCTCTCTGGTCACCCAATCAAAAAATTCAATCAGGTTCGTTTGGCACGATTTACCTTTTGTAAAGCCATGTTGCCTCGGATCCTGTAACCCATTAGATTCAAGGAAATACACTATCCTTTCTTTCAGCAACACTTCCATTATTTTTCCAACAACTGAAGTGAGGCTCACCGGCCTGTAGTTTCCTGCTTCATCCCTGTGACCACTTTTATGAATAGGGACCACATCCGCTCTCCTCCAATCCCCAGGAATCACTCCCGTCTCCAGAGATTTGTTGAACAAGTCTTTAATAGGACTCGCCAGAACCTCTCTGAGTTCCCTTAGTATCCTGGGATGGATCCCGTCTGGTCCCATCGCTTTGTCCACCTTCAGTTTTTCAAGTTGCTCATAAACACCCTCCTCCGTGAACGGCGCAGAATCTACTCCATTTTCTCGTGTAACTTTGCCGGACAATCTCGGTCCTTCTCCAGGATTTTCTTCTGTGAACACAGAACAGAAGTATTTGTTTAGCACATTTGCTTTCTCCTCATCACTCTCCACATATTTGTTCCCAGCATCTTTTAGCCTAGCAATTCCATTTTTTATCTTCCTCCTTTCACTAATATATCTGAAAAAATTTTTATCTCCCTTTTTTACATTTTTAGCCATTTGTTCTTCCGCCTGTGCCTTCGCCAAACGTATCTCTCTCTTGGCTTCTTTCAGTTTCACCCTGTAGTCCTTTCTGCTCTCCTCTTCTTGGGTTTTTTATATTTCATGAACGCCAACTCTTTCGCCTTTATTTTCTCAGCCACTAGGTTGGAGAACCATATCGGCTTCCTTTTTCTTTTGTTTTTATTGATTTTCTTCACATAAAGGTCCGTAGCCATTTTTATCGCTCCTTTCAGCTTAGACCACTGTCTTTCCACTTATCTTATTCACGCAGCTCGGGCCAACTGACAGCACTATCTGTATTTTAGGTTGAGCCCAAAATTTGACGTGTGAAAAATTTAAGGACATTGCTTAAAGCACTTCCACATGAAAAACATGTAATGAGCTAATATCCGCAACACCAAAACAAGAAAAGCAATGAACGGCTGGCGCAGATGAATTAGCAGAGACGCAAGTCATGGACGGACACACATAATAATAATAATAATAACTTTATTCTTCTATACCGCCACAATCTTGCGACTTCTAGGCGGTTTACAATCAAGAGTGCTGGACATTCAGCGAAATACAATAAGTAGATATTCAGAGGAAATACAGAGATCAGAGACCTCAGGAGGCAATAGTATAGAAATAAAATTTGCTGAGCGAAAATGTAATATGTACATTTTAGTAGGTGATGTCCGACAGGACCTGTTGGGGATAAATAGCAACGTAAAGTTACGATAAGATGAAGATAACAGATTATATTTATAACAGTGCTGTAAGTTCAGGTGGAATAGGGAGGGGGGAGGGAGAGGGAGGGCGGGTCAATTGTTTAGGGATCTGAGAGTCCAAAAAGGCTAAGTTCCTAAATTTAGGTACCTAAGGGGTCCTTTTTAAGCAGCAATAAGCACTAACGTGTGCTTGCTGCTGTCCAAAAAGGGTGCAAGTGACACATGCTCAGGAGCCATGCGCTAACTGTGGGCTCAGCACGCACCACCCGTACACTAAAAAAATACATTTTATTCTTTAGCATGGGGATATGTTTGGGGGTCAAAGTGTAGGCACGTCCTGTGCTAATCGGTTAGCTTTGGCCTGCATCGGTTAGCTTTGCTATTTGACCAAATAGCAAAGGAGCCCTGCATGCCTACTACATAGGTGGCATTGAGAACACAGACGCTAATGGCCATATACTACTTTGCAAGTTGTGCATGGCTATTAATAAGAAAAGAGGCCTCAGCACATGGGAAACCCACACACTAAAAACAATGCTGGCCACATTTTTGGGTGGCTTGGTAGAAGGACCCCTAAGGGCTAGATTCACTAACCTGCCTGATCGTAACCGATTCGTGTCTGATCCGGGCAGGTCCGATGGATTCTTCAAGCCACAATATTCAAATGGGACACCCAGAGGAATGCCCCCATGCACTGACATGAATCGCTAGTGTGCGATCCAGATGCATACGCAGACCTCTGTTTTCCCTGTAGATGGTCTGCACATGCACATGTAGTCTTTTGCTGCATTTTTTTGTTTGTTTGTTTTTTGGGGGGGGCCCAACTTCATCCCCAGGGGCAGCAGCAGCCTCTTTTTAAAACTTTTTTTCTCAACTTCTTTGTGAGCCTGTGGTTTTAACCTGCTTAAACCCACGGGCTCACTGTGCGGGGAAGGGCAGGAGAGATTCAGGGCGGCAGGCAGGAGAATTCGGGGGAAAGCAGGGTGGCAATTCGGGGGACAGCAGGCTGGCGATTCAGAGGAGAGCAGGGCGGCAGGCAGGAGAGATTCGTGGGAGAGCAGGGCAGTGATTCTGGGGAGAGCAGGGCAGCAGGCAGGAGAGATTCGGGGAAAAGCATGGTGGTGATTCGGGGGAGAGAAGGACGGCGATTCAGGGCGGCAGGCAGGGGAAATTCAGGGCAGAGAGATATAATTGTTGGGGCAGCAGAGAGCAGGGCATGCAGAGAGCAGGGCGGCAATGGAGCTGGAGAGTCGGAAAGCAGTCGCTTCTTGGTTTGAACGGCCAACCCAGTCAGTTTGTAAAATTTGTTTTGTGAATCACGTCCCTGCCTACTTTGCATGCCATTCCCCTCATTTGCATGCGCAGATCGGAATCAGATCGGCAGAGGGGTAAGTGAATCAGGCCAGAGTAAAATCAGGTCGCAAAGAGGTCGCAAACCGATCGGTACACGATCGGTTTGCTTAGTGAATCTAGCCCTAAATTAGGTATCTAAATTTATCTCCTATTTCAGTAAAACAGGAACCTCAATTGTGACCTGAAAATTTGCCTACATTTACATGCTTAAAAGTTTATGCTCTTAAATTCAGGCCTGTCATTCCTTTACCTAGATTTTGGAGCCTCATTTAAGACCTCTTTTAATCAAGCCACAGTAGCAAGTGCTGCATGACAAATACACTGAAGCCCATTCAATCCCTAAGGGGTTTGGTACATTTACTATGTTGTCCTGTGCTATTCAGCTTGATAAAAGAGATCCTTAGGGTCGGATTCTGTACATGGTGTCATTATTGACAGCCATCTAATAAACAGCCACCAATCATATGTTAGTCACGCAACAGTGCCATTTACAGAATGGTGGCTTTCGTCAAAGGTAGGTACTGGATATGTAGGCCAAGGTTTTAAAGGTCTACAATTTTGGCACCTACCTTTGATAAGAATCGCATCTACGGATGTGCCTTAGAATGCCTAAGGTCGTTTCTGTCATTGGCCACACCTACTTCGACCTTAGGCATTCTAAGCTACCTCCATAGATGCAATGAAGGCACTATTTTTCTAGGTGCCTACATTTTTTAATGATATTTTAATCATTTTTAAATGGCTTGTACCACTTAAGTTAAGTACCAGAAGGGTGCCTACCGGCATCTAACTTAAGGTGCCGTTTATAGAATATGGGCCTTAGTTGCCAAGTGCTGAAAATCAGTGCAAAGCACCTAACTTTTTTTCCCTATTCTAAATCCATCCCTGGTGCCTTCTACTTTTTAGGCTGCTAAATGTAGTAAGAATTTTAAGAATAAATGTGCATTTGTACATTTTCAATTTAGAAGCCTAGTTCTCAGTGTTAGACACCTGAACCTTTTGAGTATTGACCTTCAAAGTTTTTTGTATTCCATTTTGTTTCTATAGGAAGAATACGTGGATGGATCATTTCCTGCCCCCACTCATACTGGGAGAGAATGCGGGACTGAATTTCTGTGGGATATACAGAAGGGTCCCCTGTTCCATTATCTGTGGAGGTCACATGGAAAAAACTAAAATCCTCTTTTCTAAAATAAATAAATTCAAATAGAGATATCTTCTGCGAAACCTTTTACTTAGGATCTCATATCATAGGGTATAATAGGCCTTACTTGCTTCTGTATGGGACAGGACATGAATCAAAGTATCCCCACAGTGGGCTCACATTTCCCTGTATTCTATTACTCCAAGGAATCCTAGCTAAACACATGGGATATGAATAAGTATCAGTGGTGGTGTATGAATGACTCACCAATTCAGTCATTCACAAAGAGTAAAGCTAATATATGGCATTTTCCCTGTTACCTCCTATTTGCAGATTGTTCCGAGAGGTAGGGGTGAGATGGTGGTGCAGAAAGGGAAGTGCTCATGAGCAGAAATAGACTTTAGTCCAGCTTTGCAAAAGATTCATCCTTGTAGTTATTGTGAAAAAATATATATATATATTTGTTGTATGTGTTTGATGTATGTGTTTAAGGATATATGTGTTTTGATGTATGTGTTTAAGGATATATATATATCCTTAAACACATACATCCATAATGACAATACATACTGAATCCATGTCTGCTTTTTCTGCCTGCAGCTTGTGTTTCAAACATGTATGTGCTTTCAGACATTAATTCAACAGACATTAATTCAACATTAATATTTATATTGTATTCATCACTAGTGAAAGAAGTAGGGCTATTCCACACTAGTGACCTCAGAATGGATTCATGATCTTCTCTGTAGTTGATGTTTTATGATCTTTTGACCCCTTTCTATGTGTCGTGTCATGTGATCTTTGTATGACAGATATTGACACTGAAGCTAAAGATCAGAGTTCCAACCCTATAGTGGGAATGTGGAAGGGTTGGTTCATCCATTAGAGCTTATTTTCGTGAACATCATTTTAGATTTAGTCCAGAGCTTGATTTTATTGCAACTGGACTATTGCAGTATTTTATATCAAGGCATATTAATAAAATTGAAAACCCATTTACAGTTGCTATAAAATACGGCAGGCAGAATGATTTTTAGGCAAGGAAACATTTTCCCATGCCATCTTTGCTTAGGGAACTGCACTGGCTCTCATTTCAGGCTTGGATAATTTTCAAATTTTGCTGAATTATTTTTAAGATTTTCTACAATCTAACTGCTTCATAAGCGATTCATCTTATTATGTTATCACCTAGAGTAGGCTATAACCATGTGCTTTGGTAGGTCCTTCTTTTAAAGTATAAGATTCAAAAGGCCTTACAAAAGTCTTTTTCCTATCAATCTGTTCAAATGTGGAGTACTCTGCCATTGTCTTTAAAACTTCAATTTACTTATATATAGTTTTGCAAGGGTCTGAAGGCTTTTTTATTTGAGAAATTTGTAAACTGTGACAGTTAATAGGGTTTAATGATATAATGTTGGCTTAATTTTATTGCAACTTTTGATATATGAGTGTAATTATATATTGCATTTAACAGTTATAAATCGCTTTGGACCTTAAGGGTATTAAATCTATAGGAAAGCTTAGTCAATCTTTTGCCTTCAAATTGGTAGAGATGTGGAATGGACTTTCTGACTTCATTACACTGATAGGACAGCTACAACCATTTTGTAAAGCCCTGAAAACTCTACTGTTTACACAAAATTTAAATGGCTTAACTATAGTATCACAGAATTGACGATAATCCAGGGGTTGTTTTTTTTTTTTTCTTTTATGCTCTCTTTCTTAGGTACTCTAGTCTTAATTGCATGTGAACCGAGTCGAGCTCCGTTGGGAGATGACCCAGTACATAAATTGAAGACTAGATTAGATTAAGTGGGTTAGAAATGACAATTTAGATTAGATTAGATTGGTTTACTTACAGTACAAATTAGAACACAGAGCCTGATATTCAAAGGATTTATGCCCCTAACATAGTCTCTTTGAAAATTTACTAGAGTTGAGTGCCTTAACTTTACACTCAAAATCTCACTAAATTCCTAAATTTAGAAAAATAAAGAATAAATGGCAACAAGGGAGGAATTAGGGTGGGGGAAAAAAGGTCACGCACTCAGCAATAATTTTCAGCACTGGGCTCATAAATCCAGGCAAATGGATTGCAGTACTAAATCTATATGCATAACACTTTTAAGCTCCCTTCAGGCCCAATAATCAGAGAATTTATGCTTCTGAATCTGGCCCTCTTACTAAGCCATGGTAGAGGTTTCTACCGCAGGGTGCCAAAGGATCGGACGCTGCTCTGACATTCAAAGGAATTCTATGACCGCTAGAGCAGCATCAGATCATTTAGCACTCTGGGCCACGGTAGAAACTTCTATCATGGTTTCGTAAAGGGAGGTGGGGAGTTGAGAGTTATGCTCATAAATTGGACTCTTTGAACATTTTCTAACCCCCCCTCGTCTACGAAACTGCGCTAGCGGTTTTTAGCGCAGAGAGCCACTCTGAATGGCCTGTGCTGCTCCCGACCCTCACTGAGTTCCCATGAGCGTCGGGAGCAGCGCGGGCCGTTCAGCATGGGTAAGATAGAGTGCATACATTTTTACTCAAATTTTCCACTCAATTCTTAAATTTAAATGCATTAAAAGTGGGTGGTAACAGGGGTAGATTTAGGGTGAGGAAAATAAATTAGGAGCTTAGCACTGATTTTCAGAACTGGGATCATAAATTAAGCTCATACAGCAAGGCAAACAAATTGGCAGGCCTAAATTAATAAGCGTACATTTGAAGCTTCTAAATTACGATGAATGTTTGGCTGCAAAGATACGTTCCTAAATTTGGCTGAAAATACAGTAGGACAGAAATTTAGAAGGCTAACTTACCCCCTCCTTTGCAAAACTGCGCTAGCGTTTTTAGTGCCGGTTGCCGTACTAACAGAATTCCTATGAGCATCCAAGCTGTTACCGCCCTGGCCGGCAGTAAAAACACTAGTTCAGCTTTGTAAAGGAGGGGGTTTGGCAGATAAATGTAGCAACTGGTGTTTTCTGAATATCGGGCCTTTCATTCACAAAATGGCTGAGAGAAATGAGCTATATGTTTAGACTAAGGACCTTTTTTAATCAAGCTTGGTAGTGAGTGCCTGCAGCAAATACACCAAAGCCCATTCAATCCCAGCATCCACTATCCAGCTTGATAAAAGAAGCCCAAGTTCACACACATTCGCTGGCTTTGACTAAACCGGGGAAGGGGTAAAACGCAGACCACACGGACCTGACGTGGATCTAAAACCGCACGTCCTTAAAAATCCACATGTAGTTTCTGTCTCTTACAGACCTCGATGACATCTTAGTGCTGACGGATTCATCTCAGCATAGGGAGGGAAAAGTATTAGGATCCGTCAGCGCTAAAATGTCATCAAGACTAAAAAGTGGCGCGGACCTCAGATTTTAGGAAACCGGTTTAAAGGATTCATTTTAGAGCTGCTCCAGCTTTGGCTCTGTCAGACTCTATGACATTTTAGCGCCGACGGATCCTAATACTTTTCCCTCCCTATGTTGAGACGGATCCGTCAGCGCTAAATTGTCATCGAGGACTGTCAGAGCCAGAAACTAACTACAAGTGGCATGGACCTCAGATTTTTGAGGACGTGCGGTTTTAGATCCGCGAGGTCCGTCAAGTCCGCGCTTTACCCCTTCCCACTAAACCGCGGTAGAACTTCTTACCCCAAGGTAAATGCTCTGACGCTTATAGGAATTGAATGAGTGTTGGAGCATTTACCTCGCTGGCCTGCGGTATGAAGCTCTACCGCGGTTTAGTAAAAGGAGCCCATTTGTAAAACCTGAACTCTGACCACTAAACCTGGAGTGTGCTGGGAACTGAAGACACTGAAAAACTCCCACTGGACTCTGGTTGACATGAAGCTCCAGATCCCATGCTCACTTAACAGCCCTGGGTCTTGTCTATCCACCGAACATTAACAGATAAGAGCCGTTTCAGAAGCGCTGTCCAGCAAATAAGTCAGAGAGGCCTACGCAGAGACTGCTGGAAACAATCAGCTTCATTTTTAGAAGACTTGTCCAACCAACCTCCCTCCCCCACCCCAGCTAATTAGGAATTAGACATAAAATGGAATAAAAATCCGACATTAAATGGCCTTTGTTTATCAAAGCACATCTATCTGCGTTCATACCTAGAACAGCATTCACATAGCATGGATCCTGCCTTTGCTATATGAAACTAGATTTTTTTTTTTCCTCCTGGGATCAGTGGAATTAAGAAATAAAATAGCAAAAAAAAAATTATTTTTTTTAAAAAGCCTCTGCAATACAGTGTGTAGTATTAAATATTCCCTAAGACAGACAAGCAGACAAATGAGGGGTGGGGTAAGACCCTGAGCATCAGCCTTGTCTTTGTCTTTTCAGTCTACATTGCTATGGAGACTGCCTGCAAGCAGAACACCATCAACAAACACAAGTGCACGCATCTAGGAATGGGGAAACCCGAAGGACGGGGCACACGACCACATCCAAGCACTAAGCCAAGAGAAAAAGGAATTCTAAGATCTAAACGCCGCAGAGAAAATGCCCCGAAGAAGGCAGGCAAGCAGGCAGAGACCCTTTACCCGAAGCTTGCTCTGCAGGGTCAGAAGAATGGGGCCCAGAGCAGGTGTTAAGCAGTAGCTTGCCAGTTTGGTCACAGCAGACTTTATCAGCCTAGTCCTGAGCTGGTGGAGATAAAGGTGGGAACAATGACCGTAGAATATAGAGTTTCATGCAGCAATCTAACCAAAACAGTAGCTATTCTAAGCTGGTGGCAAGGGTTATTCGTCTGTACTGTACAGCTGGAGGGAGATCAGATGCTGACAGAGTCCATCTGATGCCAACCATGCTGCCAGTGAAGGCTGCAGAGATCAGATGACGGTGTATTGGTGTTCGCAGCCCTGTTCTACCTATACGCAGCCCTGGGCATGGTACTCACACGTAAGCATGGTATATGAACGCCCAGCCCCGAGGTCTCTCCAGGACATTGTAGAGGAAATTCTGTAGCTTGCGGTAAAGGGCGTTGCGTTTGGGGGGTTTGCCCGTCCCGGAGACCCCCGAGCGGGGTTTGCTAAGGATGCTGCCGCGCTTGATGCTGTCCGAGCCCGCTATGAGCAAAGCCCCGTCGCGGCTGGAGTCGGGGCCGCCCGGGTCGAGCCCCACGAAGCCCACTTTCAACTTCTTCTCGCCGGAAGGGGCCGGGTACACCCCTCCGTTGCGCGATTTCTGCACCATGGCTCGATGGGGGAGGGGGGGCGAGCAAGGGCCAGTCCCTGCTATGCCATCGGGCCTCCGTGAAGGCCGGGCGGGGGCAGCGGGCGGGTTTGGAACCCCGGGGCGTCGGGGGGGAGCATGGCGCAGGTACGGGCAGAGGCTCTGCTCTGCCGTCCTCGACGGTCGCTGGTGGAAAGTGAGACCCAAAACCCGCAAAAGCAAATCTCTGCAATCGCTTCCCGAGCTCCTCCCAGCTCTGGTAACCCTTTATTGCCTGCCCCGAAGAGGAGAGCCACCAAAAGGAAATTGAAAAGCAGATGGTACCTTTGCTAAAGGACCACAGTAAATAGTGTTTGGGGGGGGGGGGGGGAGCGGTTTCCAGAAAAAAAAAACCCCCACACATAATAAAGTAAAACATCCTGTGCTTAGTTTATGTAAGTCAGTAGAAGGAAAGGTTGATGGAAGCCTGTGGAAATTTGAAGCTATTGTAGAGACATTCCTAATTGCACAGCTAATGTCTCTAGACCAGGGGTGTCAAAGTCCCTCCTTGAGGGCCGCAATCCAGTCGGGTTTGCAGGATTTCCCCAATGAATGTGCATGAGATCTATTTGCATGCACTGCTTTCGTTGTGTAGACTAATAGATCTCATGCATATTCATTGAGGAAATCCTGAAAACCCGACTGGATTGCAGCCCTGGAGGTGGGACTTTGACACCCCTGCTCTAGACATAAAAGGTTTTCTATCCCGATAGATTTAAATGAATCTTTAGCAATAAAAAAGTCCTTAAGAATTAGAAAGTAGACATGATAAGCCTGCTAAAAGTCAAAAACAGGCTAGTGTCCCTCTGGCATTAAGCTGCAAATAAAGGTGGTAAGTAAAAGTTCAGACTGTCTCTCAAACTGTGTGCCACAGCACTGTGGTGTGTCCCAAAGAGAGTCTTGGTGTGCCACTAGAGATTCCAGAATTTTAATTTTTTTGTAAAAATTCCCCTCATAAGTATACACTAGAATAGGTGACATTTACTTCCAGTGGTGTACTAAGGGGAGTGCAGCGGGTGGGGGGAGGGGGGTCCTCCTCGGTGAGGTCTTTGTAACGAATGCAGGCATCCGTCCTCTTCCCCGTCCCCCCCTGCTGCAGGCGTGCAGCCTTTCCCTTCCCTCGTACCTCTTTAGTTTTCCCTGTTCGAGCAGCATTACAAACTTGCTACATGCATCAGTGTCGCCTCTCTCTGACGTCACTTCTGGGCCCCGCACCCAGGAAGTGACATCATAGGGATAGCCGACAAGTTCATACTGTTGCTCAGGCCTGGAAAATTAAAAAGGTACAGGGGAGGGGGCGTGCGCGCAGCAGGGGGGGGAATTGGAAAGGAGCAGGGGTGGAGAAGAGGGTGGGAGAGGGGTGCCCCTCACCCTCACCACACCACTGTAAGAATCGTGGACGCAAGAGTCTGTCAATATTATGAGCGTCTGTGTATGTAAGGTTACAATTGCCCAGACAAGCATCATTCATTGACGTGATTGCTCCTTGAAAACTAACAGCAAGTAATTTTAGTTTTATCTTTTATGCAGATAGTTATCCTATCTTGAGCAATAAAGGAATCAAGGCTTGGTTACCATTTGGGCCTTCTTATCTTTGTCAACTTGGCTTTTCAGCTCTGACAGAAATTAAATTAAATTAAGTATAAAAAAAAAAGAGAACGCCTGCAGATGGTGGATGATGAAATGCGTGTTTGCTTGTCAATTATCAAGCCACATTTTGAGTTAATTTGCACTCAAAAATAAGCACATCCACCACATTGATTAGCAATTCTATTCTATCTACTTTAGTTTCACCATTGTTACAATTACCCACACATAGCTTAAAGAACTTTAAATAAATAGCTCTCAAATTTACCCCCTTTTTATGAAGCCATGTTAGGCTTTTTTTTATTGCCAGCCGTGGCGGTGAAAGCTCCGATGCTCATAGAATTGCTTTGAGCATCGGAGCTAATACCATCGCAGCCAGCAATAATTTTAAAAAAAAAAGCTTAACGCGGCCTCATAAAAGGGGGTCCTTAATTTTTTGTTGGTTTTGCAATTTTATAATTTCAGTTATAATGTGCCATGAAAAAAAATTTGCTCTGTTTAATGTTCCAGAATTAAAAATAAAGTTTAGAGAGACACTGCTGTAAATAGTAGGTCCATTATGTTTTTTCTTTAGCCATCTGCTTTATTGGGTTTTTACACCATCTTCATACTTGAATATATTATTAGCAGTCATATGTAAGGATATTTTTGGTCCGGATTCTACACTGCAGTAATGAGTTCCACCTGCTAGTTGAACTGCTTCCATACAGGAGCTGTCCTTTCAGCACCAGACACTAGAGCTATTCCAATACATACATTACACGTGTGTAAAAGCCTGTGCGTTGTTTCTGTAGTGTTAACTAAGCTCTTAACCTCCGTCTCCTCCCCGCATACTTTGCCTATAGGGCAGGGGTGTCAAAGTCCCTCCTCGAGGGCCACAATCCAGTTGGGTTTTCAGGATTTCCCCAGTGAATATGCATGAGATTTATTTGCATGCACTGCTTTCATTGTATGCTAATAGATCTCATGCATATTCATTGCGGAAATCCTGAAAACCCAACTGGATTGCGGCCCTCAAGGAGGGACTTTGACACCCCTGCTATAGGGAAAGAGTTCTAAAGCTAAGAGCCTGCAAGTCCTAAGCAGCTCTCAGGAAAAAATCTTCAATAGAAACATGATGGCAGATAACAGCCAAATGGCCCATCCGGTCTGCCCATCTGCAGTATCCACTATCTCCTCCTCTCCCTAAGATCCCACATGCCTGTCCCACACTTTCTTGAATTCAGACACAGTCTTTGTCTCCACCACCTCTACTGGGAGACTATTCCACCACCCTTTCTGTAAAGAAGTATTTCCTTAGATTATTCCTTAGCTAGTGAAGGCTGAGGCTCCTTGTAATATGAGGCCCTAAACTGTAGATTGTCTAGCTTATAGCTTGTACATAAATCCAACACTGCCTACCAGCGAACCCATTGGGGCTGGAACTGTGGGAGAAAGTGTAGAAGAGCCTGTTTGAAATGATCTTATTCTAATGAGGGCATGGTCATTTTCATGAAGGTCAAAACTGAACAGAGCTTCAGATTTGGATACATTTCTGGTTTGCCCTTTTGATCTGTTTCACAGCTTTTTATTAAAACCTTTATGATTATTGTGCTACTTAAAGGAGCCAAGGATTTCTCATTCAGTTTATCAGGGGATTTATGGACTCAATTACTTCATCCATGGTCATGTAACTCAGGTATAAAAAGAGGACTGAGTTACCAAATTTTGTGCTAGCTGTGACTAACAAAAACAGCTCTTTATCTTTGCATTCAAGAAACTTTATTGTTCATTTCTGCACAAATTCTATTCTGTGCAACTATGAGGGATAATATCCTACTTACAATAGAAAAGATTTGGTTTACAACTATGAATACTGCTGATTTCAGGAACTGTATGAGCATGCCAGTGGGGAAGGAGAGAAACACCTCCTGATAAGAACATAAGAATAGCCTTACTGTGTCAGACCATTGGTCCATCAAGCCCAGTAGCCCGTTCTCATAGTGGCCAATCCAGGTCACTGGTGGATTCTTCTAGAGCAGTAGTCTCAAACTCGCGGCCCGGGGACCACATGCGGCCCTCCAAGTGCTATTTTGCGGCCCGCAGTCTGTACTAGTGCTGCCGGCTCTTTGCAGCGTCCTCCGGCTTCCCCCCTGGCCTCCAGTTCTTACCTTCAGATAATTGCAGTAGCATGCAGAGAGGATTGCCAGTGCTGTAGCGATCCTCAGAATCATGTTCCCTCTGCTGCGATCCTGCCCCTGACATTAGAGGAGGAGCAGGACCGCGGCAGAGGGAACATGCGGAGGCCGATGGCAGCCTGCAAGGAATGTTACAGCACCGGTGATCCTCTCTGCAGGCATGGTAATTAGCTGAAACTAAGACCGGGAGGCCAGGGGAGAAGCTGGAGGACGCTGCAAAGAAGGGGGGAACATGCAGGCCTTTGGGGGGGGGGGGAGAGATTTATAAACTATAAAGAGTTTTACTTCATGCAAAATTGTCATTTCTTTAATAAGACATTAACTTTTTTTCCTGCGGCCCTCCAAGTACCTACAAATCCAAAATGTGGCCCTGCAAAGGATTTGAGTTTGAGACCACTGTTCTAGAGTGATTCCCAAAACTGTCCTAGGAAAACACCAGTCAGTCAGGTTTTCAGGATATCCATAATGAGATTGATTTGCATACACTGTCTTCTTGGTAGGCTAATCTATCTCATGCAGATTTATTATGGATATCCTGAAAACCTGAGTGGCTGACGTTTCCCCAGGATAGGTTTGGGAATCACTGAGAGAAAAAAGTACAGTGGAGATGAGTAAAACAAACCAAGACAAAGGTGCTCAGATGTCCTTTAATAAAAATCTTCACTTGAGTCAACATGAGGTGTGTTTCAGCTAGATAGCCTGTGTAATTGCCTGAACAGGGCTTTGCGGTGAGGTTTACGTACACAAAGTCAAACACACACAATACAAGGTGCAATAAACTCTTTATTAGTGCAGAGCCTGAATCCTGTTACTTCACAGGCTCAGGAACAGAAAAGTAATCTCTTAGTTCAAGCAAAAAGTCTTACAAGAGGCCAGAATCTGTCATGCACCAAACATGGTCTTTCATCAATCAAGTACCAGGGTCTGACTCCAATAAGCCCCGGATCTAAATCCACATATATGCCACATAAGAAGTTGACTTACCTCAGCCAAGCAGAATCTAGCTATCTAGTTAAGGCGTATACTGGGCAGCACTACTTTCTTCCTTCCCCTGGGCTATTTCTCAACCTGCACCCTGGGAAGGTCTCTCCTTCTTGAGCCCTCTTGCCTCGGGGCCTCTCTCTGGAAAGTCTCTTGCTGCAGGACCTCCTTGACAGACTCCACTCTAGGGTACAGTGGCATAGTAAGGGGGTGTGGGGGTGCAGACCTCCCTGGGTGCCAAGTCAGTGGTGGCACTCGTACCTCTCCACCCCACCCTGCCACACCCTGCCACCCTTGCGCCATTCCACTCCCACCCCATACCTCCATATTATCTTTGTTAGTGCAAGCAACTCCTGCCTGTTGCTCGCATTAGCCTGGTTCTCCTCTGAATCACTTCTGGGTCATGGGCCAGGAAGTGACATCAAAGGGAAATGCAAGGCTGGCATGAGGAGCATGCTTGAAGCCACTTGCGCTGGTGAAGATTAAGAGGTACGGGGAGGGAGAGCGTGTGTGGAATTGGGGGTGGGAAGGAGCAGAGGGGGCAGAAGGAATGGGGGATGCAGAGAGGAGGGCACGGATGGGGGCCCCCACCACCCCGGGTGCCTCCTACCCTTACTACACCACTGCTAGAGCATATGAACTCCTCCTTGCCTGAGTCCTGCCCGATGACTACCCCCCTGCTGTTCAGTGGTATAATTGCAGTTCCAGTGAGGGAGTGCCCCTCACTCCCTCACAGCCTGCTTCAGAAGTCTAAATGTTAAAAATATTTAAAACATAGGACAATGAAATATCAAACCCTATTAACAGATGAAAAATCAAAGAATATGTCATAACTTTTCACATTACTTGTAACATATAGAAGAGGTAAGAATAACTGAAGTATTTAGGAACAAGTCTACAAAAGAGGGGTAAGCACAGTACCGTTAAATGTATGAAAATCAATCTATGATATTCATAAAGAATCAATAAAAAATTTTCCAAAAATAAGTATAAGCCATGATCGTAACATGTATGCATGTAGGGCCATTTTCAATATGACGTCTAAGTTTAAGTATGGATGTTTTGTGAAGTATGTCCAAAAATTGGGTAGAGAAAATGGCCATTTTTGAAACCACAAAACATCTTTTTTTCAAGAATGACCTTTCTAGATGTGTTTGAAACCACAAAACATCTTTTTTTCAAGAATGACCTTTCTAGATGTGTTTGCCCTCAGTGCCTCTATCTTTATGAACTAGTTTTGAAAAATAAAACCTCCAAATGAAAACCACACAAAATATACCATTGGGAGGTAAGGGGAGTCGGCATTTTTAGTAGACTGTCTACACAGACATCCCAGCAGAGTAGTGGGATACCCTAGGAGGCACGGCAGTGAACTTCACATAAAGTGTCCCAAAACCTACTATACCCAACTATAAACCACCCCAATAGCCCTTATGCCTACAGGTGTCACCTATATGTCAGTACAGTAGGGTTTTAGTGGGTATTGGTGATCTCACACTTTCCACCACAAGTATAGTAGTTAGAGTAGGATGTGGGCCTGCGTCCCCTTCTCTGGAGTCCACAGCACTGACCACCAGGCTATTCCAGACACCTGCTTGCTGCTCTATTAGGATTGGCTATAACGTCTGCTGCTGTCATACAGGCAGGTATGCACTGCTTAATTCACATCTTTGGGGATAGGAGGTCAGTGACTATTGGTGGAATGTGGGGGGTAGGGGGTTATGCCCTCATGTCTTCAGATCTCACCACAAACATCCAAAATGTCCCCTGGACGTTTTGTGCCTTGTTTATCGCAGCAAAACATCTAGGTCTTAAGTCCTCCTAGTCCCACCTGTAACATGCCTCCAATATGCCCCCTTGAAATTTAGATGAACTATTGAGAAACAGCATAGAAAACCATCAAGAAAATTAGTTTCAAAAATAGTGATTTTAATGTTTTAGCAATTAAAGCATCCAAGTGCTACTTTATGCCATTTTTTGGACATTTGTCTTTTGAAAATGGACCTGATTGCATGATACACAACATAACAATTTAAAATAAAATAGTTATAAAGTTAAACAAATTTTAACATACAAAATATTTTTTAAACATCTATAAAACATGTTAAAACATGTATACAATTATTATTATTAAACATCTATACAAATATTAAAAAACATGTGTAAATAATTGTAGTATGGTCAAAAGGTTTCAACTAATATTTAAAAACTGGTATACATATTTGTACCAGATTATGTGCATCCTCTGTTCCAATCTGTACCAAAATATGCTAAAGCCTATCAGAGTTGAAAATCATAATGCACTCATAGAAGATATGCGTGAAGATTATCTTATCAATGATGGGCCCAAGCCACATGAAATAGGGATGAACCAGGGACTTCCAGAAAAGAAGAGGTCTCCAATTTGCAACTATAGACTTTTGCCCTTTTATACTAAGCCGTGGAAGAGGTTTTACCATGGCCCAGGGTGCTAAGTGCTCCAACATAGGAATTCTATGAGTGTTGGAGCAACGTTGGAGCATATAGCAGTCCAGGCCATGGTAGAAACCTCTACCAAGGCTTAGTAAAAAGGGGGGAGGGGGTGTTATTAGGAGACAGATCCTTGAAAGTCAGCAAAAATGAACAAGACCCAATACAGGATCTGTGTTTAGGCCCTAGGTCTGCATCTACAAAATAATACATAATGTAAAAAAATTAAATAAAATATAAACTGTATGTATATATGAAACCCACAAGCAAAGCAATAAAAATAAACCAGTTATATATGAACCAGTTATATAACTTAATCCCCTTTTTACTAAGCCACAGTAGAGGTTTCAAAATATTCTGATGAGCGATGGAGCATTTAGTGCTCTGGGCCACAGTATAAACCTCTACCACAGCTTAATAAAAGAGGGCCTTAAAGTGCTGCGATAAAAGCCATCTATTAAATACAAAGTCCCACAAAAAGAAATCAATCTGGAGACATTAATAAAAGGAAAAAATAATTATGCTATTGAATATGATAAAATATTAAATACAAAAAACTTTTTTCTAAAACAAATACATATGCTGTATATTAAAAAGTCATCTAATATAGGCCATATCTCGCAACAAAGTAAAACTAAGGTGGGTTTTTACAATGCAACGCTGCCAAGCAGTGCATGCTAAATGCCAAGCCACCCATGAGAATAGAACAGGTGACTAAGCATTTAGCAAGCGCTGCTTGGCAGTTGTGACCAGTCAGGCTCTGGGCCTGCCTTGGCCCAG
The DNA here is from genome assembly GCF_902459505.1 of Geotrypetes seraphini. Lineage (NCBI taxonomy): Eukaryota > Metazoa > Chordata > Amphibia > Gymnophiona > Dermophiidae > Geotrypetes > Geotrypetes seraphini. The sequence goes on along the minus strand of NC_047094.1, from coordinate 86,036,519 downwards.
GTGGTTTTAAATCTAGTCCTGTTTATAGGAAGTCAGGCATTCTCCCTAACAGCCACTGGGGGAGCCCAAGAGAGCCCCAGCCTAGAGCAAACAGGTTAAGGACTGGCTCCACTCCTGAAAAGCCTGCAGAGTGGACTAGGCTTTTGGAGAGGATAGGGAAGAGGAATAGGCCTCTCCCTGAGGAGCAGCTTCCCAGACTAAGCCAGGGTAATCAGCCAGACCCTATGGAGATAGTGGAGGCAGGTTCCTCCACTAAAGTTTCAGCTCCAGCCCAGGAGGAACAAATGGAAATCCAAGAAATGCTGATTCCACCAGAGCAGTTTCCAGAGCCAGAACTGATGGATATAGGTTTGGCTATCAGGCATTCCTGAAGGTACTGCTGTGAGTGTTTGTTTTTGAGCTGGCTAACTTTGGAATATTATTTTTTATTTAAAGAACTGTGTTTTGTTTTTGCTGCAAATGTGCTGTTTTCCTGTGAGAGAATATTTTGAGCTTTTGCATTTGTGGACTGAACTGAGTTAAGGACACTGCATTTAAAACCCTAGCTGGTTTTTTTAATTTGTTTGTTTGAACTTTGTGTGGGGGTTGGGCACAAGTTAGTGCCTGGAAGAAAAACTGTGTTTTATTTTTTCCTCTGTTTTTTTTTTTTTTTTTTTTTTGCAATTGGGAGCTTAAGCCAAGAGGAAGCTGAAGTTTGCCATTAACTTTGGGGAGAGGTTTGCTGACATCCTGAAAGGGAATTTTGGAAAGCAATTTTTGTAGCTGTTAAAGCAAACTTGGTGGCAAACTCCATGTCCCCAGCTGTACTTACCAGCAGCTGGAGGCTTCTACACTATTGACTGGAATAAAGGTTTGAAGCTGGACTTACCTGTAACCTGCATTAGGCAGGCTATGGAAAGAACTTTGCAAACGAAACTGTGTATAAGGAAAGTAAAAGGTTTTCTTTGGGGGGGGGGCAGGAAAATCCTGAAAGCCTCACAGGAGTTTTTCCCTGGTGTTTATTTTTGATGATCCTGAATTTATTGAAGGGCGCCCATTCTAACTATTAAAACCTTTATAAGAGTTTTCTTGAAAACCAGGGTTTTGTGTTTTGTTTTACTTAATTTTAGTCCCTGCAGGGCTGACTCCATCCAGAGTAGCGCACCCAGGCCAGTAGTTTTGCCTATGGCCACTTGGGGCCCTTTTGGCCATTCTGTGAGACTTTGGCCATTCTGTTAGACCCCAGTGGTTACACAGTGCAGCTTTGTACAAGGACTGGAAAATTACTACACAGATTTTTTTTTTTTGCTCACTTTTACTATCTCCCCCCCCCCCCCGCCCCACCTTTTACAAAGCTGCTGTAGTGGCTGCCATGCCACGCAGAAAACGTTCCGACGCCCATTAAATCCCTTTGGGCATCAGAACAATTCCCTCATCTTTGTAAAAGGAGCCCTATGCTGTGATACAGGTTTCTACCACAGCCCAGAGCGCTAAATGCTCCGACGCTCACTGGAATTCTATGAGCCTGGGAGCATTGTCAGAGCATTTAGCACTCCAGGCCGTGTACAAACCTCTATTACGGTTTAGTAAAAGAGAGCCTTTGTTCTAACATACCTGCTAACTGTAGGACTGAAGGCCTTGAAATGGAATAGTATGCTTAGTGCTTAAAATGAGTCAGAGACTGATTACAGAGTAATGGTGATTCTATGCATGAAAGCAAAATCCATTTAAACAGATATATGTACAAGAGTGGTATCTTGCCAATATTATTGTAAAACTAGAGACTGAAAACTAAAACCAAAAAGTAAAGACCTGAAAAGGGGGATGTTATAAATTACATCCCGAAGGTATTATTAAATAAATAAATGAATACATTCTTGTGTGGATACATAAAAAGCCATCAGAGATTAAATAAGATCAAAGGTACATAAAAAAACAAAATCTGAAGTTAATCTTAAAATAAAAAATGCATCGAGGAGACCCAAGTACAAATACAAAATAATGTCATGTTGATAAGAACATAAGCATTGCCTCTGCCAGTCAGACCAGGGGTCCATCATGCCCAGCAGTCCGCTCCCGCGATGGCCCCCCAGGTCCATGACCTTTAAGTTCTCCACCGCCTAAATTGTTTATACCCTAATCCTGTAGTACGCTGTAGTAACCCTCTATCTATATCCTGTAATCCCTTTCTCCTTCAGGAAGTCATCCAATCCCTTTTTGAAACCCAATATTGTCCTCTGTCCTATCACCTCTCCTGGAAGCGCATTCCAGGTGTCCACCACCCTCTGAGTGAAGAAGAACTTCCTAGCATTGGTCTTGAATCTGTCTCCTTTCAGGTTTTCTGAATGCCCTCTTGTTTTTGATGACCCCGCTAGCCTGAAGAATCTGTCCCTCTCCACCTTCTCTATGCCTTTCATGATTTTATAAGTGTCTATCATGTCCCCTCTAAGTCTCCGCTTTTCCAGGGTAAAGAGCCCCAGTTTCTCTAGCCTTTCGGTATATGAAAGATTTTCCATGCCCTTAATCATCTTTGTTGCTCTTCTCTGGACCCTCTTGAGTATCGCCATACCTTCTTAAGGTGCGGCGACCAGTTTTGGACGCAGTACTCCAGATGTGGGCGCACCATCGCTCGATACAGCGGCAGGATAACTTCTTTCATTCTGGTAGTGATACCCTTTTTGATAATGCCCAACATTCTGTTTGCCTTCTTTGAGGCCACTGCACATTGTGCCGCTGGCTTCATCGTTGTATCCACCAATACCTCCAAGTCTTTTTTTAGGTTGCCCTCCCCAAAGTACCCTCCCTCCCATCGTATAGCTATACATCGGGTTCCCTTTCCCTATGTGCAAGACTTTACATTTCTCTACATTGAAGCTCATCTGCCATCTTTTTGCCCACTCACCCAACTTGTTCAGGTCACTTTGTAGATCTTTGCATTCCTCAACAGTTCTGACCCTACTGGAGAGTTTTGTGTCGTCCGCAAATTTAATAACTTTGCACTTCGTCCCTGTTTTCAGGTCCTTAATGAATATATTGAACAGCAACGGTCCCAGCACTGACCCCTGTGGGACACCACTCGTCAGAGTAGTGTCCCTTTACTCCTACCCTCTGCTTCATGTCCGCCAGCAAATTTTTGTGCAAAATCAACATTTTATCAACAGATCTGTGCCACACATAAATTCCAAAGAAAACACACAGATTTTTTAAAAAAAAGTTTTATGAAATAGCAAAGCACAAATCAAAAGCATGGGTATGGAATAAAAAGAGAAAACTCTTACTCATAAGTAAGAGGCACTATAAAGACAGGAACTTCACAAATGCAGCAAAGAAACAACAGCAACAACAAAAATGCTCCATGTGAGCTGGCCAATATAGATAGTGAAAGCCCATCATCATTATGTGGTGATGAATGAGAGGTCATCTGCTAATGAACACTGGTGGGTCTTTGAAGGTATAAACAGGCCAAAAAAATCTGAGGAGGTTAAATTTGTATAATCATCAGTGTAAAGATATAGAGATCTATAAATTTGTATAAGAACACTAAGAGGGAAGTGGGAAAAGAATCAGAGGAAGAAAGGAGAGGTAAAGGGGAAAATGTGGGAAGGGGAAAAAAAGAAAAGAGAATGAAGAGAAGGGGAGGGCAGAAAAGAGGGGGAAATAAAGGGAGGGCAGAAAAGGGGAAGGGGAGATAGGGAGGAAGAGAGAAAGGGGAAATGTGGAAGAGGAGAGAAGAGGAAGGGAAAGGGAAGAGGGAGGGGTGATAAGGGAGTGGAGAAAAAAGAGGAAGGAGAGAAAAATGGAGGAGGAACAAGGAGAGGAAGAGAAAGGAAATAGGTTAAGAGGAAGGGCAGAGGACAAAGAGGAAGGGAAAAGGGAGGGATACTAGAGTGATATTCACCTAGTAATATAGACCAGTAAACATATAAAGAAAAACTTAGCCACATGTAGTAACAAAAAAAAAAAAGCTTATATACGGTAATTGTCCATTAAAAAATGTGTGATTTGCCTTGTTCTCATATAAACATTAAATCAACTCTTTGTTTAAGTAAATCATTAAAGAAATTTTATCTCTAAAAGACTAACAAATTGATCAACACAGGGTAAAGAAACTTAAATTTGAATTACAGATAGGTTTTGTTTGTGAGTTTGCATTGTATGGCACATTGCATATATGTAGCTCAGCTTATGGTTTCTTTACATTGTGTTGTTCAATTTGTTGGTCTTTTAATAATAATAACTTTATTTTTCTATACCGCCATAGTCAAACTGACTTCTAGGCGGTTCACATAGAAAGAAGGCTGGACAATCAGCGAATTACAAAATGCAAGAAGATTGAAGTTACATCACGAATTGGAGAAGCATGGGGAAAGAATATATGAGAGAAGAAAAAAAATACCTGAGAGAGGTGATTTGATTAAGCAAGGAATTTGCCAAATAGAGCGGTTTTAATTGATTTTCGGAATGTGTTGTAGGTCTGTCTGGCTTTATTTATGTGGTTTCCCAGCCAGGATTGCTGTCTGTTTGCTTGGAACTTTTAGAGATAAAGGAGTCCTTTTACTAGGGTTACCATATGGCTCCAGAAAAAGGAGGATAGATTGAGACATCTGGGTTTTATTTCCATTGAAAACAATGGAAGTTAAACCCAGATGTCTCAATCTTTCCTCCTTTTTTCATGAATCATGTGATGACTCTACCTTTTACTAAGTTGCGGTAAGCACTAGCACATGCTTACCGCAGATAAAAAAGGCATTACCGGAGGATAAGCTCAGGCATCCTGCAATAGTTTTGGGATAAGTACATACTTCCCACATGCTAAAAATATTTTATTTTTTTAGTGCAGGGATGTGTTTGAGGGCAGAGAGTAGGTGTGCCCTGTGCTATTTGGCATGTGGACATTGGTGTATGCTGACTGATTAACATAGGTGGTGGTAACAGCTCATGCGTTAATTTTAAAATTAGTGCATGCCATTAATAGGAAAATTCAAATTATGGCCATTTTAGAATCATGCTAAAAAGTGGCCTCAGCACATGGGAAACCCACACACAAAAAATAGTCCAGGCCACTTTTTAGCATGGCTTTGTAAAAAGGCCCTATATTATGCTTAAGCGTTTATTCACTTAAACAAAGGTTGCTTTATATAACATACTGCAATTATTTATAGTTTTTTTTTTATAGATGTTTAATAATTTCACATGTTTATAAATGTTTTGTAATAGATATTTAATAATCACTTTGGCCCCCCTTTTATCAAGCTGCATTAGGGTTTTTTAAATCATGGATCGCTACAGTAAAAGTTCTGACATTCATAGGAATTCTATGAGCATCGGAGCTTTTAATGCGGTGGTCTGCGATAAAACCCCTAACTTAGTTTGATAAAAAGAGGCCTATATGTATAAAAATTTAACTTTTTTAACAATTTTATTTTCAATAGTTATGTCATTTATGGAGTGTCATATAATGTATATCTGCTACTCACAATCATGGCTTATACTTTTTTGGAACAATTTTTATTGATTCTTTCTGAATGTCCTATATTGTCTTTTAGACATTTGAAAGTATTGTGTTTATTCCACTTTTGTAGAACTGTTCCTAAATGCTTCAGATGTATTCTTACCTCCCCTATATTTGTGAAAGTGATGTGAAAAGTTATGAAATATTCTTTGATGTTTCATTTGTTTACATTATTTGATATTTCAATGTCATGCATTTTAAATATTTTTAACTTTTAGACTCCCAATGCAGGACATTTAGCTGATAAATATCCAATAGGTGAAAGTGGAAATAAATAACATAAATAAATAACATATACTCCACTTTATTAGCTGACGGGTCAGATCTAACGGAAGAAAAAGCCTCAGGTCTATCTGGCAGAGCCTAAAGCTCAAACCACCTTCGTCCACATCATTGCCACTAAGGTTCTTAATAGGAATTTGAGATATAAACAACAGTGCTGAATATTGTGTTAGACTTTTATGGCGTCCCTTAAGTAGCCAACATTTCACGGATCTCAGCCTTTTCATCATGGCTCCCGGACTATCATGTGCCTTTCACAATTTGAGCTGGTGAGATCGAAGAAGCAACAGCTGAAATTGTGAAAGGCAAATGAAAGTCCAGGAACCCTGATGAAACAGCTGAGATCCGTGAAACGTTGGCTATAAGGAACGCCATAAAAGTCTAACACAATATTCAGCACTGTGGTTTAAATCTCAAATTCCTATTAAGAACCTTAGTGGCATAGGGTCATCCTAAACTGAAGTGTTTTGAACCAATGATGTGGGCAGAGGTGGTTTGAGCTTTAAAGTTCTGCCAGATAGACCTGAGGTTTTTTCTTCCGTTAGATCTGACCCGTCAGCTAATAAAGTGTAGTATATGTTATTTATTTAGGTCGTCTAGCTCAGTGATTCCCAACCCTGTCCTGGAGGAACACCAGGCCAATCGGGTTTTCAGGCTAACCCTAATGAATATGCATGAGAGAGATTTGCATATGATTGAAGTGATAGGCATGCAAATTTGCTTCATGCATATTCATTAGGGCTAGCCTGAAAACCCAATTGGCCTGGTGTTCCTTCAGGACAGGGTTGGGAACCACTGGTCTAGCTGATACATGGTCTGTGTCAAGTGAAGTTTTTTTTTTAAATTAAAGGACATTGAAGCACCTTTTGGTTTAGGTTTTTGTTCGTTTGTTTTAGTCCCCTCCACTGTGTCTATGATTATTCTTTTGCTTTTCTTGGGAATCACTGACATACATATAGATGTCTGTAGGCTGTGTTCTGATGAGGATGAGTGAATTCATCAAACTCGACACATGCACAATAGAGTTCACCAACAGTTTTAAAAGTGCTTATTAAATTTTTAGTGGTGCATAAAGTGCCTGCTGAATGTTGATTCTGCCAGCCAGCTCCTGGCATTAATGTTACTAGTTGTGAATTATTCAGAAGGCAGAGCTTGGCACTGGGACAATAAAAGTTCCTCCCACTGACATGTGTAACATGGATATATCAACTTGTCCATGCCTTTTGTGTCTGCTGTTGAATTTTTCAGAACAATGAAAATTATATTGTTTCAACACGAAAATGCCTAGGTTCAGTACTATACAGACATGATGCCGTTCCTGATAAGGTGCAAACAGCTAGACTGAAGTGGGGAGGGGGGAAGAGGCAGGGGCGAGCAGGTGAGAAAGAAAGCAGTCTAGGGGCTAGATTCACTAAGCAAAGCAATCATGTACCGATCGGTTTGCGAACCCTTTGCGACCCGATTTCCCTCTGACCCGATTCACTAACCTCTCTTCCAATCCAATCCCAATCCGTGCATGCAAATAGGGGAATCAGCATGCAAAGCAGGAAAGATGCGATTCACTTAACTTATTGACTGGCTGGCCGATCAAAAAACTAGTGACTGGTGAGGACCAGTCGCTTGTGCTAAAAACCCCGATTCTCCTGCCTGCCCCGATCTCCTGCTCTCAGCCCTGACCTGCTGCCTGCCACAATCTCCTGCTCTCAGCCCCAAATCTCTCCTGTTGTCCCAACTCTCCTGCTCTTCCCCGCAGTGCAAGTCCATGGTTTTAACCTGCAGATTTAAAGTGGGTTAAAACCAGGGGCTTGCAAAAAAAAAAAAAATGTTTCCTACTGAGAGCATGCGCAGACCATCTACAGGCAAGCAATACAAGCATGCTCAAGTATTGCTCTCTAACGATCCATGCGGTGAGTGGGGGGGGGGGGGGGGCATGCCAACGATCGTCCCCATTTGCATGCAGGCCTTTAGTGAATTCGTCGGCCTGCATGCAATCGGGCACGGATCGGACACAGAAAGGAGTTTAGTGAATCTAGCCCTAGGTAACTCGGGTGCAAGACAATGAGACTCATCTCATGGTGGTAGGTTTGAGTCCTGTATTGGCAGTGTTGTTCAAAGTACTCCAGTAAAAGAAAAAATACATGTATTTTTTAAATACCTAAATAAAAGTACAGTGAAGATCACATTTAAAAAATTACTTAAGTAAAAGCAAAAATGAAATTGTCTAATACTTTTTGAGTAAAAAGTAAAAGTATTGTAACTACAGTACAATAAATTCAACTATTGTTAATGGTTTTATCCCAACAATTTTATTGCTCTACAATTCTATCCACTTTGCTTTTAGTAAAACTAAATTTTGAAAATGATTGTCACTCATACACGTGTGCAAAAAAACAGTGTTCAACCATTGCACTGGGAGAAAGTGGATTGCTCAGTCTGATGTAGCGAAAAATACTTTTATCATCATCATTGACGTTATCTACATTAGAAGCAGCGAAGTTTCATTCATCACTTGCATCTTCATCTTCATTATCATCATGATGACCAATTACAAAGCAGGCTTTCACAAAGTTGGAATCGTGATTATTCTTACAACTTTTTTTCATTTGATGCCAAACTCTCTGAAAGTGCCTCTGATGGTTTGAATATCTTTGAAAACTGATGCGAGAACATCAAATGTATGGGAGCCCTTCAGTCTTGGGGGGTCAGACAAGCAGGCTGCCTCTCTACAGACTATCAATCCAGTAGCCACCCCAATGTAAAAATTTTCGTGGGAGACTAGTAACCAGTTCAACATACACAGGTAACTCCAGTTCTTATAGGTTATATTCAATGATCCATTGTTTGCATGATGAGATGTGCAATAACAAAATCCTGGTCCAGGTTTTGCTGTTTGATTTGGTTCACTAAGGAATTATCATTTACATCTCGTTTGTGCTTTTACTTTTTATTTTTAAGTGCAAGCATCAGATTTAACTAACTATTGAAAATTGGTGGCATTATTACTTCAGTAAAAGTAACAAATGTTATCATGTACTTCTTTACAAGTAACAAAATTTTTTTTTTATTATTATTATTATTTATTTATTATTTTCAACTTAAATTTCAAGTATTACACTTGTACAGAAAGCAATAATAGGATAGATATCAAATACAAAGCAATATAAATCTTAAATTAAACAAATATACTATTTATGCTCAAGTCCACAATTAGGATCCAAGAATAATTGAAAATTGGCGAAATTATCTAAAAAGAAAATTGTAAAAGAAGCTGAGAACTATAGCACTGAGATGAGGTCACAATATCCTAAATATAGGGCTCAAAGATTGTTAACATTCAGGCGAGACATAGCCACAAAGTTTGTCAATTGTGATGGTTCAAAAAACACATATTTAAGAGTACGGTGATATACAATACATTTACACGGATGTCTCAAATAAAAAGTTGCTCCCAAAGATAAAACCCCAGGTTTCAAAAGAAGAAATTCACGGCGACGCCTTTGCGTCTCCCGTGCCAAATCTGGGAACATTTGTATTTTATAACCAAGAAAGCTTTTTTGTCTATTTTTAAAGAAAAGTTTTAACAACCATGTTTTATCAATTGGCAAAGCTAAAGTAATAATCATGGTGGCTGGTGATGCTAAATCCTTCTCAGATGTTTCTAAGATCTGTGATATATTTGGAAGTTCTTGATCTGAAGGTTTTTCTTTTAGTTGTTGATTTTGTTATTTATCAGGCAAATAATAAACCCGTGAAAATGGTGGTAATGAATCTTCGGGTATCTCTAAGTTCTCTACTAGATATCTCTTAAGCATTTCTCTAGGTGTTACTAACTCGAGTCTTGGAAAGTTAATTAACCTTAAATTATTACTGCGTGAATTGTTCTCGAGCATTTCAGTCTTCTTCCTTAGGTTAATATTATCTTTAACTAAAGCCTCTTGAACTTGTTTCAATGATACAATTTCTTTTTCCATTTTTTGAACAGATAAATTAGAAATATTCGTTTCTTTCCTTAAATCCTTCAATTCTTTATCATGTTCCTTAATTTTCCCTTCAATTTGTTGGAGTGTAGGAGTAATTTTTTTAACAAAACCAGCCAATAAGTCCCAGATAGAGTCTAAAGTCACTTCTGCAGGTTTAATCAATTCAATTGAGGTTTGTGTAGGTGTAGAGTGCTCACCGTTCTGAAGTCCTTCGGGGGGTGTCTTCAGCCCTTCCCCCTCATGTTGAGATGATATTCCCCCAGGTACCTCCATAGGGGCCCTGGAAAAGTGGGCCCCAGTCTCCAAGCTCTCCAGTAACTCTTCCCTTGCCTCTGGAGAGGAGAAAACCAGTGAATCCGGGGTTTCCCCGCCCCTGGGAGAGCTGGTCGTCTGGGGTTGCGGGGGCGGTGCCCTAACGTCGGGGCTCAGTGTAGGGTCGGGCCCAGGAACATCCACGTTGGTTTCGCCTCCCTGTGTTGTCAGCGGGCCGCCATCCGACGTCACTGCGACCTCCTGCATGCGCCGCAGTAAATCCTGAATATTCCCGAGACCCGGGGCTCCAGAACGCCGCGAGGCAGAAGCGGCACTCCAGCCCCGTCTCTTCGGCATCGCGGTAAGTAATTACCATTAAGGAAATTGAAAGAAGCACAGTCCTGGGACACGCAGCTCAGCGCGTCCTGTCTCAGATCGCCATCTTGGATCCACAAGTAACAAAATTTTACTTCAGTACAGTACAAAACTGCGGTAGAGGTTTCTACTGCGGCCAGAAGCACTTAAGGCCCAAATTCTGTAACCGGTGTCTAATGTTGGGCACCTATTTTGGAGGTGCTCAACTAGATAGGCACCTATCTAAATTGAATAACAAGATCAATTAAGCTTTTTAATCGGCACTAATTGGAACATAGGCGCCTATCAAGAAAGAGTGATTCTGTAACAAAGCGCCTCTAAAAATTTAGGCGCCCTTCAAAAAATAGGCGCTATGCATGTTAGGCATGGGCGTGGCTTCGTGTTAGGCCCCTTGTTATAGAATCGCTATTCTTAAGCATGCTTAACCGCTCGCATGGGCACCTAAGTTTTAGTTGTGCCTAGAGCTGGCCTATTTATTGGGCGCTTCCAAAATAGGTGCCACTCAGCATGATCTACTAAACATTACCCGATTTTACTTGAATCGCGCTGAACAGTGCCTAATTTGACACCTAACTTTTCGGCGCGTCTTATAGAATTTTGCCCTAAATGCTCTGACGCTTATCTGATGCTCATAGACGTCCTATGAGTGTTGGAGCAACATCAGAGCATTTAATGCCCTGAGCTGTGGTAGAAACCTCTACTGTGGCTTAGTAAAAGGGGTGGGGTAGTTAACAACGCTGCACATTGGAAAGTGTATTTTTGATTAACATAGAGGGGATGAAACGAGGCTTGGAGAAATTCTTGGAGAAAAGAATTATTAGCCAGGCAGACGTGGAAAAGTCATTTATCCCTGGATATGAGGAATTTGATCTACTTATTGATTCTGCCGGGTACTTTTGGCCCCAATTAGGCACTATCAGAGATAGGGTACTGGGCTCAGTGGACCTTGGTCTGACTTAGCACGACTTTTGTTATGATAACCAGAGACTTGAGACAGGGATTAGATAGGAAATGAAAGAAAGACAAAGGGGGACATGGATAAATGGGAGTGAGAAGAATGCATATGGTTCTCTGCTTCCTTGTGCCCAAGAATATACCATATCCAGAAGCAGCAGAACATCTTTTTGGTTGGCAGAGAACATAAGACCATAAGAATTGCCGCTGCTGGGTCAGACCAGTGGTCCATCCTGCCCAGCAGTCCACTCATGCGGCAGCCCCCAGGCCAAAGACCAGTGCTCTAAATGAGTCTAGCCTCACCTGCATACATCGCAGTTTAGCAGGAACTTGTCCAGCTTAGTCTTGAAACCCTGGAGGTTGTTTTCCCCTACAACAGACTCCGGAAGAGCGTTCCAGCTCTCCACCACTCTCTGGCTGAAGAAGAACTTCCTTATGTTTGTATGGAATTTATCCCCTTTCAACTTGAGTGCCCTCTCATTCTCCCTACCTTGGAGAGTGTGAACAGTCTGTCTTTATTTACTAAGTCTATTCCCTTAAGTATTTTGAATGTTTTGACCATGTCTCCTCTCGGTCTCCTCTTTTCAAGGGAGAAGAGGCCCAGTTTCTCCAATCTCTCACTGTACGGCAACTCTTCCAGACCCTTAACCATTTAGTCGCTCTTCTCTGGACCCTTTCGAGGGCAAAATAAATCTCAATGCCCCACCCAAGTTTCTCATAGGTCAAGAATTTGGTTGGAGCAGTCTGGTGGCAACCATATTTGACTGCCTATGGCTATGGTGTGTGTGTTTAACCTGTAAGATGGCATCTGTTTGTTTGTGTGTAACCTATAAGATGGCGACTTAATATAAATAAGTAATATTTATCTCACATCTTTCCAGTAGTAATTCAACGTAAGTTACATTCAGGTACAGTGGTAATATTTTCTGTCCCCAGAGGATTTACCATGTACCAGCAGGAGGGCCTGGGCTCGCTCCTGCCAGTATTGTCGGTGGGGGAGGGGGGCGGTTCAGTGGTGCGCTGTTGGCAGGAGGGCCTGGGCTCCCTCCTGCCGGTATTCGGGTTTGTTGGGGGCAGCTGCCGGCAGGAGAGATTGGGCATCTCTCCTGCCAGTTTGTAGCAGTTCGGGATGGGGGGATCACTGCAGGAGAGATTAGGCATCTCTCCTGCCGTGATCGTTGTGGTGGGGGGTGGACAGGTTGCCGGGGCTGCTGAGCTGATCATGGCACCTGCGATCAGCTCAGTGGCCCCTATTTGGAACTTATACCTGTTTTGACTTGGTCTATGTCAAAATGTATAAGTTCCGACTAGGCAATCTCGTTAAACTTTTGGTTATACTTGCAATACGACTAAGTCTAGGTTGGCCCACCTCCTGCCCTTTCCCCTCCTCTAAAAACGCCTCTTTTCACTATAGGCGTTCAGAGGCAGGGTATAGGCCTAAGCTGGCTTTAGATACGTCTAAAACCAGCTTTGATTATCGGTACCTGGACGATCTGTCTTTTTGATCATCCAAGTACCAATTTAGGCCACTTTTGAACTTTTTAAAAAATTATTATGAGCCCCCTAGTGTCCAGAGACAATGTGCAATAACACTCTGTTCATCAAAATTTTATTCTTACTACAGATCCTTACTGGTAAAATGAGTATAATCAATAATCCATGAGTGGTAAAATCACATGTTAATGTACCCTCAAGCAAATTCAGGCTAAAATCTGTTCCCCCCTCCTCTCAGTCCTGCTTCATTTTCCGGTGATATTCTTACTCAGTGCCATCAGATGGCAATATTGAGAAAGAAAAACAAGACTTATGCAACTCCAGTGTAGGTCTGTGTTTTATTAGTTAAGGCAAGGGTGTCAAAGTCCCTTCTCAAGGGCCACAATCCAGTCGGGTTTTCAGGATTTCCCCAATGACTATGCATAAGATCTATTTGCATGCACTGCTTTCATTGTATGCTAAAAGATCTCATACAACCCGACTGGATTGCTGCCCTCGAGGAGGGACTTTGACACCCCTGAGTTAAGGTATCCCTTTGACCTCTTAGTGGCAGGGTGTCCATCTATCCCCACATTAACAGGCATTGTAAGCTGGAAGGATGGTAACCTGCAGTATGCCTGACACACATGTGGATTGCTGCTATATGCCATGACTGCAGCATAATGATCCCATGTTCAGAAGAAAATGACACACTCAAACACCCATGGTTCACACTGGGGGGGTGGAGCTTGCACCCATTTTATTGGTAAAATGAATATGAAGCCTGAGACACACTGGAGCTTTTCCTCTTAAAGAACTTCCACTGGACTTTAATGGTGAGCATCCAGTCGTTGCCATACATACTCTTACAGGTGGCTGAGCGCACATGCGCCTCGGGGAAATGGCAGTGGCAGAGTCCTAGGAACGGGGGTGCTCTCCGTGAGCAGCTTGTCATTCATTTGCCAGCTTTCTGTGCCTTCTGTGCCGACTTGGTCACCTTGCCAGCTCCACCACTTTTCTTCTCCACATTCTTGATAACACCAACAGCCACAGTCTGCCTCATGTCTCTCACGGCGAAGCGGCCTGCACAGAGAGAAGGGAGGACCAGAGTCAGGAGGGACACTGTGGACTCAGTACCCTCCCCCCTCCCAACTTCATCTCAGACTAAGCTGCCATGTCCGTGTGTGCTGGTGAAGAGGACAAGTAATCCTGCCAAAAATTCTATGGCGCAATGGTAGGATCCAGGTCCTGCAGCTCTTATACTAGTATATACAGCAAAGATAGCGACTTAAAAAAGCAATGATCTCATTGGCTAACAACATTTGAGTGATGTCTAATACTATTTGTGAGTGAGCTTCAAGAACGTTACCAAAAGGCTTATCCAATGGCAAAAGTACACCGAGGGGTTATTATAAGCAATTATAACTGCAAAATGTTTATTTCCTGAAGAAGCTCTTGTCAATAGAGTCAGAGCGAAACGGAGATCTTCCGTCGTAACATTACTTTTGGACAGCTGGGTAGAAAATCACACCCAAGCTAAGTACCATTAAGTGCTTTGCTATTTTCTTTTTGTACTGTACTTTAAAAACCACAATAAAACTTATGAACTAAAAAAAAACAAAAGGGAAAAAGGTTTATTTATATATATGGGATATACCAAACCATCCATAGGTGTATAGAAAGTATTGCACTTAATAAAAATTGAGACAGTTGGATCGATGATAGCCTGTAGGCAGGTTATTAACCAAGACTGGTTCTAATGGAAATAACCGTGGGCACTTGAGATCCATAGTCTCTATAAGAAGAAAGACTTTTTTGATTTAGCAATAGCCTGTATATTTTAGGAGTCACAGTCTTAAGCAATCAGAACCAGGGGGCATGGGTTAAAACCAATTATTCCACACAGGTGCCTTGAGATTTCATATATTTATTGTTACATATTGTATAAGGTATTGATTATAGGATAAGGAAGGGTGGGAGAGAGTGTTATAGTTATTGTTAATTTGAAAATGAATAAAGAATTTAAAAAAAAAAGATTTCATACATGTATTTTATAAAGAGCCTGCATAGACGCCCAAGTACGATGATCCTCGATAGTACACAAATCCTCTTGCACAAATGTATGCTTGCTCCTAAAAAAGTGTAACTATGTGCATGTACTCAGAAATCGTTCTATAATGAGACACCTAGAAGGTGCCTATTTTATAAAGGAGAGTAGATGCCTGCTTTCTTTTATAGAATACTAGTGTAGCCAGGTTATACCTGTATATTTAGGTGTGAACACATGCCACTCATAGAGGTGGACAGCTGCTGATGCTAAGACTAGGGACATATGCATGTAATATAATATTCAATAAGTTATATGTATAAACAAGTACCCTGCCCATGCTCACCTAAAGAGTATGTACATAATTACAGAATAGGGTGTATTCAGATTATCATTCATGCACATAGATGTTCAGATATGTGCATAAATAATTAGAATACAGTGCTTCCCCGCAAATTCACGGGTCACGGTCCTTTGCGGTATTTTCTGACCGCGAAGGGGAGGCAGGAGAGGGCAGCCGTAGTGCCGGCGAGTGAAGGAAATCACTTGCGGTATACTCCGACCGCCTCTTCCTGTACTAAAGTCAGGCCTCGCCTATCAGGAGCTACATGTCAAAGCAGCTCCTGATTGGTGAGGTCCGACTTTAGTACAGGAAGAGGCGGTCGGAGCATACAGCGAGTGATTTCCTTCACTCAGCGGCGCTCCGGCTGCCCCCTCCCACCTAAAAACCGTATTTGCGGTTTTTCGACATTCGTGTGGGTTCCTGGAATGGAACTCCCGCGAATATCAGGGGAGTACTGTACTGGCACTGACATGCCTACTTGCCACATACAACTCCTTATGGAACTATTCCCAATGTATGTACATTCATATATTATGAAATACATGCTTGTACACCTCTACTCCACCCTGACTCTTCCAAAACTACACTCTTGGGAATGCAGATTTTGGAAAAGTTGGTGCAGTCTTGCTATGTGCCTGCTTTGTGTATATCTATGTACACATTTAGAACAGCCCTTGGCCATATGAAAAACATGCTTTACACATGGAAAATGAAAGAGGCATTTAAAATAAATTTTACATATTCTTAACAGATAACAAAATCAACACATGCTGGACTGTTTAAAGATCAGAAGTAACAGCAGTGTTCTAAAGCCTTTGGAACTCTAAATAAATATTCACCACTTATGACTGTAAATATTGTATCATTTATCATACCTTTTGATCTCCATTCTCCACCTGAATTGAAGGAGTGTCCTGTCATTTAGAGATTGGTGGAAGGAGGGATTCAAGAGATTGGGCAGATAATGGGGAAAGGGCAGCACCATCATTACTGGGTTCAGAAGTCTCTCTAAGGTCTCGGGACAGTTTAATGAAGGCCCTCACCAAGCCGTACCCTGGCTGCAGCACTGCAATGAGGCATGTCTATTGAAACTATATTCAGCGTTAGAAATGTGTTTATTATTAAGCCTCAAACAGATGTGAAAGAAACTGTGTGATATGATGTTTGTTTCACAAAGAAATTATTTCAAGCATGAAAACTGTTCTCAGCTAAATGTGTTACTATTTCTTGGGAAGGTATCTGACAATGATTCTCATTAAGCATCCAGGACACCTCTGCATGGAACACAGGGCCCAGCTCCTTTGCTGTTGCTGTAGGACAGGGGTCAGCCCGCTTGGAACTCAGAGCTTAGGAAACTGCTGCAGAATAAGGGTATAAAGGATTTCTCACCAAGAGGTGGGTACTGAGAGAAGCTTTCCACACACATGGGTTTCCCAGGTATCATTTCCACAATGGCGGCATCTCCGGATTTCAGGGACTTGGGATTGTCCTCCAGTTTCTTGCCAGATCGCCGGTCAATCTTTTCCTTTAGTTCAGCAAACTTGCAGGCGATATGAGCAGTATGGCAATCAATGACAGGGGAGTAACCAGCACTAATCTGTCCAGGATGGTTCAGGATAATGACCTGTAAAAACATGGGTTCATTATTTAATGGCAGTCCAGGAAGCCATCATTATAGCCCACAGGGAAGCATCTTAGAGGTCCTACAAATCCATTTCTTCTTCCCTACTGTCCTTGCACAAATCCTAGAGGGCTTTCTAAGAGACTGAAATAGAAAGGGCAGTGCATAAGAGAGCAGTGGTCCTAGAAATACTGAGATGGGTATTTGCCCAAACCAGGTTTCTGAGAGACCCCCTTCTCCCCCAATAACCCTTCAATCTTAAACCTGTACATTTTGAATTAAGACAACTAATTACAAACGGAAAAGCCTTTGCTGGCTTAGAAACTGTGCTGTATGCACACACCCTCGCAGCAGACCTGGGGTTACTAACCATATAATAAAATAGCAAATGACTCTTGTTATTCAAAGCAGGTCCAGCATAATGACAATAAATATGGTAGAAGCAACATAATTATGAGAAATGTGTAATTCCCATTTCAGTTGTTTCATTCCCAGTGTTTGCCAAGGCTCTGAATGAAGCCATTTAGGCCTAATTCTAGAAATGGTGCATAAATCGGTTGGCACAAAGCAAATGCCACCTACCGCATGTCAGTCAAAGTTAGGAGCCATTTATAGAATCGCAGCGCCTGACTCGGGTTAGGCACTGGTATATAAGGCCAGAGTTTTCTTGGGCCTAAAATACTGGCGCCTAACACAATCCATGCCCAGACTCTGCCCCTAACCACACTCACTTTTCAGTAGGCACCAGAAAGCACTTCAGTGTAGATGCCTATACGGTACCTACCGTGTTAGATGCTGTCCCAAAAATTTTTTTTAAATTATTTTTAAATTGGTTTTTGATGGCACCATTCAATAGAAACATAGAAGATGATGGCAGAAAAGGGCTAGAGCCCATCAAGTCTGCCCAGCTTCTTTGACTGGATAACAAGAAAGTTGGACTTGGGAGAGTCTTTGGACGTCGTGTACCTGGACTTCAGTAAAGCTTTTGACAGTGTCCCACACCGCAGGCTGCTAAGCAAGATGGAATCGATGGGGTTAGGAGAGACACTAACTGCATGGGTCAATGACTGGCTGAGTGGTAGACTTCAGAGGGTGGTGGTTAATGGTACCCTCTCTAAAACTTCGGAGGTGACCAGTGGAGTGCCGCAGGGCTCGGTCCTGGGTCCACTCCTTTTCAATAAACAGCACCAACTGAACAAATTAACACATTAAGGGCTCCTTTTTGCAAAGCCATGGTAGAGGCTTCTACTGTAAATGGTCCGACGCTCATAGAAATTCATAAGCGTCGGAGCATTTGTCTCGCTGGCCTGTGGTAGAAACCTCTACTACAACTTTGTAAAAGCCAGTGTAAGGCACCTACATCGATTGGCACCTAGGGAAATGGCACCTACCGCATATCAGTCAAAGTTAGGCACCATTTATAGAATCACGCCTAGTGGCGCCTATCTCAAGTTAGACGCTGGTAGGTGTCAAAGACTTAGGCACCTGTATATTAGGTCAGAGTTTTCTTGGCCTAAAATATTGGCGCCTAACACAATCCATGCCCCTAACCACACCTACTCTTTAGGTAGGCTCCAGTAGGCAACGGTAGGTGCCTTGGTGTAGATGTCTATTTGACACCTACCAAGTTAGGCACTTACCCGAAAATTAATGTTTAATTTTTTTTTAATTGGTTTATAATGGCACTGTTCATAAAACAGCACCGATTGAACCAATTAACAAATTAAGTTAGATGCCTACTTCAGCTAGGTGTGCCAATCTAGGTACCTAACTGAAGACGTCCTTTATAGAATCAGGCCCTTACAGCTTGGGGGTGGGGGAGAGGAGGGCGGGGAGAAAAGCCAGCGATAGTCATTGCACAGTGGTAACATCTAGTGGCTGCATTTAGGGCTCTATGGGTTTTCTCTGACCATGGAATGTCAGTAACGTGAGAGACTTGATTAAGTTGGGAGGGGCACAAAATGTGTGAAAATCTGGCTAGTTGGGGTTAGAGGCTCATGATTCTAGACCTGTCTTGACGGTGATGGAATAACAGCACGCCAGACACCAGCGCGCCGACAATCGAGTGCTGACAATTTGGCGCAAGAAAGAAGCGCTCCGCGGGAAAACTTAGTTTTAAAGAGCTCCGACGGGGGGTGTGGGGGGAAATCCCACCACTTTACTGCATAGTGTTCGCACTGCCATTGGGGGGGGGGGTGCAACCCCCCACCACATTATAGAGAAAATAGAACTTTTCCCGAAATAATCAGAAAAAGTTCCGTTTTCTCTATAATGGAGGGTTCCAACCCCCCCCCAACAGCAGCGTGAACACTATACAGTAAAATGGGGGGGTTCCCCACTCACACCCCGCTTCGGAGCTCTTTAAAACTAAGTTTTCCCGCGGCGCGCTTCTTTCTTGCGCCGAATTGTCAGCGCTCAATTGTCGGCGTGTGACTGACTATGAACAGTCTTGACTCTAGTCAAAGCTGCTGAGTCCGAAAAAAGAAGAAGGAAAAAGAAAAAGGGAAATCAGTCTGGAATTGACAGAATCCCTAGATCGATGTGCCCAGTATGCAGAACCTCTGTAATATATCACAATATCCAAGCCAATCACCTCAAAGAGGAAAGCATCATATCAGGTTCAATGGCTTCCTGAGATATGGAAGGCCATCTAAAGGGGAAGTTATGTGGACTACTGTTAAACTGGATTATTAGTAAATAGGTCTCATTGCATAAAATAGGACCAATAATGTCAACAATGGCTTGATTACCCTATACTTGGCTCACTTTTATTACCTATAGCAGTGATTTTGATTTCTAGACATATTCCTTTTTTTCTTAAATCAAGTGATGGAGGTAAGGTTTCCAATTAGATCTAGATTTGCCCTTCAGGGTTGATTCAGTTGTGGGTTTACTCAACTGTATGCAAGAACTTGTAATCTTGCTTTTGTTAGGGAATGCAATGCAGTTCCTTGTGACCCTGGGCAAAGCACTTAACTCTCTCCACTGCCCCACTTAGATTGTGAGCCCACCAGGGAGTGAGAAAGTACCTGCATATAATGAGGGGCATAATCAAAACTTTAAAATGTCCAAAAACCTGCCTAAGTTGACACTTGGATGTCGTAGTAGCAAGGACGTCCAGGTGCCGATGATCAAAACAAACTTTCTGGACCTGCACTTCTAAGCTGTTGTGCATCCAGAGATCAAAGGGGCGTGTTGGGAGGTGTGTTATGGGCAGGAATCAGGCAGGCTTCCACCTGGATGTCTTGAAGCAATAATCAAAGCTTTTGCAGGACATTCTAGATCAGGGATAGGGAACTCTCGTCCTCGAGAGCCGTATTCCAGTTGGGTTTTCAGGATTTCCCCAATGAATATGCATTGAAAGCAGCGCATGCAAATAGATCTCATGCATATTCATTGGGGAAATCCTGAAAACCTGACTGGAATATGCGCTAAAATGCTGTGTGTGCTAAAAACGCTAATGCAGCTTAGTAAAACGAGCCCTTAGTAGTTTTTCTACAAGACTATACTGTAACCCAGGGGTCTCAAAGTCCCTTCTTGAGGGCCGCAATCCAGTCGGGTTTTCAGGATTTTCCCAATGAATATGCATGAGATCTATGTGCATGCACTGCTTTCAATGCATATTCATTGGGGAAATCCTGAAAACCCGACTGGATTGCGGCCCTCAAGGAGGGACTTTGAGATCCTTGCTGTAACCTGTATGCACGGTTGGTTTAACCATTCCACAACCTAGGGTGGTAGCCTCTGGGGGGCAGCAAAGAGCAGGTGCAGATAAAGCCAAACAATAGATCTTGGCAGCTACATCAATTCAATGATCCATCAATACAGGCTTTTACCTGCAGGGAAAATGGACAACTTTCAAATAGCCAATTTAGCTGGGATTTGCAAATTGCTTTCATTTTATAGATCACGTAGTCTATAAGTTTTAGAAAAATACCATTTTAAAAAATGACATTTTGAAAGGATCATTCTGAAAGAGTGGGGTTGGAGTGATTATGACTGCTGAATTTAATTATCAAAATCTTGGGAGGCCTCATCCCCCTCACTCCCACCTTCTCCACTCTCCCTCTCCCAGATCCTGAACTAAGGGGGAGAATAAGGTTGAAGTTTCATCCAAGGTGCCTGACAGTGGCATACCTGCATTAGTCGCCACCCAGAAGAGAACATCCCCTCTCCCGAGACTATGGGGGGGGAAGGTGTGGGTTGGTGGTCCAGAACGGGAAATTGATACTGGGGGGGGGGCAGGCAAAGTCAACAGCTGCACACACCAGACCGTGGCACTGTGACTTCTTCCTGGCCGCACCCATCATGTCCTTGGTGCACCACTGGTGTCTAAAGCCCTTAAGGTGGCCCTGCATTAAGATCGGAAGGCACATGTAGTTTTGTATATTCCTGTCTTCAGAAAACTTCAATTGAAGAGACTCCAATCTTTTCAACTGTAGAACCAGATATCTTAGATCAACTTCCATTACAAATTAGTCTGGAAAGGACACTACAGTATATTTAAAAACCTTTTGAAAGGCTTTTTATTTATCAGGGCATTGGAAAATTTATTGCAGAAGATGAGGCTTATTTTCAAAGTACATAGTAACATATGTATCTTTGTAAATCTAAGGAACTTTGTAAGTCTATGTACTTTGAAAATGAGCACTGATGTGATGCATTTTCTGGCATCTGTTGGCAATTGCATGTAATAAATTTTGTAAATAGATGGTGCTAATCATATAAAACTGAATTGATAGCTTCTGCGTTCTAATATAGTCAATAGTCTCCTCTTATGAAATTCAGTGGCATTATCTGATCTGCCCCAAAACACACACTGGGAAAAAATTAACCACGCAAGGGTGAATCAAAAAATCAAGGATAATCCAATCACAGTAAAAAAGATCGCCTAACAGTTCACTTTCATAACTTTTTCACAGTATAGCCGTAAGTGCTCAGAACCGTTATTGGAGAGAGACTACAACAGTTATAAAAATGTTGTATGCTTGCCTCTCTTGGTCAATCACAGCACTTTCTCTTTTTTTTATTATTTGTAAACCATGCTGTTGCTAAACCGAAGTGAAGTCAAAACTTTTTAATAAATATAAACATAAAGGTTTCTCGTTTATGCAATCATGCAATACTCAAACCGTTACCATCTAATATGTATTCAATTATTCATGCACGTAATTGAAACGGGTTTACAGAAGACTTGCGGGTTCTGATGCGTTTCGCCAGACTGGCTTCCTCAAAAAACCCACTTAGATCAACAGGAATGACCAAGTGGTTTGCTCTTTCATTTCACGTTCTTCTCATCATATTTAAGGGGAGGGGCCTTAGGCATCTGAGCCAATCAATGCCTTAGGCCCCTCCCCATGCATCACATGATGCACCAAGGAGGGGATCGGTGGGCCCCAGAGCTGGAGGGACTGAGCCTCCCTCCTGCTCTCTTGAGACAAAGGTACTGGGGAGGGTGGGGGAGCATCCAGTAGCAGGAGGGAGTGGGTATTCCTCCTGCCGTTTTGGGGGGAAGTAGGGGATAGTTCAGGGGGAGGGGAGCATGGCATGGGGAAAAGGACTCCGTTGGCAGGAGGGAGTGGGCATCCCTCCTGCCAATTTTTTCTCGTGTGAGGGGTCAGCATGACAGGAGAGAGTGGGCAAAACTCCTGCCATTTACATTGCTCATAGAAAGGGGGATCAGTCTCTGGTGCTGTTTTGTTGGGGGATGTCGGGGAGGGTCATTATCAGAGGGGGGGGCTTTTTTCTTTTTTTTTAATGAGACAGATATTGTGCGCCTGTAACACACCCACGACATCTGTCCATTAAACAAACCAAAAAAAAAAGGTTTTTTGCCCTGAACAGCTGAGGGAAGGAGGCTTCCCCTTCCTCTCAGCTGTTTGGGCTTCCCCTGACGGTTCTGCTCATGTGTGAGAGTCACTCTCAAAATGATCAATCAGATAGAAGAGACAGGGGATTACGACGAGCCTCCATGCAAATCATTTGTATGCAAAAATATTTGCGCATCAATAGCTTTTAGAATTGGCCAAAAATCGGATCAGAGCAAACCCACGTGGGCTTACTGATTCTGCTTAGTGCATCTAGCTCTGTGAGATTTGAACTCTGGCTACTCTGATTTTCAGCCTGCAACTCTACCACTCTACTCCCTTATTTTTCTGGCTTCTGACACTCTATTACTTTTTATGACTAACCTGGGAAGTAAACTGGGCAGCTTCCTGGGGTGGATCACTCTTGCTGTCACCACAGACGTTGCCACGACGGATATCCTTCACCGACACGTTCTTTACATTAAAGCCCACGTTATCACCAGGCAGAGCTTCACTCAGTGCCTCATGGTGCATCTCCACAGACTTTACCTCAGTGGTGATGTTCACGGGAGCAAAGGTTACAACCATACCAGGCTTCAGGACACCAGTCTCCACACGGCCTACAGGCACCGTGCCAATACCTGCAAGAGAAGACGTGATAGTGTGATGAGATGATGGCAAGAAAGGAAGGAATGGCTATGCATTATATGCTCGATCACTTTGCTCCTCGACCTCCCCCAATAAACATTTTCATTCATTCTCTAGTAATCTCACATATTGACTACTGCAATTCATTATACCAAGGCATTACACAGAAAGAAATGCAACGATTATAAATTTAGCAAAACACAGCAATTAAACTCATCTATAAAGCAAAAAAATTCGACCATGTCACTCCCCTCCTTTGTGACGCCCATTGGTTACCTCTCTCGCACTGCATCACCTTCAAAATTCTCCCTACCTTCAAAACAAAACACGCTAACGTCCCAGCTTTTATAGATAAACATCTGATCCTTTACTCTTCTACCAGAATGCTACGCTTCAACAATCAGAATCTGTTAGTGATTCCATCCACTTACAAAATATTTTACAACTCCATCTGAAAGGCAATTTTTTTTTAGTCACCGCTCCTACACTTTGGAACGCCCTTCCCCTTCAGATCAAACTAGAACCGTCTCTGGAAAAATTCTAATCCAAAATCAAAACTTTTCTCTTTAGGATAATTTGAAATGATTTGTAAAAATCTATAGTGAACCCATCACCACCTGGAGTGGATCCAACTCTAAGGGACTTCAACGCTACTTGTAGTTCTTTCATTGATATATGCGTGTCAAGAGTTCCTTTTATATGCTCGGGAATTATATGACCCTTAATTAACTTCAAAAACTCTAAACCCTCAAGTTCTTTGTTTGAATAAAGCTCAGGAGACTATAAAGCTTGATATTTCTTTAAAGACGCATTTAATACCTGAGACCCCTCCCTTCCTTTTCAATATAGGACAACGTCTCAGCATAGAACAACAAAACAATTCCTTAGAAGCGACCCCTTCCCTCTCATATTTTCCATACCCCCACTCACCCCCTTTTGCTTTCATTTTTATCCCGATGTATTTTTTTACTCCCTTTTGTCCTTTCCTTCCTATCGTGTTAGTTTTTGTCAGTCCTCGAATCCCCTCTTTATAGTTAATTTTACTTGTCATTGTTTTATTTAATTTTATACTGTATGTTTTTATATATTACTTATTGTAAACCGTTTAGTTAGTTAGTACCTGATAAATGATATATCAAATATCTAATAATCTTGGAAGACTGGAAGCGAAGCCATGAAGCAGACATGAGCATCCTAAGTACCAAATCTAGGATTTCAAAAAAAAAAAAAAAATGCTATCCAGTTTTATTATGTTTGTTACAAATGAGTTGTGGCATCTGAAACTGTTATACAACAAAGAAAAATGGGGAGACCCAATGATCCACAGTGAAAACAATCCACCGATGAAAACAAAAACTGTGGATACAGATGTTCTGGAGAAAATTTATTAAACACTGACATATAAAACCATGAAAATTCAATTAAACAAGTACAATGATAAAAAATACTGTGATAAAAATCCAACCTGACCCTACACGGTCCGTGTTTCGGCGAACACGCCTTCCTCAGGGGTCCAATGGTTTGCAACCTCACATATAAAGAATTGGACTGAAAACAGATGCTGATGGAATTGGTGTGAAGGGAAAGGAGAGAGAGACATAAGGGGGAAGGATACTGGATGGAATTGGGTTGGAGGGAAAGAAAGGGGGCAGATGCTGATGGAAGTGGGGGGAAGGGAGAGGAGAGAGTGAAATGCCAGACCATGGGCGTGTGGGAGAAGGAAGGGAAGAACAGGAGAGAAATGCCAGACCATTGGAGGAGGGACCTTCCTGCACTTCAGTGTGGCTGCCGACTCTGCTTCGGAATAAGTACGGCAGCCGCGCTGAGGTGCAGGTGCCATTTAGAGCAGCTCGGAAGGTTCTGGATCCAGCCGGCTGTGTACTCCCCTAAGGCTGGCACCCGGGGCGGTCTGCCACTGTATGAGGGGACAAAAAATAATAAAAAGAATGGATAACTTGACCGATTTAGACATATCATACAATTATAACCATAAAAATATGTCGTAAAATGTAATTCTAAACTCAAAAGACTCCAGATGAAAAGCAGACTATAGAAAGGAAACCAGTAAAGACCGGGTAGATGAAAAGTGAAACCTGGGAAAGATCTAAATTATTCTTCAAATGAGCTTCTATTAAAACCAAAGAATAAAACCACAGCACTCGGGAAAGTAAAAAAGGGAGAGTAAAATGGACTTAACGAAAAGGTCTCTGCACTGAGAGATAAACTCGTACGCAGAATAAATGTGAACAAGCTTCAGTGGGGCTATGATATTTGATCTGTTGAAAGAGGCGCCAAAACAGTGTCGGCAGTGGATTGAATGCACACTGATAGGGGAGGGGCATCGGGCTGTTAAAAAAGGCTGCTTTAATAAATAAATGAAAATACTGGTGAAAAACTAAATAAAAAACCAAAACCATGATAAAATGCCGAACCTGACTGCAAGTGGTAGTGAAAGTAGCATAAGGCACCCGTAGTACTGTTAGTGCCAGAGCTGCTAAGAATAAAGAACCGTGCTGTACATGAGGAGAAAAAAGAAAGAATGAGGTGATAAGATGTAAAGTGCTGGCCCCTCACTGCACCACTTGATAAAACTAAGGAGCGATGTTCTAGAGCAGGGGTGCCCACACTTTTTGGACTTGCGAGCTACTTTTAAAATGACCAAGTCAAAATGATCTACCAACAATAAAATTTAAAAAAAACACAAAGTACACTGTACGCATAGAAAATGTTGCACACTGTACGCATAGAAAATGTTAATTATTATTCCTATTCCAGGGTTTTTCAAAGAGGTCAAAGCAGATGACTCTATGCACTATCACCTCAGTAACAACCATACAAAAATAGACAAATACACCCCCTCCCTTTTTACTAAACCACGATAGCAGTTTTTAGTGCAGGGAGTTGCGCTGAATACCCAGCGCTGCTCTCGACGCTCATAGGCTCCCTGCGCTAAAAACCTCTATTGCGGTTTAGTAAAAGGGGACCTTAGTGTAAAATATAGACATCAGATATAAATTCAGACACATTTTGATCGCTAAATTTAAAATAAAATCATTTTTCCTACCTTGTCTGGTGATTTCATGAGTCTCTGGTTGCACTTTCTTCTTCTGACTGTGCATCCAATCTTTCTTCCCTTCTTTTAGCCTGTATGCTTCCTCTCCTCTAGACCTCATTCCCTCCCCAACTTTTCCTTCCTCTCTCCCTGCCCTTTCTTTCTCTCTGCCTCCCTTTCTTTATTTTGTTTCTCTTCTTTCCTTCTGTCTCTCTCCCTGCCCTCCCCCAAGCCACTGCCATCGGGGACCAGGACCCAAACAGCCACCAATAACAGGCCCGAAAGCCGACGATGCCCCAGGCTCTCCCTGCTTTGGCCGACCAGCATTCCTCTCCCCGACGTCAATTTTGCCGTCGGGGAGAGGAAGGCTGATCGGCCCAAGATCGCGATCGACCTATTGGGGGAAATGCTGTCGGGTCCTGCCTTCGCGGGAACAGAAAGTAGGCAGGACCCGGCAGCAAGAAGAGCAAATGCTTCATTAACCTGTCTCCCGCCTTAGCCCATAGCGAACGCTTGCTTCAGGGCTCTCAACATGTGCGTGCCGGCTTCCGTTCGAAACCGGAAGTTATGTCCGGGGGGGCGGGGGAGAAGGAAAGCCAGCACGCACATGTTGAGAGCCCTGAAGCAAGCGTTCGCTATGGGCTAAGGCGGGAGACAGGTTAGTGAAGCATTTGCTCTTCTTGCTGCCGGGTCCTGCCTACTTTCTGTTTCCACGAAGGCAGGACCCCGCAGCATTTCCCCCAATAGAGCCCCGGAGCATAAGATCGCTACGGGCTGAAATCTCTAAGCCGGGTTTTTGGTTGTTTTTTTTTAAATATGTTCAGCAGCGGTGGCAGCAGCAGATGATAGCTGGGCGCTCGTCTAAATTAGCTGGGTGGACCGCCCAGCTAAAAGGCCCTAGGGAGAACACTGAACATAATCCTTCTATACCACCACAATCAGACAATTTCTGGGCAGTTTACACTGAAGAGAGCTGGACAATCAGAAAAATACAAATAGCAAAAGTATAACATATTTCTTAAGAATAGTCAGAGTAAAATTATTGTAATTAGTATAACTCAAGCAACCCCTACTCATTTTTATGACAGCCTCACTCCCACTCCCATCATATAAACACACCACAAAGTCTCTAGCTCATAAGCAAGGATTCATTCACCACAGCTTTATCTTCTCCTCTGAGAACTCTCCATTTTCCAGAACTTTTTGGAAGGGACACTCCAGGTGCCTGTTCCTTTTGGCCATGAGAGAGCAGTGTCCAGAAGATGTAAGGGTCATCCTCAGGGAATGTGTGCAGACTCCTTACCTCCAATCTTGTACACATCCTGCAGGGGGAGGCGCAAGGGCTTGTCTGTGGGGCGTGTGGGAGGCAAGATAGTGTCCAAGGCCTCTAGCAGGGACACTCCACTGGCATTTCCTTCTTTACGCTCCACCTTCCAGCCTTTGAACCAAGGCATCTGAGGAAGAGAAAAGGAAGGTTAAGTATGGGGGGGGGGGCGGGAGTATATGCAAGGGGCTGAGCTTTCACTCCTCCATACACTAAAGTTACTTCTAGATATTCATCTTGAAACGCTGTCCTTAGATTTTGGTGGAAGTCCCGGGGATGTTCTTTCGCAATGCAAATGATTACAGGAAAAACAGAAAGTGAGATTTCAGTGCACAACTGAACAGAATTTTCTAGCTTTCAATCAAGTTACCAACTGAATCCAGACTCACCTAACAGCTGTGATCCAGTCCTGGGTTTATCCCACTGCATGCATGTCAGGCAAATGTGGAATCAACTGGCAACCCTAATTTTAGGTTATCCATAATAAATATGCATAAAATAGCTTTCAATGCACTGGATAGTTAGTATGTGTAACTCCCAACAGGATAAGGGGCTCCCAACATAAGTTTGGTATTCATACTAATGTGATTTCCAATGCAAACAAGCCTGAAAGTGGTAATCTCAGGACTGGATTCCTTTTTTCCTTAGGACATGGAGCCAATTGGTAGAACTGAAACAAGTTTAACACTCTTGAAATGGGTCTACAACAATTGATAGGAAGACAGGAAAGGACAAATATTCAGTTGAGGGCGGGGCATTGCCTCTCCTCGCTCCCCACTAGCTCAGCATTGCTCCCTTGCCAAGCCTGACACCCCTTCACGCACTCCCGTCCCCCACACCTGGGCTTGCCATCAGAGAATCACGGCAGTGGGAATCCCCAATCAGCTGAATGGGGATTCTCTTACTGCGTCAGGGATCCCTCCGGCCAACCATCGTAAAAAAGGTAGGGGGGTCATCGGAGGCACGGGGGGGGGGGTGGCAGGAAGGAGTGGGCAGCTCTCCCGCTGCTGTGGAGGGGGGGGTTGCTTGACTTTGGAGGCGGAAGGAAGTGGGCATCCCTCCTGCTGATCTTCGATTTTTTTAATGTGTGTGTGTGTTTATTCTGCACATGTGCTGATCGCTATCAAATTTAGCAAACCTTTGTTAATGTCTGCCAAAAATTTACAAGCACATTTTTTGAAGAATGACTCGCCTTTTTGAAAACACTTCTTTTCTCTACACCTCAAACTCACTCTAAGCCTAGCTTTAAATAGGTAAAAATATTTATCCACCTGTTATTTTAAAAACTAATCAGAAACCCCTCATAAAATGCTATGGAAGTGTGTATATGTGTGTGATCCTGCCTGGATGAGAAGCATTGTGTAACGAATACAGCCAATCGCTGTTAATGCCCATTATTATTATTAGGGATCAGCGCATTAGTCAGGAACCTCTTCAGCACAGTGTGAACAACCTCTGCAGATCTTCCTCAGTGATCAAACTGTGAAAAGCTAAAGTCTGTTCCAAGAATAAGATTAGCCATCTTTACTAGCAGCATAGTAAAAGTGTCATCATACAGACTCTCTCTTTCTGATCTAATTCTGCTGCAGAGCTAGGGATTGTGTGAGTCAATGGGTTTCTAAATTCTTACAGCTAGTATCAGTCCAAACATGTCCAAAATTCACAAAACATCAGGACAGCTACTAGAATTAGAATAAACACCATTTTCATATTATACACTGTCCTGGTACTGCCCGATGCAGAGAAAAAATTTACGAATCGATTCAGCCTATTGAATTGATTTTTCGATTTTGATTTTCATGCCCAAGTGGGTGTTTTAGGTTTTTTTTTCAAACATCTTGGTGGGTTTATTTTGTAGCCTCTTTACCAACCCTACCCCCCTCCCTTTGCCCTCTCCAACCCCACATCAGCGCTGTGGTGTAAACAAAATAAACAAACAAAAAAGACTTTTCCTCTTTCTGTTAGGTCCTAGCTCATGTTCGCTGTCTAACACCAGCTCTGGCAGGATACACATATCAAATCTGACATTGTAATCACAAAATAGAAAATAAAATTATTTTTTATACCTTTTGTTGTCTGGTCATTTTATTATTCAAATCACATTGGTCCCAGGCTCTGGTTTCTGTTTGTCTTCTGTTAACTCACTCACCAGGGTCTCCTGCCCATTTGACATTTTCTTCTTTTCACCATCCCTCTTCCATCTCTGTACCTTTCCTTCCACTGCCATATCCAACATTTCTTTTCCACTGTCTACCATCTCTTTCTTTCTCTCTCGCTGCCTTGTGCCCTGGGTCAAACCTCTTTATTCCCCTCCATGCAGCATCTCTCCCTTCCTCCCCTCCATTATCATGTAAAATATTTCTCTCTCTCTCCCCATGCACCATCTTTCCCTACCCTCCACCCTATGTCCAATATTTCAACCTCTCTTTTCCTCCATGCCATGTCTCCCTCCCCTCCACCACAAACAGGATTTCTTCCTCTCACTATTTCTACCTCTTGTTGAACTCCCTTCCTCTCCTCCACCCCATGTTCAACAATTCTTCCTCTCTTTCCCCATGTGCAGCAGCTTTCCATCCCTCCTATCCCTCTGTGCAGCACTTCCTGACCAACACCCCCTCCCTGAGATCCGACATACTGTCAGGTCTCCTAATGCAGCAGCAGCGGCGGTGGACGGCTAGCAGCCGCAGGCTGTGAACAGGCTGTTCATAGCCTGCCCCACCAGGGCTTCCCTCTGACATCATCTATGAAGTGGCAGAGGGAAGGCTCTGGCAGGGCAGGCCACGAGTAGCCTGTTCAGAGCCTGCATCTGCTAGCTATCCACTGCCACTGCTGCTGCTGCTTTAAGAGACCCTAGAGGTATGTTCACCAAATTGGTGAGTCCGATTTGGGGGGGAAACAAATTGATTCAAATCGGCAAATTGGGCAGCACTACTATATATGTCATTATGCCTCCCCCCAACTCACCTAGCCCCCCCCCCCACACACACACACACAGACTGGGTGATGACTGCAAATGAGTTAATTTTGTACAGACCACAGCAGGATAAGAATCTCACCTTTTGCCAGGGTATTCTAAAAATTATTGCAGTTTCTCAGATTCCCTGCTAATGACCTGGTAGAATTAGCAAGAATTGGAGAGACTGTGGATGTCCTTCAAGAGGTTCTGCTTAGACAAAGGATGAAAGAATATCTGAAGGAAGGAAGAAATTTAACCAAAATCAAAAGCAACGAGATGTGCTTGGACATTCTTTTTTTGTTGTTTTAAATAAAATTTTATTGACCATTTTGAATAGAATAGAAAAAGGAGCAAAAATGCACTAGAGCTTGAAAACAACAAAGAGAAATACACAAAACAGAGAAAATTTGAGCCTTATTTTTATCACACTCTCCCACCTCCCTCCCTGCCACCCAAAAAATAGATCATACAGCAGATAATAAAACAAGAAAACATCACTACTACTCCACCATGTCCCGAATTATTCATGCATAATCAGGTCCAATTGGATCAAAGTTCATGAGTGGGTTCAAAACAACCATGAATTTCATCAGTCAATTTTTCCAATTCTATCAAAGAGGTCAGCTTCAAGGACCAGTCCAAAGTGTTGGACCACTTGATTGTTTCCATTTCAGTGCAATAACATTTTTAGTAGCTGCAAATCAAAGTCTCTTAAAAAAACACTTGCCATCAACGTCCTTGCTTATTATTTAAACCTAATAAACACACCCGAGGATCTAAAAAAATGGGTGAGCACAGGCCCAGGCTCATAACTTGAGTAACTGAGGACCAAACGCTGTATCTTCTCACAAGTCCATCGGATGTGGAAAATAGTTCCTTTATCTAATAAGCAGCACCAGCATACATCAGTAGCAGAATGAGGAAACGTAGCCTTAATACGATCTGGAGTATAATACCAGCATGTAATAATTTTATAAGCATTTTCCTTGATCAGCACACACAGTGAAGATTTGGAAACCTCAAGAAACACTGTCTTCCACTCAGGCCTAGTAAGCTCAATACCCATATCTGCTTCCCAAGATAACATAAATTTGTATTTCGTAAATATACGATTGTTAAAAAATTGATACAACAATGAAATTGAACCCTTCAATTTGTCTAAGGCCATACACAAATTTTCCAATTTCCCAGAGCCATCCCTGTTTTCCTCTTTCTGTGATCTTTAGTAGTTTATGAAAGCTAACCTCTTATTCCTTAACTTCTCAGCTACTACTTTTGAGAACCAAAGCAGCCTTCTTTTCCTAAAAACATAAGAATTACCACTGCTGGGTCAGACCAGTGGTCCATCGCGCCCAGCAGTCCGCTCCCATGGTGGCTCCAAGATCAAAGATCAGAGCCCTAACTGAGATCAACCCTACCTGCGTACGTTCCGGTTCAGCAGGAACTTGTCCAACGTTGTCTTGAATCCCTGGAGGGTGTTTTCCCCTATAACAACCTTCGGAAGAGCATTCCAGTTTTCCACCACTCTCTGGGTGAAGAAGAACTTCCTTACATTTGTACAGAATCTATCCCCTTTTAACTTTAGAAAGTGTCCTCTCGTTCTTCCTACCTTCGAGAGAGTGAACAACCTGTCTTTTATCTACTAAGTCTTCATCTACTTGTCGACCAGTACTCCTAAGTCTCTTTCCTGAGGGGTCTCTCCAAGTACAGCCCCGGACATCCTGTATTCATGTATAAGATTTTTGTTACCAACATGCATCACCTTACACTTATCCACGTTAAACCTCATTTTCCATGTGGCAGCCCATTTCTCGAGCTTGTTTATGTTCTGTTGCAGGTCTTCGCAATCCGTTTGCATCTTCACTACTCTGAATAGCTTTGTATCATCTGCAAATTTAATCATCTCGCTCGTCATACCAATTTCCAGGTCGTTTATAAATATGTTGAAGAGCACAGGTCCAAGCACTGAACCCTGCGGCACTCCGCTCGTGACGCTTTTCCACTCCCGAGTATTGTCCATTTACCCCCACTCTCTGTTTCCTATCCGCCAACCAGTTTCTTATCCACATGAGTATGCCACACTGAATTCCATGGCTCACAATTTTTCGAAGTAGTCGTTCATGCGGAACCTTATCAAACGTATTCTGAAAATCCAGATATACAATGTCGACCAGCTCGCCTTTGTCTATCTGTCTGTTTACTCCCTCGAAGAAGTGCAACAAGTTCATCAAGCAAGATCTCCCCTTGCTGAAACCATGCTGGCTGGTCCTCATCAGACTGTGTCCGTCAAGGTGATCAATGATGCGGTCTTTTATCAGCGCCTCTACCATCTCTACTCACCGGTCTATAGTTTCCCGGATCTCCTCTCATACCTTTCTTGAAGATCGGCGTAACATTTGCCACTTTCCAGTCTTCCGAAATCCTTCCTGATTTGATCGACAGATTGGCTATTAGTTGGAGCAGTTCAGCTATAACCCCTTTCAGTTCCTTGATTACCCTCAGATGGATGCCATCTGGTCCCAGGGATTTATCATTTTTAAGCCTATCAATCTGCCTGCATACCTCTTCTAGACTGACCATCAACCCTGTCAGTTTCCCGTCTTCGTTTCCTGCATATAGCCAGTCAGCTTCCAGTATGTTGTGTATATCCTCTTCGGTAAATACAGATGCAAAAAAATGTGTTCAGTTTGTCGGCAATGGCTTTGTCCTCCTTTAGCACTCCCTTTATTCCATGGTCATCCAACGGTCCCACCGCTTCCTTCACGGGTCGTTTCCCCTTAATATATTGAAAGAACAGCTTGAAGTTTTTCACCTCTTTGGCAATTTTTTCCTCATAGTTTCTTTTGGCCCCTCTTACCGTCTTATGGCACCTTCTTTGATGCTGTTTGTGCTTTTTCCAGTTTTCATCCGTTTTTTACCTTTTCCATTCCTTAAACGAAGTCTTCTTGTCTCTGATTGCTTCCTTCACTGCTACAGTGAGCCACACCGGTTCCTTGTTCTATTTCCTCTTGGATCCCTTGTTGATAAGCGGTATATATAGATTTTGTGCCTCGGTGACCGTGTCCTTAAAAAGGGACCATGCTTGCTCTAGTGTTTTTACAGTGTTTATCCTCTTCCCCACCATGAGTCTCATCCCTTCGTAATCCCCTTTACGGAAGATCAGTGTCGTGGCCATCATTCTGGATCAATGTTTCACCCCTGTGTCCAGGTCGAATCAGATCTTATTGTGATCACTGGTTCCCAGTGTCCCTTCTACTTCTACATCTTGCGCCGGTTCTCATAGTCCATTTAGAATTAAGTCCAGAATTGAATTTCCTCTCATATTTTCCTTGACAAGTTGTTCCAGGAAGCAATCGCCCACAGCATCCAGGAACTTGGTCTCCCTACCGCAGCCGGAGATGCCAAGGTTCCATTCTATCCCCGGATAATTGAAGTCACCCATGATAACTGCGTTGCCTCTCTTGCAGTTGTGTTTAATCTCGTCCTTCATTTCTCCATCAATTTCTATGGACTGCCATGGAGGTCGGTAGTAGATGCCGATCTTAGTGTCCAGTCCATTTGTTCCCGGAATTTTGACCCATAGAGACTCTAACTTATCCTTCTGTTGTGGTGTGTTCTCTCCAGTAGACTCAATTTTCTCTTTGACGTATAGGGCAATGCCCCCACCTTTTTTACCCACTCTGTCTCTGCGGTATAGCTTGTATCCTGGCAACACAGTGTCCCAGACGTTTTCCTCATTCCATCATGTTTCTGTGATGCCGATGATGTCAAGGTTATCTTTTTGTGCCATAGCTTCTAGTTCACCCATCTTATTCCTTAGGCTCCATGCATTCACGTACATACACTTGAGTTTGCGGCCTGTTACTTTCTTGCATTTCCTTCCCTTTCGATCTGTCAGGATTTCTGCCTTGCCTTTGATCCAGTGAGTCTTCCCCGCTATCTTCCTGCACGGTGTCCTCTGGCTATACCGGTTCCCGAACCATCGACTCTCTGTCGACTGTCGGCTTTCCTCTTCTTCCTAGTTTAAAAACTTCTCAATTTCTCTCTTGATGTTGCTTGCAAGTAGCCTCATTCCGTCTCCACTGAGGTGGAGTCCATCCTTCCTGAATAGCTTGCTCTTTCCCCAGAATGTCGCCCAGTTGCACACAAAGTGGAATTCTTCTTTGCACCAGCGCCTCATCCATGCGTTGACTGCTTGCAGCTCCATCTGCCTCTTCTCATCGGCAGGATCTCCGAGAATGATACCCTCAGCGTTCTGGTCTTCAGCTTCCTTCCTAATATCTGGAACTGGTCCTTCAGTCATTCTCTGCTGTAGTTCCTGTTGCTCACGTTATTTGTCCCCACATGAATCACCATCGCCGTACTTCCTCTTCCACACTGTCGATGATCCTGTTGATGCGGCTCACTATGTCTTCTTATCTAGGCTCCTGGTAGGCAGGTCACCAGCCGATCCTTTCTTCCTCCTGCTATGTGGCTGTTGACTTGTCTGATGATGGAGTCCCCCACGACGATCACTGTCCTCTCTGTCTTCTCTTGTCTCTCCAGCCACAGGTCCGTGACCTTGGAGTATGTCCATCTCTCTAGCCGTAGGTCCATGTCCTCTGTGCACTTCCATCTTCCCTCTACCTGGTGTTGGCTTGCACTGGACTCGTCTTCCTGTGGGTTCCCTCCGCTGTTTCCAGGAGTCGCTGTTGTGTCACCCATTTATTTCATGTGGTTGTCCTCCAGGTGGTCTTCACTCACTGTAGGTGTATCTTGGCTTTTCCACTGTTGCTTGTGATTTTCTACAGCCTCCCTGTATGCCTCCTCAATAAACTTCTCTAACTCTCAGACTTCTTCCTCAATGGTTTCCTCTGTCTTGAAGTTTTCTGCCTCTCTGTCCTCCTCCTCCACTGCTCGAAGTGCTCCAGTATTCTGCCTTCCAGGAGTCTTACTTGTTTCTTCAGGCCCTCCAGTTCCTCACATCGAATGCATACATAAGACCGACCAGAGGGGAGGTAGTCGTACATATGGCAAAAGGTGCAGAAAACTAGGTAGCTCAACATCCTGCTTCTGTCAGCTGCTTCCATTGCTGTCCATTTGTCGGTCTGCTGTCTGAAGTGGTTTCTCCCTGCTTAGTTGTTTCTTGAGTATCCTCTGTGTCTGCTGCGGTTGCCCTCTGCTCTGTTTGCTTATGTGTCCTCTGTGTCTGCTGCAGTTGCCCTCTGCTCTTCTATGCAGTGACTCGTCCCTCCTTAAGGACCTTCGCAAAGGTGCTCTCGCTAAGGCGAGCACCTCTAACACTTGCCTTCAACGCACGCCGAACGGCTAGGGCGCCACTGGCCCCTCCCCTTTTAAGGGGGAGCTCTGGTAGATGATGGGGTGGGCGGAGCTAACTCTCGCTGCTGCCCTTGCTCCATCCTGCTTTTCTCCTCTGATCCTCTCCTGCTTTTCTCTTCTTACTTTTACTTACTTGCCTCACAAAAGGTTTGTCACTCTTACAATTACTCCTTTCGCATTGCATTTCTACTCCTCCCAGACATTCACATCCAGACAAAAATTCCTTGACGTAAGCCCCCATCTGAACAAAGTTAGTTTTTTAAAAAGTCTAGAACCTTTACTTTTGAATGAGTCTTCTCTATACTCGTCTTAATGCCAGATGATCACCCACTGTAACATCAGAAACACTTTCCCCGTTTGTAAGCACTAAGTCCAGTATGACCCCATCCCGCGTAGATTCCATTACCAACTGCTGGAACAGTTCTCCTTGTAGAGAATCCAGGATCTGCCTACTTCTAGAAAACCCTGCAATAGGGATACCCCAATCAGCTTCCGGCATGTTAAAAACACCCATTAGTAAAACTTCCCCTTTTTTTAGATATATTCTGAACGTCTACTATTAAATTTCTGTCCACTTCTTCCGTCTGTGAAGAAAAGAAGGCCTATATATCACACCAATGTAAATATATTTACCATTCCCTCTTTCTAAATTGATCTACAGTGCCTCTTCCTTGCCCTGTAGATCCTGCAATTGTGTGGCTTTAATATGAACTTCACCATATAACGCTACTTCCCTTCCTTTTCTTTCTACCCTGTCTTTCTTGAACAGACTATAACCCGGTATAACTACATCCCAGTCATCGCTACTATATCCAACTCATCTTCTTCCATCACTGCTTCTAGATCCAAAATTTTGTTTCCCATACTTCGAGCATTAGTATATACTGCTTTCCAGACATTGTCCCCTTTTCCCATCCATGTAGAGGTATTCAGTGATTTACTTACCCAAGGGCTTTGATCACCCTTCCCCATCACTTCTAGTTTAAAGCCCTCTTCAGTAGATTAGCCAGCCTGTCATCGAAGACACTTCTTCTCTTCTTTGATAGATGTATACCATTCCTACTCAGCAGAGCTTCGAAAATCAACCCATAGTCCAGGAAGCCAAAATGCTCTCAATGACACCATCCATGTATCAAAGAAGGTAAAACAGAAGCAAGCCGGTCCGCCAAAACCTTCGTTACTAGCTTCACATCTACATTCAACAGAGAAATGGGCCTGTAGGAAGAACAAGAAGCAGGGTCCTTTCCAGGCTTAAGCAGGTCCAAGATCCCAACTTCCCGCATATTGGAATGGGGAGGGGGCAAGGAATTACCTGCCAATAACCTATTACCCATCCACACCAACAGAGGGCTCACCTCTCCACATAAGAGCTTATAAAACCAAGGAGTAAAACCATCTAGGCCAGGAGCACTGCCCGACTTTAAAGTTTTTATAGCCGTCAAAATTTCAACTGAAGATAACGGAAGCTCGAGCTTGGCATGCTCCTCCGAAGATAGCTAAGGCAAGTGCACCTGATCCAGATAAGAAGACACAAGATCCCTTGTAGGTGAATCAGTATAAAAAGTTTTATAAAAAGAATGAAATTCTTCCCTGATGATCCCATCCAGACCCTTTATTTTCTGAATAATATGCAATGCACATTTCCCCCACAAATTCCTTGCTAACATGGCCCCAGATTTATTGCTATTCTCAAAAAATAATTGTTTTAACTGTTGCCGCCTAAAATTTAACTTAGTCATATGTAAAGCATTCAGTTTTGCTTGGGTTTGTTGCAATTGTTGCCACAACTAGACAGAAGGCCGGCATTTATGCTGTTCTAGAGATACCAAAGGCAAGTGCCTCTGCTTCTGTTCACGTTTCTTCCTAGCTCCGCATTTAATATGCCCCCGTAAGACAGCTTTCAAAGCATCCCAAAGATAAGTACAGTCTGGTCTCCCAAGAAAGAATCATTCAATTTCCAAAAAAAATGCAAAGTAGGAGGAAGGCCCCCTAGCTTCACTTCCACTCAAATAGGGAATGATCAGAGATCTTAATAGGTGCTACGTGGGTATCTTTTAAGGTACTCCAATATTTTTGCGAACCCCATAGCTGATTAATCCTAGTATAAGTTTGCTTTGCATGAGAATAGAAGGTGAAATCCTTCTGAGTAGGGTGCTGTACACACCAAGCATCTACAAGTTCTAAACCACTTATCAAGCGAAGTAGAGCCCTCCTATGTGAACGGTTATATTCTCCCCCTCCCTTGGAATGATCCCAATTTAGGTCAGGTACCACATTACCCCCTCCCTCCAGAAAACAGCTCTTCTAGCAATTGATTCCAGGGGATCCTGTAGGGATCTATAAAAGTCTTCTTGATGTGTGTTGGGAGTGTAAACATTAATACAGTATTAATTTGCTGTCCCTGTAATTTCCCCTTAATTGTTAAGCAACACCCCTGTGCATCCTTATAAGAATCCTCCAAAATAATAGGACAGGAGGAACAAATCAAAATTGCAACGCCCCCTCCCCTCTGGACCATGAATCCCTTGAACCAAGAAAAAAAGAAGACTGCAATAAATGGAGCTCCCTGGGACCCAAATGCATCTCACTTTAAGCAATTAAGCTCATTAAATACAATACTGCATTTACCCTTATCACTGAGACCATTGACATTCCAGGATCCCAACAAATGAGTCAGAATTGTCTTCTGCTGACCACGACTGCCTGAGTTCCCCTCATATCAGCTCTCCCCCTATCCCCTTCCGCCCCCCCCTCCACTCCCCATTTTCTCACTTCTGGCTGAATCACAGCCAGGAAAAATCCTAGGAGAAAGATCTACCCTAACATGAGAATGAACAGACCTCCCCACGTAGCCCCCCCTCCATTATCCCCCACACATACCTACAAGCACACCATTATCACAACTATCATGCACACCCCATCCCCCTTAATCTACCATACTGTCCCTCTATAAAGTTGGAAAAGAGAGACCACAGGCATTCAAACAGAACCAAAACAAACTTCCTAACTAAAGTCCAAACATCATTTAGTAGGTTCAGTCCCCTGATGTCGTCATTGGGACTTGGCTTCCAATGTCCTGTGCCACCTCGTTTCCAGAGCTGGACCAGTGATTGAAGGCCTCGAAGTCCGGGCTTTCTTACTGGGCAGGTTCTCACAACCGAACTCCTCCAGGGATTTCCAGGCCTCTGCACAAGTCTGAACGCGTCTAGAGCGCCAGAAACAGTGATCAATAAACTCAAACAGTGAGTCACTCTCATCATATCTTTACTTTTTAGAAGAGTAATTTTAGACAGGTCCTGAAATATAGCAATCTTGCAATTTTCCCAGGTGAAATCACATAGTGCACATGCTTTTTTCCAACACAGATTCCTTAATCCGAAAATTAGAGAAACAGGCAATGATATCCCTCAGGTTGGAATCCACCCGAGGTTCCAAACTGCAGTGGACTCGAACAAACTGGATAGTAGGCATGGAATCCCCATTAGATTACTGTTCATCTGATTGCAACAGAAAATAACAAAGTTGCAAAACCACATTTTCACAATCTCGATATTGCTCCAGCTCAGGGATCCCTTTGAAATGTAGGTTATTTCTTTGGGATCTATTTTCTAGATCCTCAATTGCGTCAGGAATCATTGCATGATCCTTGAGAGCCTGCTATTCTGCTGATAGACATGTGTAATGTTGTGCCTCCATCTCATCCAATCTGGTCTCCACCAACTTCACATGACCCTCAAGATCTCCGCCAATGCCAATTGCACATCTGTGCAAACTCTTTGCATTTCAGTCTTAAGGGCTTGAAACCAGTGAGAAACATTTTTTGTGTGTTTTGTCCTCCCCAATATTGCTGGCGCACTCCGACTCAGCCTCTGAATCCGACAGCTCAGGCACCATCTTGTCCACCATGCCAGCAGTCTTCTGCACCTGCACTCGGCGATTACCATCATTTATGGCTGTAAACTAAAACTTTTCAAGTTTTTTCCTAGTCGACATCAACTCCAGGTAAGTTCACAGCACATCAGAAACAAAATTGACTAGGGAGGAGAAGCTTAAAACTGCAAAATATCAACTCTCTTAATGGAGCCGAGGAATCAGCCGTCCATTTCCCAGCAGTGATGTCACTTCCTCCTTTGACATTTGTTTAATGAATATGTTTTCTGTATCTTCTGAAGGCCTCTTAGAGCTTCCAAGTTACCTAGTTCTAGAAGGGATATTTTAGGACAGTCCTGGATTTCTGTTAACTTCATCCTGATGCATTATGGGACCTGCAATACTGATTTCAATAAGTAGAATTGGGAACTACAAATTCCACAATGCTTTGGGATGTAAGTTTAAAACCAGGACTGGCCAAAAAGGCTCCCTCTCTGAACTAGGTAACTTAGCCGTTCTGCACTCTTCATATATCAGTTTCCTGCAAACCTACTGGATACATAATGCAGACAGCAGTCACTGCCTAATCCAAAACATCAATATTCACAAACACAAGAAAATCTAAAACCTCACACAGGTTTTTGAAATGGAAAACTTGAAGCTGATGTTTACCAGAAATTGCTGCTGGTTGATATTCATTTATTCATAGTTTACATTGGGCTAGTAGCCAATCAGAATGTGTGTCTCACAGGAGGCTTTTTGCCTTTTTCTGAAAGCAGAAACTGGTAGATAAGAGGCAGGACCAGAGCCAGCTTTCTGGAACATTCCTCTCTCCATTTCCATGGCTGGTGGCCATGTTCTTTTTATAAAGAGAATTTAATAGGGTCAGGTGACACAGAAGCAGTCAGTATCCCTGATAGCAACAGGCTTTCATCAGGAAAGATTTCCACAATGTGAGTAACAGATCCAGAAGGAGACCAGACAAATTAACAGAAACAATGAGAGATAGCTTCAGTTTAATGTCCTGTAACATGCATGGTCTTGTGGGCCCACACACACACACACACAGGTAAGAAGTTTATATAGGGTCAAATTTTGCACTCACTTCCACTAATCTGAACCCTCTCCAGAACTACAGCCTAAGGAAAAATGAACTCAGTGCACCTAGAACCCTTCCCAGAATTACAGAGCCACAGAAATCCAGCCAATTTTTAAACACAAGCTACCTGCACACTTTGTTTGAATATCTGTGTATTCTGTACCGAGAGTAAGTACATGCTTTAACACAGAGTTAACTGATGGTGTAAAGTCTACAAACTAGGGCCATCTATAAGCATACATTCCTAAGAATGTATGTTTGCTCCACCTACAAATGACCCCAGGATGCCTCTCTTATAGGCAAACATACATGAGGAATGAATGTCCAAAAGAATGGACTAAAAATCAAAAATTCACTCGGCAAGACTGCACTCATTAAGCCTTTGAAAGTTTACCTCTTAAATAGAGATTATCAGACGTCCAGATTTCCCCGGACAGCTTTTCAAAACCCAGCACTTTGTCCGGGGCTTGGAACAAATCACTGTTGGGAGAAGCGCATCCTCGCATGTGCGGATGCCACGCTATGATGTCACACGCATGCGCGGATACGCTCCTGCCCAGTGAGACCAGGCAGTGGGGGGTGGGGCTAGGGCAGGATGTGGGGGTGCGGGACTGGGGCTAATGGTGTGGGGATGGGTGGAACTGGGCGGGACTGGGGGCAGGTGTAGGGGGTCCAGTAACCCCACTCTTAAAGCATTTCACAAATATCCTGACAGGACAGCCCTCCTTTCTGCACTTCTCCAGTACTTCATAAGCACTTTCTGATTAAGAGTTAAAGAAACAAAACTAGGAGCTAAAGTGCTTGTGTATCCTCTGTTGGTTTGAATGTCTGCCTTTACTAGTCAGAATTTGTAGCTCCTTTCTATTTTTTAATCTGTAAACCACTTTGTCCTGCTTGCCAGTTAAGATGGTATAGAAAGTACCAAAGAAATGAAATTTTTTTCTGTTTCTGTTGAGCCAGAACGAAAGCAAGTGAAATGCAAGTTCCAGCACTTGGGTGGCTCTGAATTCCAACTGAATCGTCCTGCTGAATGGGTAGATGACTCATGCTCATCTGAGTGGATTGAAATAGCTCTAAATGAATTGCTTGATAAATGTGATCCTGTCTCTCCTATAATCCAGGCTTCACACAGCCACAGCCATGATTGGGAGAGATGCTTCAAACCCCATACATAGGACTACCGTATGGCTGCAGAAAAAGGAGAATGGACTGAGACATCTGGGTTTTTACTTCCATTGCTTCAATGGAAGTAAAACCCAGATGTCTCAATTTGTCCTCCTTACTTCCACGGGAAGTAAAACCTGGATGGTAACCCTATGGCTCATCTACAATACCACACACAATACCACCAGAGCTCCTAATGATGTCAGAATACTTTCAGCTTACCAGGCAAGGTCCATTTTCAGTGATAAAACAAGTGGTGATAGGAACAAATTCCCAAAACCCACTGAAGTCAAACATGTTGCAACACGGTTAGGAACTTTGAAGTATCCTGAAAAGCTGCACTAAAGGAACATTCATAGTAACATAGTGAAAAAGTAGATGATGGACGAGAGATGAGCCATCTAGTCTATGCAGAAAGGTGGTTAGGGTTGTAATTATTGCAGAGTACAGACTACACCCCATGCCTTAACTGAGGGTGCAGAAAACACTTTTTAAGATAAACTGGGAGAGAACCCCTAAGAAACCAGCGTTTCTAAGATACCAGGTACATCATTAAAGTATTTTATTTCTTATATATTTTGAAATGTTGTTTAGTTTTGCTGGTTGGTATGAGAAGCATAATGGCAGATAAAGGTTAAATGGTTCATCCAGTCTGCCCATCTGCAGTATCCACTATCTCCTCCTCTCACTAAGAGATCCCAAATGCTTGTCCCACATTTCCTTACATTCAGACACAGTCTTTGTCTCCACCACCTCTACCAGGGGACTATTCCACGCATCTACCACCATTTTTGTAAAAAAATATTTCCTTAGATTTATCCTTAGCATATCATCTCTTAAGTTCATCCTATCCCCTC
The DNA here is from genome assembly GCF_902459505.1 of Geotrypetes seraphini. Classification (NCBI taxonomy): domain Eukaryota; kingdom Metazoa; phylum Chordata; class Amphibia; order Gymnophiona; family Dermophiidae; genus Geotrypetes; species Geotrypetes seraphini. The sequence continues at coordinate 85,993,605 of NC_047094.1, read as the reverse complement.
TCATTCCAGAGCTTCCTTTCAAATGAAAGACTCACCTCATGCGCAGTTATGCCACATAGGTATTTAAACCTCTTTATCATATTTCCCCTCTCCCGCCTTTCCTACAAAGTATACATATTGAGATCTTTAAGTCTGTCATAAGAACATAAGAAGTTGCCTCCGCTGAGGCAGACCAGAGGTCCATCTTGCTCAGCGGTCTGCTTCCGCGGCGGCCCATCAGGCCTAATTGCCTGAACAGTGTCCCTGACTAATTTTGTAACTGCCTCTAATCCTGTAATCCTATCCCTATAACCTACCTCTACTCCTATCTGTACCCCTCAATCCCTTTGTCCTCCAGGTACTTATCCAACCCTTCTTTGAAGCCCTCTATCGTGCTCCTGCTTATCACATCCTCCGGTAGTGCGTTCCATGTATCCACCACCCTCTGGGTGAAAAAGAACTTCCTGGCGTTTGTTCTAAACCTTCCCCCTTTCAATTTCTCTGAGTGCCCCCTTGTACTTGTGGTTCCCCATAATTGGAAAAATCTGTCCCTGTCTACTCTTTCGATGTCCTTCATGATCTTGAAGGTTTCTATCATGTCTCCTCTAAGTCTCCGCTTTTCCAGGGAGAAAAGCCCCAGCTTTTTCAGTCTGTCAGTATATGAGAGGTCCTCCATACCCTTTATTAGCTTAGCTCTTCTCTGGACTCCCTCAAGTACCGCCATGTCCTTCTCGAGGTACGGCGACCAGTACTGGACACAGTATTCCAGGTGCGGGCGCACCATTGCACGATACAGTGGCAGGATGACTTCCTTCGTCCTGGTCGTGATACCTTTCTTAATGATGCCCAACATAAGCCTTATGACAAAGACCACCAACCATTTTAGTAGCCTTCCTCTGGACTTACTTCATCCTGTTTATATCTCTTTGAAGGTCAAGGTGCAGTCCCCAGAACTGTACACCATATTCAAACTGAGGTCTCACCAGAGTCTTATACATGGGTATCCATACCTCTTTATCCCTACTGGCCATTCGTCTCCTTATGCATCTAAGCATCTTTCTAGATTTCGCCGTTGCCTTTTCAACCTTTTTGGCCGTCGCACACAAGTATAGCTCCTCTTTCATGCACAAAAATTCTTCACCCTTAACTTGTACAATTCCCTTGAGTTTTTGCAGCTCAAATGCATAACCTTGCATTTCTTAGCAATAAATCTTAGCATTCAAATTTCAGACCATTCCTTCAAGCTTCACTAGGTCCGTACTCATGTTATTCACACCATCAGGGATGTCTACTCTATTGCTTATTTTGGTATCATTCGCAAAGAGGCAAAAATGTTTTATAAAACAGGCCCAAGAACCGAACCTTGATGCACAATACTGGTAACATCCCTTTCCTCAGAGCTATCTTCATTGACCACTACCTTTTGCTGCCTTTTCATTCAACCAGTGCCTGACCCAGTCCGTCAGTTTGGGGCCCATCCCGAGGGCACTCAGTTTATTTATCAGATGCCTGTGTGGAACACTGTCAAAGGCTTTGCTAAAATCTAAATGCACCACATCTAGCGCACTCACTCTCTCCAATTTTCTGGTCAAAGCTATGTTGCCTCGGGTCCTGTAATCCACTAGATTATAAAAACATCACTATTCTATGTTTTAAAAGCATTTCCATTAATTTACTTACCACAGAAGTCAGACTTACTGGTCTGTAGTTCCCTACTTCTTCCTTACTTCCACTTTTGTGGAGAGGAATCACATTCACCTTTTTCCAGTCCTCTGGTGCCACTCCTGATTCTAGAGAATCATTGAAAAGGTCAGCTAGTGGAGCTGCCAGAAATTCCCTAAATCCCTTCAATACCCTAGGACAGGGGTAGGCAATTCCAGTTCTCGAGAGCCGCAGCCAGGTCAGGTTTTCAAGATATCCACAATGAATATGCATGAGATAGATTTGCATCTCAAGGAAGCAGTGCATGCAAATCCATCTCATACATATTCATTGTGGATATCCTGAAAACCTGACCTGGCTGCGGCTCTCAAGGACCAGAATTGCCTACCCCTGCCCTAGGATGTCCACCCTTCAGCCCCATTGGTTTATCCACCTTTAGTTTAGCTAGCTCATCACAAACACAATCCCTGAAAAAAAGATCAGGGTATAAAATACCTCATCTCTATTTATGTTTGTTTTTTGCGGTCCCACTCCCAGTACTTCAGCTTCTACATATTTCTCCCCTTCACCTTTGAATCTCACAATGCCACTTTTGCACTTCTTCCTGTCACCAATATATTATCTAAAAAATGTCTTGTTCCCCCATTTTACTGTGTTGGCTATTTTTTTCTTCCATTTTCAGCTTTGCTTTCCTGACTACTCGACCCACCTCTCTTAACTTTCCAGATATTTTTGCCTGACTTCCTCTTTCTGTAATCTTTTCTAATTTATGAAAACTAACCTCTTTTCCCTTACCTTTTCAGCTACTAATTTTGAGAACCAAAGTGGCCTTTACTTTTACTTACTTTCATTACAAAATGGTTTGTTGTCATTACAATAGCTCCTTCAGTTTTCCCCACCACTTTCCTGTCCAGAGAACAATTTATTGATGTAATCCCCTATCTGAACAAAGTTAGGTTTTTTAAAAAGTCTAGAACACTGTTCTTCAACCGGTGCCGGTCCGCGCAGGGCCAGTGAGATTGACGCAATTAAATTTCCTGCCCCGGTGGTGTTGGTGGAAATCTGCTGTTCCACCCAGCCTCGGGCGATCAAGATAGGCTGCCGACGTCGGGACATTCCCTCTGTGAGTCTCGCCTAAGCGGAAACAGGAAGTTGAAACAAAATAGGCGGGACTCAGAGAGGGAAGGTCCGGACGTCAGCAGCCTATCTTGATTGCTGCCCCTGCCAAATCGCCGAAGAAGGCCATGGGGAAGGTGCAGGTGGAAGGGAGAGAGCTGCAGATACAAGGGAGATGGTCAGCGTACGTGGGACCAGCGTGTGGACTGGGGCCATCGGCAGCGTCTGGGCTGAGAGTGCAGCGGGTTGAGCCCATGCGGCTGCGGGGTCGTGCCGTATTCGCTGGCTGCCACCGGGTTGTTGACAGCGTCCATGGGTGAGTGAGTAGTGCGGCACTGGCCCTGAGCTTTGCTGTATGCGGGCCACTCACTTTTGGAGACTCGAGGGTAGGGCGGCAGGTAGGGGCTTCGGGCTCATCTTGGGTGGCAGGGCCTGCGGTGTAATGCTGTTTGTGCCGGCTTGGGCGGGGCGGGGCCGCAAATGTGCAGGGTGCGCTGGAGCAAGATCATGGGGAGCCTTCGACAGTGGCTGTCTCCCCTCCCAGCAGCTCTCGTACTTGCCAGGGCAGTGATTCACTTCGGCAACTTCCCCTTTCCTCAGAGGCGGCAACGGACCCAAGGCTGCCTAAGGAAATCACTGCTGCAGACAAGTACTGAGAGCTGCTGGAAGGAGAGGAAGCCACTATTGGAGGCTGGGAAGCTGCTGGATAAAGGGATAGCTGCTACTGGACCTGGAGCGAGGTAAAAGGAGAGATGCTACTGGGAGGGGAGGAGGGAAAGGGGTGGGAAGAGAGTTAATGTTGGATTAGGGGGGAGGGAAGGGAGAAGGAAAAATGGAAGGAAACAGCTGGCAGGGAGATTACAGGAGGGGAAGGGGGTTAAGGTGAAATGGAGAGATCAGATGAAGGAAAGGGGAGAGACAGAGGAATGAGAAAGTAGAGAGAGATTGATGCTGGAAAGGGGGTCAGCAGAGATATGAGAGAGGGATAAAGATGCTAGATCTGGTGTAGGAGAGATAAAAATGAAAAAAGCAGTGAAGCTGGAATGAATGATGTAAAAAGGGGAGAAGGGCATAGAAAGAAGTCAGATACATATGGAAGGGGGGAGAGGGCAGACAGTGGATGGAACGGGCAGATGCTGGATTGAAGAGACAGGGAAGAGGCTGGAAGGAAAAGAGTGAAAAGAATATGAAAGCAAAAACCAGAGAAAACAAAAGGTAGAAAAAAAATAATTTTATTTCTATTTTGTCATTAGAATATTTCAGATTTGAAATATATATCCTGCTAGAGACATAACTGGGGACTGCAAAGCCCAGGCAGTGATTCTTTAGCTTCCAGCTGGCTTAGGGCTTTCTGACCAGGGGGGACTTACCTAACACTATTCCTGTCATGTGTGATTTTAGTATACTGTTAGCATGATATTTCTGTGTAGCATTCTGTAATAACATGGCTTGTTCAGTTTTCTTGATAGTAGAGGGGATATCTGTGAAGGGGAGGGGAGACAGGGGTTTTGTTGGTTCTTGCTCTGTATATTTGTACTTATAAAATGACAATTGTAAAGAATATTGTTTCTTTTTATACTTTAATAAAATACGTTCAATATAAAATCATAAATAAGGCTTATGCGGATGGGATCAGATGGTTTTTGGGGACTGAGCTCGTGGAGATGGGGCGGAAATGGTTTTTTAAAATTTCAGTCTTAGTAGTTTGCCGGTCCACAAAATAATTCTTTTATTTCTGCTGGTCCACGGGTGTAAAAAGGTTGAAGAACAGTGGTCTAGAACCTTTCCTTTTGAATAAGCCCTCCCTACACCCGTCTTAATATTAAGACCACACCATGTGGTGATCTCTGGATGCCAGATGATCACTCACTGTAACATACGAAACACTTTCCCCCGATTATAAGCACTAAGTCCAATATGGCCTCATCCTGTGTAGGTTCCATTACCAACTGCTGGAACAATTCTCCTTGTAGAGAATCCAGGATCTTCCTACTTCTAAAAGACCCCGCAATAAGGATACCCCCAATTAACATCTGGCATGTTAAAATCACCTGTTAATAATACTTCCCCTTTTACAGCTATATTCTGAATATCTACTATTAAATCTCTGTCCACTTCTGTCTGTGAAGAAGGCCTGTATATCACACCAATGTAAATACTATTTCCATTCCCTCTGTCCAAACTGACCCACAGTGCCTCTTCCTTACCCTGCAGATCTTGCAATTGTGTAGCTTTAATATGATCTTTAACATATAAATATACGCCCCCTCCTTTTCTTCCTACCCTGTCTCTTGAACAGATTATAGCCCGGTATAACTATATCTCAGTCATGGTTATACCAGGCTATAATCTGTATTATTTAATTTCTTACATACATACATGCCTGTAAGCCTTCAAAGTAGTATACATTCAGGTGCAGGTATTCTTCCATCCCTGGAGGGCTCACAATCTTATTTTTGTACTGGAGGCAATAGAGGGTTAAGTGGCTTGATCAAGGTCACAAAGATTCATACTAAGATTTGAACTGGCCTCCCCTGGCTCAGGGCACTGCTCTAACCATTACGCTCCTCCTCTATTTCCATCTATAATAATAAAATGCTAAGCGCGCATGCGCACTCTTACCCCGTGTTCCCTGAGTCCTGATCTGTTGGGCTGTGGCCACAAGAGTGCGCATGCGCGCTTACCATGCATCTCTCTCTTTCTCTCGCAGTGGGCTTCCCGGCTCCGGCCTGACTCACAGCAGGTAACACGCCGTGACTCCCCCCCTGTCGCCGACCCTACCCAGCACACCTGAAACCCCCATTGACTCTCCCAGCCGCACCTCCCACCGCCAGACGAACACAAACCTCCTGGCTCCAGCAGCGTCCAGGCACAGTAAACACACTACTTCGCGTCCTTCTACTGGCCTGATTTCCTCTGCCGCGTCCCTGATGACATCATCAGAGACGCGGCAGAGGAAATTAGGGCAGTAGAAGGCCCGAAGCAGCGTGTTTACTGTGCCTCAGATGCTGCTGGAGCCGGGAGGTTTGTCGGCGTCTAGTGTTGGGAGAGTCGGCTGGGAGAGTCAACGGTGGTTTCGGGGGGGGGGTTATGGAAACATGGGAAGGAGACAGGCAGGCTGACTTCGGGGTGGGGGGGTTAAATTTAAACATACTGCTCTGATGGGAAGGAGGCAGGCAGGCTGGCATGGGGGGTGGGGTGGGGGACAAAGTCTGGAAGATAGTGATGGGGACACGGGAAGGAGGCACTAATGATATAGAAAGGAGGCACTGGGGGCACTAAGGACACAGTACGCAGGCACGGGGCACTAAGGACACAGTACGGTGGCACTGGGGCACTAAGGACACAGTGCGGAGGCACTGGGGGCACTAAGGACATGGGAAGGAGGTACTGGGGCACTAAGGACATAGGAAGGGGTACTAAGGACATGAGAAGGAGGCACTAGGGGCACTAAGGACATAGGAAGAAGGCACTGAGGGCACTAAGGACATAGGGAGAGACACAGACAGAAAAAATGACAGACAGACAGGCAGCGTCCAAGGAGAGAGAGACAAAGAAAAAACAAACAAACAGACAGACAGACATCTACTCTAGCACCCATTAATGTAACGGGCTTAAAGACTAGTTATGATATAAGCTGCTTAGAAATACTTTCATGAGCATCTTTGCAGTGAAAGGCAAGAAGTGTTCTGCTAGGGGATGATTAGGGGACTGGAAATGGGTAGGGGTGTGCCCAAGGTGAAACTCAATGAAGATATTCCAAATAAACCTGTCCTGGGGGACCCCCAGTCAGTTGATATACATGAGGCCGATATGCATGCCCGTCACCTCTATTATATGCAAATCGGTCTCATGCATATTCATTAGGGATATCTTGAAAACCCGACTGGCTAGGGGCCCCCAGAATAGGTTTAAGAACCACTGTGCTAGCCTTAGACATTTAAGCCAATCAGAACCTTAGGCCCCTTCCTGTCCTTCCCAGGATGCACAGGAAGAAGGCCTGCCGGCAGGTGGGACTGGGTATCCCTCCTGTTGTCTTCTTCGTATAAGGTACAGGGTCAGGGTGGGGGGGCATGGGGGGCTGAGGCAGGAGGGAGTGGGTATCCCTCTTGACAATTTTTTTTTAAGTATGGGGGTTCTGGCATCAGGGGTTCATGGAATGGGGGGTCAGCTCTGCGGGGAGCCACCCTGCAACAGGAGGAAGTAAGCATCCTTACAGCAACTCTATAATTAAAAAGTGATGGGTCCAGGTAGCTGAGGCAGGAGGGAGTACATCTCTCCTACTGACGATCTTCATGGGTGTGGGGGGGGTCAAGAGTGATGGGAGGTCCAGATGTTGCAATCGTCACAGAGGAGCGGGTTGGGAGTGGGGTGTTTGGGATCTTCGCAGGGGAGGAGAGATCAGGAGTGTGGGGGAAGTCTGGGTTTCCAAGGCAGGAGGGAGTGGGCATCCCTCCTGCCTCTCTTATTATTTGGAGCAATATTGCAGATCTGTCAATAACACAGTTACAGACAGGTCTAGACTGGTTGGTAATTTTGGGTCTTTAGTAGCCAACGCTAGATTTAGTGCATTCCTTAGTAATGTTAGGGTATCGATCAGAGTGCTTGTTTTAATATTAATGACCTAATTTTAATACAAATGAAGTTGTTTTCAAGGCAGGGTCAGAGGCTGAAACAAATGCATGGAAAAGTCTGCAATGAGCCATTGTGTACATTGGTTGGTAAAATAAGGTCGACACTAAACTGGTTCAACTGGTTTAGCGATGATCGTTAGACGCATGGTGAGTTTAGTGCATCCAGGCCTTAGTTCTGCAGCATCAGCGGACAAATATAGATAGATAGATAGATAAATAGATAGATAGATAGATAGATAGATAGGTTAGAACTTACAAACATACATATTTGTAAATTTTTTTTCTATATTGTGGCCTTGCATATTATAAACAACTAGTTTTTTAGGCTGTTACATTAACGGGTGCTAGCAGCCCTTCTCCCTTACTTTATCCTCCCCCCTGTCCAGCAGCACCCCTTGCCTGCTCCCCTTGCCAGCAGTAGCCCTTCTCCCTTACTTTTACCTCCCCCCTGTCCAGTAGTACCCCTTCTCCCTTACCTGCTCCCCCTGTGCAGCATCCGCTAGACCGAGCAGCCTTGGGGCTTTTACTAGGCCGGCCCACCTCACATTATTAAAGTGGGCCGGCGTAGCAAATGCCCTGCAGCTGCTTGATGAAACCGCGGCTGCTGCCGCTGCTGGTCCAGCCTTGGGCTGGGGAAACCCCGATAATCCCTGTCTGTGCACCTGGCAGCGATGCCTTGATCCCTAGAGGCCTGGACATTTGTTGTTCGTCGAGGCGCAGGCTGGCTGGGGTGTGGGAGGGAGGAAGCCATTGCCGCGTATGCGCATGAGAACGGAGGCCAATAAAGAAACCACCGCAGGGTCCTACTGCGCATGCGGGAGCTCGGCACCACGGAGGCACAGAACACGGAGTTTGAAGTGTGCACATGCACTAAGGATTTTATTATAGCGGATGTAAATTAATTCTTTAATAGTATCCATTCCATGAACATTTGCTGAAGTGACGCAACTAAGGGCCTCTTCTATTAAACTGCGCTAGCAGTTTCTAGCGCGAGGAGCCATGCTGAATGACCCGCACTGCTCCCGACGCTCATAGAGTTCCTATGAGCATTGGGAGCAGCGTGGGCCATTCAGGGCAGCTCTCTGCACTAAAAACCGCTAGCACAGTTAGAGGGGGTAAATCTCCCTTAAATTCACGGCGGACATTTGGTCACACTTCTATGAGCTACTACTGAAAAGGTGAATGCCAACAAACATCATATAATTGCTATGAACCCTTATTAAAGATGCCTCCTTTCTTTTTTGGAATTCTTTGCCCTCGTGAATTCATAAGGAGCCTTCTTTATTTAAGATTCAGAGCTGATTTAAAAACTTACCTTTTACATTAAGCCTTTGGTTTACCATCCCCATTCCCTGAATTTTGGACCCTGTTTATTGCAGCCACGTATTGGTGCAATAACTTTGCTTATTTTTAATGCTTTCCTTTATGAATGATGGCATTCCTTTTTTTCTCCTGATTTTAGATTGTACAACGATTTGAGAGTCCCCATGTCTAGCAGTATATAAATACCTTGTAAACAAACAATTTTGAGCCCACATCTAGTAGATCATTATACAGAAAAAAGGCACTTACATTGGGAGAGGGCTCCAGCATGTTGTCCCCATGCCACCCAGAGATAGGCACAAAGGGCACTGTTGCTGGGTTGTAGCCAATCTTCTTAATGTAGGCGCTGACTTCCTTGACAATTTCATCATAGCGCTTCTCGCTGTAAGGGGGTTCGGTCGAGTCCATCTTGTTAATTCCAACAATCAGTTGCTTGACACCCAGGGTATAGGCCAGTAGGGCATGTTCACGGGTCTGCCCATTCTTGGAAATTCCAGCTTCAAACTCACCTACACCTGCAGCAACGATGAGGACGGCACAGTCTGCCTAGATTGAAAATCATTGAACAGGGATGAGGATCACCGATTCTGACAGACAGTAGGTCACTTACTACTGATTTTGTAAAGAGGTCATCTGCAGCCAATATTCACAACCATGCAAGCTCTCTCTCAGTGTGTACATGTTTCGCATAAGCAATATATTGTATATACTCTAATATGAACTTAGATTTTTGGCCCAAAAATAGGGGTTCCAGTTTATATTCGAGTCTTCCTCCTCTCAGACCCATCGCAGGACTCTCTCCAGGCCTATCTTAAACGCTGTTGGTTCAGTGGTGATCCAGAGCAAGAGCAAGAGTGGTGATCCTTGCCCCATGCAGTCTCACTACTCAAAATGGTCAACACCAGTTTCCACATGGGTTACTGTTTACTGCCTTTTCAAAAAGATATTCCCCTAAAGCAGTTACAATACATTGACTAGTAATCAGGTACTCTAAGTATTTTCCCTATCTATCCCTGCAAGTTCACAATCTGTGGTACCTGGGACAATGGAGGGATTGACTGACTTGTCCAGAATCACATGGAGCAGGCTGGGATTGAACTCACAACCTCAGCTTGAACCACTAGGCTACTCACTCCCATGGTAACCTTGCAAGACTGACCAAGTTCGGTTTATATTCGAGTCAACCTGGAAAAGGTTTACCTCGGTTTATATTTTGATGGGTTTATAATCGAGTATTTACGGTACACAAATAGAGCCACACCATCTGAAATGTTTCCTAATCAATTTCTTTTTTTTTTGTTTTTTATATATTCTTTATTCATTTTCAAGATTACATTAAGTGTTAAAATATATTCAATCACATAAACAATAAATATATCACTTCTCATATATTCCATTATCATATAAAACATGTAATATTAAAATCCCCCCTCCCTGCACCTTAAATTAACAAATAAAAATAAGGGAACCAATTTTGAATTAATCTTTACAATACTTCGTTAATGGTTTCCACACATCCTGAAACTTTTTAAAATAACCCCGCTGTACTGCAATAAACCTTTCCATTTTATATATATGGCATAAAGAGTTCCACCAGAAGCTATAATTTAATCTCCTCCAATCCTTCCAATTAAATGTGATCTGCTGAATGGCAACTCCAGTCATTATAAGTAATAATTTATTGTTATTTGCAGAAATCTGACTTTTTGCTCTCATTTCCATACCAAATATCACAGTATCATAGGATAATGCCACCGGGTTATCTAATAAATTATTAATTTGGTCCCAAATTGATTTCCAAAAATTCATAATAAATGGGCAATGAAACAATAAATGATCTAAAGTTCCTGCTTCCAAATGACAATGCCAACATCTATTAGACAAAGAACTATCTATTTTTTGTAATCTAACAGGGGTCCATAACGCTCTGTGCAACAGAAAAAACCAAGTTTGTCTCATAGATGCTGACACTGTACATTTCATCCTCCAAGATCAATTTCTGATAAACGCTCTACCTTTCCATCTCTGCCTTCATCAATCAAGTTTCAAGTTTATTTAGATTTGATGGTTCGCTTAATATATTCTAAGCGAATTACATTACAGTTAAATTGGGGTAGAACAATTAATTAAAAAAAACAAAAAAGAATCAGGGACAATACAGACTAACAATACTGACAAAACTGGAATAATTAGGAAAGAACATAAGGGAATAAAAGTTACAAATCTGTTGTTTCCCTACTGGGAAAAGAAGAAAACGGTGAAGGATGGGAAAAAACACTAGGGGTGGGGTATAAAAAGAATAAAGACTGTTCACTTTTATTATTTTAAATTATCTTGGAAAAGATTCCTTTTTTTAAAGATTAAAAGAAGATTTGAAAAGAAAAGTTTTTAGATTGGTTTTAAATAAGGTGAGGTCTTTAATGTTTCTGATATATAGAGGGAGAGTATTCCAAATAAGCGGCGCTTTGACTGAAAAAATTTCATGGCGTCTAGTTCCTATTATTTTTAATGAGGGGACCATGAGTAGCTCTTGAGTATTAGATCGAAGAAGGCGGTTTGAAACGTGTGGAATTAATAGACGATTAATAAACTGAGGTTCATTAGAAATTAATGTTTTGAATACTAATAATGCGATTTTATATGCAATTCTTTGATTAATGGGTAGCCAATGAGATTCAAAAGGAGTGGTTCAATGACAAAAGGAGTGGTTCAGCAACTAATTCAGTCTGCTGCTCTGATAGGGAAACTGTCTTTTCTCTTGCTCCAACGCTACCGGGGCTGCTGAGATATTCTCCTCTCCCTGCACTGTCACACAGCTGTGCAGGGACTTTCTTTCCTCCTGTACTGTGACACACATAAGCACACATCTGCAGGGATTTTCTCCTCTCCAGCACTGACATAAACAGCCTCCTCTCCTGGACACGGCTTCAGTCGCATTTATTCTTCATGTCCCAGAATATTCAATAACTCACCTGGGAAGTGCCAGTGATCATGTTTTTGATAAAGTCTCTGTGTCCAGGGGCATCAATGATTGTAATGTAGTATTTACTAGTTTCAAACTTCCATAGGGAGATGTCGATGGTGATACCTCGCTCCCGCTCTGCTTTTAGCTTGTCCAGTACCCATGCATACTTAAAAGAGCCTTTACCCATCTGCAGTCAAGGAAATAGCAAAGAAAAGAATGAATGAGGGAAGAGACAGATGCTCAAATCATGGGTTTCTCAATGTAGTCCTCAGGGGAAACCCAAGCCAGTATGGTTTTCAAGATATGCATGAAATAAATTTGTATACAGCTCTTATCTCATGCATATTCATTATGGACATCATGAAAACCAGACTGGCCTGGGGTTTTCCAAAGAACTGGTTGCGAAACTCCGCTCTAATCCCTCTTACCTCCCTACAGTTCCATGCTTTTTAGAGAACAGATGTATCAGAACTGACATTCCTCCTAAAAAAACCCAGCCCGCATTCTGTGCCAGTTTTTCTTAGCTCTGTCTCAGAAAGGGGGGAATGCCAAGGAAGAACTACCCATTTCTTTTTGGCCGGTCCTGGATTTCTCGCAACCTCAATCTTGTGCATTTTGGACCTGCTGCACTGATTTTAATGGACAGAATTATTGATTACAAATAATATACTGCTTGGGATTTGTTTAAAACCAAGACCAGCCAAAAAGTCTCCCTCCTGGAATGGGTAATCGGCAGCTCTATTAAGAGAAGTCCTAAAGAAATTAATAGCATTAAATAATAATGCAAAGACCACAGAAAAGTGTGCTGGTTAAAAGTAGGAGACTCAAGGCATATTGGAGCCCAAGGAATGTCTGGTACTTAGATGGAAAAGAATCCCTGCTGAAGTCCAGCTGTAGCTAGAGCAGGGCTGGTGTTCAGTCAGCACAGTACACAGATGTGAGCAGTGATGGTGGCTGGAAGCCACGGAGAGTAGCTTGCCCAGAAGGCTTAAGCAGATGGCAGAACCCAAACTCGGAAGACTTGGGGACAGGGTTCAACTGAAAAGAATGAAACAGAAATTAATAGTGTAAGATGGGTTCTCACAGCTAGGAGGTGCTATATATTTATAGAAAGAGGAGAGAGAAAAAGTAGCTCTCCTTTAAAACTATAAATTGAGCACAACTTCTAAAAAGAGAGAAATTCTCCATAGGTCTGTCAGCTGACCCCCAGATTTAGCCATAGGCTAATCCAGTCCTAGATTTACATCACTCCTCTAACATACCCAGGGCGGGACAGTGGGGGTGGTCAGCCCCAGGTGCAGGCAGCTGGAGGGTTTATGGAGTAGTCACGATCCCATAGTCTGCATGCACACAGCCATTGGCTTTGCCAGCCCCTGTCCCTTCGGACATCAATTTCCTGTTTTGGATCAGGAAGAAACAGCAAAGCCAGCATCGCGTGCAAGTGGACTGTGGTTCTGCAACCACTCCACACATACACCCAACTGCCTGGAAAAAGGGGGTGCTGTGTCCTGCGTGGCCACTGAGGCAGGTATGCCACATAAGCCCTTGTAGTTTGTCTTATCTTAGACAAAGCAATAGGTAAACAGAATTAGAAGTCCCTGAATGCAATGGGATAAACCCAGGATTGGATTGACCTATCAGGTAAACCTAGAGTCAGCTGGCAACCAAAATTTCTCTTTAAAATGGGTCTTCAGCTTGCCTGGATAACAGCCACACATATTGCTGTGTCCCCATCAACAGATTCCCCCCACCACAAAATATCTAAATCTTCAGGATTCAGCCACAACTTAAAAACAAAATAGGGAAACCTCAGCCAAGGTTCAGCTGCTGCCTTTTCTGCTCTGCTAAGAAATATCCAGTATCAGACTTTTGAGTAGATCACACAATGCAAGCAGGGCAGAGAGGAGAGTAAGAAATTGAAGAGAAGGGGCCGCACCTGCTGCCTCTCCTCCTTTGCATTTCAACTCCCCTGCTTTCTAAAATGAAACCGATTGCCTTCCTTCATTCAGGCAGCCCTCCATTTCCTAGCTGTGCTAGCCAGTGGGAAAACTCTTCCGTGCACATTGCATTAGAAAATGGAGTCTGAGAGCTCAGAGTCAATACCCTATTAATAGAATCTCTGCGCATATTCTGGCAGAGAAGGCCGAGTGCTGATGGACTAACTGATGCTAACAGGCAAAGCCTTCTGGGTGCAACGCCTTCCTGTGCTACTGCCTGCCCAAGCATCAGACTGTAAACAAGTACAGCTGAGTTGGGAGTTGGGCCCCAAGGGAAATCTTGCAGTGAACCTGTGGCATATGAACCCACAGTTACTAAGGATATGTAAAAAATGTTAGTGTCAACTTAATCTATATCACCAGACCAAATATTCTTTATCTCTCTACAGATCACAAAAAAATTTGCAAATTCATTAACATAAAAAGTACCTTGAATCCAAAAAATCTGATAACCACATTTTTTAAAAAAACCTAAAAATCAAACAATATCTCTAGATTCCAAAACTATTACAAGCATGTGAAGTCCAACTTCTCTGTTCTTTCTGCACCATGAGACGCAGTAGGTATAGAAACCTACTAGATCACTAGCTCATGTGCTGCATTTTTCAGGATCTCAGGCTCTTTCCTGTTAGCTATATTGTTAATGTTCTGATGTGAACAATCACCAGTTTAATATCCCTCCCAATTACTCTAGTTCAGTGGTTCCCAACCCTGCCTTGGAGGACCACCAGGCCAAGCGGGTTTTCAGGCTAGCCCTAATGAATATGCATGGAGCAGATTTGCATGCCTATCACTTCCATTATATGCAAATCTCTCTTATGCATATTCATTAGGGCTAGCCTGAAAACCCGCTTGGCCTGGTGGTCCTCCAGGACAGGGTTGGGAACCACTGGTCTAGTTTACGATTTTGTTTTGCTCACCCTCCCCGCAAAGTCTCTTTCCTTACTCTCTTGCATCTGACTACTTTTCTTTCCAAGCCACTTTCAATGCTACTTACTGATCAGCTTTCAAGTACAACCGACAGAGAGGTGATTAACTGGGCCCAAATCCTCACCCTCCCCTAGGGCTCTTGAATACTCTTTCACAATAACACTGGCCCAATCCAGGCCCGTATGCACAAAACTCGCCGTGCGTTTGATGATCATTGCTAAACCAGTTCTAACCGGTTTAACGATGAAGTATTGCATCTATCGATGCCCAAAACATCAAATCGTGGTCATTTCTGTGGTTTGTAGCAGCCTTCAATAATCGTATGTAAATATATTACAACAAGCTCATCCGTATTAAAATGAGCATTCTGATCGATGCACAAAATGAAGCACCGGTTTTTAATGCTCCAAAAACTCATGCCAGGACCCCCCCGAACTTAAAAAAAAAAAAAAAGAGCAGGAAGGAACCCTACTCCCTCCTGCCTCGGTCACCCAGGCCCCCCCCAGACCCCTGATCCCCCACCTTTAAATAGAAGATCAGCACTCCCTCCTGCCACTAGGACCCCCATGAACCCCCGACACCATACCCCTGACCCCCGTCCCCCCTCAACATTTAGATGAAAATGCAGCTAGAGAGAGGCCCACTCCCTCCTACTGCTGGAGCCCCATGAACCCCCAACACCCACCCCCAACAACCCCATACATTTTAGATGAAAATGCAGCAGGAGTGATGGGCCGGCCCGCCTTTTCAAAATGGCAAGCCTTCCCCTTCTCAGTGCATCCTGGGATGCACTGGGAGGGGCCTAAGACTGATTGGCCCAGGCGCCTAAGACCCTTCACTTTTAGTCCCATCAACACAAAGAATACAAAGAAGCCCCAAACTTGTTATCTAAGCCTAGTCTTAGTGATACAAAGCATTAACAACTAATCCACCAAGCTTTATTAACTATGTGCAAAACCACAATATTTTCTTTTTGGGGAAAGCAACAGTTAAAGCTGTCAAACAAAGCAGATGGTGAAAACCATCCAGTAAGGGGAATGATAAAACTTGGCATCAAACTTGTTTTGTAGATTTGGGAGAAGAGGTAGAACATTTTCACAGCCCTGCTGTGGCACTAAGTAAGCTGCGTTCAGAATGAGACAGATGTTGGTCCTGATCAGCATGCACAAACAACTCACCTCAGCTGCCTCCTTCTCAAATTTTTCAATGGTCCTCTTGTCGATGCCCCCACACTTGTAAATGAGGTGCCCAGTGGTGGTGGATTTGCCAGAGTCCACATGGCCAATAACCACAATGTTGATGTGTGTTTTCTCTTTCCCCATCCTCACCGAGTTGTTTTTCTGGATGACAGGAGCTGAGGAAGGTTTGGGGAACTGGGAGCAGAGCCCTGGTTTGTGAGGACTGATAGAGGGTAAAGGTGAAGAAAATGCAAGAAATCACAAAAGACCCAACATGAGCTTTCCAAGCATCCAAGTTTTCAACCCTTCTTTTTACAAACAGTTTTACTTCCAAGCAATATAAAGATAATTTCCAAAAAAGATACCACATAGTGTTTTCCAGTGTAAGAAACTAGATACCAACACATCAGCTGCATTGTGGAGCGAAGAGGCAATCTACGATTAAAGCCACAGCCTGTAAGCCAGGGTAGTCCAGTTGAAATCCCAGTGGTACATTATTTAAATGGTTAAGCCCTCCAGGGACAACAAAATACCTTGATTGTAACTCACATTGAGCTACAACAGAAAATGGAATAAACTAAATCCAAGATATTTCCCTTCCCTTATATTTAAAGGATGTTGAGAGGTGGGAGGTGTACATCCAAAAACTTCCACTATGCAGCTCTACAATCACATCTGAAGAATGAACCACTGTGGTTTAAAAAAAAAACAACCCTTCTGTACTAACACATTATTTTGTTGATCCTTTAAAAGACATCATAACCTCCTAAGATTTTAGTATGACTGAATGGATTCAGGAGACTTGAGGTGAATTTTCAATTGCTCACTGTCATGCAAGGGGCCCTGGGCCAGGTTTGGGGCAAGCTGGAATGATCTGGAGACAGTGTTTACTGCTCCCAGGGTGGGACTGGGAAGCCTCATCCATTGGTCAGCAGTAAACACCTGGTGGCCAGATCTAGGGTCCGTATTACCAAGTTCTGGAATGATGACCAGTCTGTGGCAATGCTCTTTCTAATTTTTACTGGCTTATACAGTATGTGCATGAAAAATATTGTGTGTGCAAGTATTCAGCCAACAAAAATTGCATGTGTGCCCTCCTTTTCTGACCTGTGTGCATGTGCAATCACAGCTTAGATGGGACACTGGTTTGTGGCCCCTGTAAAGCTGGGCTCAGTGAGATGGGTGGAGACATTAAATACCCAGAAAGCTATCAATGAAGCAAAAAGAAGTTGGTTTTGGTTGAAAACAACTAGGCCAAATAAAAATGCTGGCTCATTTTATCCACAAAAATACCTCACTGGTTTTCCTAAATTCGTCAAGGACCCACACCAAGGGCTCCTTATTCCACTAGAGACCCTCTAGAAAACTCTGAATTGAGGCTACAATAGGATGTCCTCCCGAAAAAAGAAGTGGCCCAAAATAGCTGCAGCTCAACCTGTGCCAAGACTGGAAGGTTCCAGCTTTGGATTCAGTTTCCTATACCCTCATAGGACCAGGATCCATCTTACAAAAAGAGTGGCACAAAGATCAGCACATTAGAGGCAGTGAAAAGAGAGAAGCTTCGAATTCCCTCCTCTGCCTGTCATGGGACGTGGGGGGCCTTCACTTGCCCCCCCCCCCCCCCCCACTTTGATTTTTATTTAATCTTTATTGAAATGTACCGGTGAATTAGAGAGAAAATTAACAAAATAGCATTTTAACACACTGCCTATAAGCCTTACTTTTCTTCCTTACAGCATAAAATACAACCCCCCCTCCTTCCCTAGTCTTGTTTCACACTGCTGGCCCCTGCCCTGCCTCTCCTGGTGACTTTACCACGATCACTCAGCCCAAAAGGCTGGAGGAAGACAGAAAGGTGCGACACAAAATCCACTAGCCCAGGTAGTCCCCCAAGGGCACTGATGGCGCAGCTCCTTCTCATACAATAACAAGAAGCACTTCGCAAGCATTACCCAAGCCGGGGGGGGGGAGTCCTTGTACCCCATTCTCCAATCTGCGCCCTACCCTCAACAAGGAGGTGTGATGGGGCACCGCAGGACGAGGAGCGTTTCCGATAAGCTCAGAGAATGCCCCTGCCCGCCTTGCCGCAGTGGCGGTCCCTTTTGGATCCCCGCGGCATTTCCACCTCCAGCTGGGGGGGGGGGAGAATCCCCGTCTCCTAAAAGCCGAGGGGGGCTCCGAACTCTTACCTGGGCTGTGCTCGCAGACAGCAGGGGCTTAAAGCTGCCGCTCGGACTGTTTTATTTCCCTGGGAGGGGGTCCACCTACTGACGGCCCCGGCGCAATGCAGTTCTGTCCCTGCACCACAGCAATGCGGTACCGAGGAGGGAGGGGAGGGGAGGGGAGAGAGAGATGGGGGAGGGGCAGGGAAAGGTAGAGCGAGGCAGACGCAGATCGGGAGGGAGAAGGCGGCCCTGAAAGATGGCTAGAGAGGAGGCCGAGGCGCATTCAGGGCGCCCACCGGGCCAGGACTCCAGCCTGAGAGCCCAAGGCCCTGTCCGTCTCCGAGCAGCGAGAATAAGGGCCAGCAGCTACATCCCATCCCTTCTCTTTCTCTCTGCTGCTCAGGACCCAGCGTAAGCCCTCGGGGGGGGAGGGTGTAAATGGCTTCCTTTGGTGGACACTTGGGCGATTGAACCGGGGAGGGGGGTCTTTAATAAAGTCCCGAAGCTGTACTGAAAACGGGGTCTTTTGAAGGCATCTGAACAGGTTATGGAAAACCGTGACTCGTGATAATCCGATATATATATATTTTATTTCGGCTGGATAAGAGAGCGCTAATCTTTCTACACCTGTATTTAATATAAACCTTTCTTTGGCCTAAGACATTCAATATTGAGAAATGCTGGAAGTGTGCATTTCTTTGCCCAGGCCCTGCACGCTTTCTCCTCCATTTCTTATTGCAAGATATGGGGTCCACTGGGTCATCTCAGGGACCCCCCCCCCCCCGGAGGTTGTTTAAATGCATGGATTATAGGAATGCAATCGTTATTGTCATTATACATTTATTTTCCGGAAATGATCGATATATCTGGCTCTTTCCTTCATAGAGGAAGATGTCGGGAATTGATTGATCACAGATTAACCCTATTTAGTACACAGGGATTTCTAGTGCTTTTTTCACGCTGTCTCTGTTGAAGGAGAAAGAAGAGGATTATTTACTACAAAGTGAATCATTCCTGTTTTCTTGCTTCCATATTATGGTACAAGGAATTTATTATTATTATTTTTACATAGACGGCATTTTAAAAAGCACATCTGATTCAACCTCCCCCCCCCCCCCCCCTACCAGCTCTGCAGCACCTTTCAGGGCTAGTTTTATAGCAAGTTGAAGGTTTTGTTATTCACATTGATAGACTGAGGTGACACCTGCAAAACTGGAGTGAGTAAAGGTCCAACTCCCAGCTGAAGTATAAAGTACTGTAGGGACAAAGAGGAGAGCAGATACTCCAGTCAGTTCTGGTTATACGGTCAGACTAAAGCCAAAAATTAAAAATAAACTTCTGACATGAAAGTGAGAACCTTCGAGCTCCAAAGTGCATCCATCAGCTGTGCCCCACCTAGAATAACCCTATCTCTGTTTTTTTTTTTTGCTAAAAATATCCTACTGCCACTTGTTTAATTCTCCAGCAGTCCACATTCAAGTTTGGAACATTACAGTAACAGCGCCATCTCCTGTTCCTCTTGGGAATGATTTGTCTATTTCAAAGGGACTCAATTCTAGAAGAGGCAGGAGTCCAACAAATCAGTGTGCAATAGCAAACTGTAGTCCTTATTCTTTCTAAAATCTCTGGGCTGTGTAATTAACCATTTCAGCTTTGGCAGTATGTACAAGGATAATGAGACAGGCACACTGCTCCATTCAAAATCAAATCAACCTCCCAGATCCAAATAAATTCCCAGCTCTGTGAGATGTGGGAACTTTAGCCAACTTTTGATGCTCTTTCAGTGAGTCAAAGGAGAAATGGCAGTAGATTTTTTTTTTTTGGGGGGGGGATAATCCGACTTTAGGTATTCTGACTCAGAAGAAGTGTCGTTGGGGCTCATTTGCAAAAGACAAATACGTCCAAAAACCAACATAAAGTGGCACTTGGATGTTTTTGTTCGCCAAAACGGCCAAAGCACCATTTTTGAAACCTATTTTCTAGACATTTTTCTACGCCGTTTGTCAGTAGTTCAACTTCCAAGGGTCATGTTAGAGGCATGTTTTGGGTGGGACTAGGGTGGGCTTATGAAGAATCAGAGTATGAAGGCGCACGGTCACGGACCCTCAAGTCTTGCATTGGAGAATGCTGGTGTAGAAGGACTAAAGGTTGAGATAGACACCAAAGAATGACGGGATGGTGTCCCATGGTTATCTAATGGGATGGGGACAAATTTGTCCCCATGAAATTATGTTTTGCAAAATGTCCAGGGCACAATTTGGGCACTTGGAGCTAGACTAATGAATATGTGCCAATAAGATGCCAAACTGACCAGATGACCACTGGAGAGATGAAGGCACAACTCCCCCAGTGGTCACTGACCCCCCTCCCACCCCCCTAAAATGTGATTGAAACAGTGCATGCCTCCTTCTATGTAGGGCTGTGGAGTCGGAGTCGAGGAGTCGGAGGAAATTTCGGGTACCTGGAGTCGGAGTCAGAAGTACAAAAAACTGAGGAGTCGGAGTCGGAACATTTATCTACCGACTCCATTTTTGAACTTGGCATACCAATCACGCGCGATTCTTTCAGCTATAGCACCCACTATATACACAGCACAAATGTTGCGAGCAACTTCTGCGGCCTTAGAACCTTGATTAAAAGCAAAAAGAAGGTGGTGTCGAAAATGCTCATTTCTCTCAACTTGACATTCCATTTTAACGATCTGAAAATTAACCAGTGCTGTGGAGTTGGAGTCGGAGGAAATTTTGGGTACTGGAGTCGGAGTCTGAAGTACAAAAAACTGAGGAGTCGGAGTCGGAACATTTATCTACCAACTCCACAGCCCTGCTTCTATGACAGCTGCAGATGTTATGGTCAGTCCTATTAGAGCAGTAAGCAGTTATCTGGAGTAGCCTAGTGGTCAGTGAAGTGGACTGCAGAGAAGGGAACTCAGACCCAAATTCCACTCTAATTTGTACTGTAGGGTAATTAGTGCTATAATACAATTAGCTTGCAGCGGTTTGGCTCGCTCTTTC
Source organism: Geotrypetes seraphini (assembly GCF_902459505.1). Classification (NCBI taxonomy): domain Eukaryota; kingdom Metazoa; phylum Chordata; class Amphibia; order Gymnophiona; family Dermophiidae; genus Geotrypetes; species Geotrypetes seraphini. The sequence continues at coordinate 85,972,642 of NC_047094.1, read as the reverse complement.
GTGTCTAGGGGGAATAGCACTCATTACAAAAAACAAGGTCCAAACTTTTTGGTTGTCTTTGCAAACAGATCAGGAGGGACAAACTGGTAAATACAGTCTTTATTACCATAATAGAAAAATGCACAGCAACATGTATCACTTGCATAAAACACACTATGAATATCTAAATAAATACTGTTACATAAACCATTGGTAGATACTGGCTTACCCTCAGCACCAGAACTAAATATATTGCATGCTAAAAGGCATTTCCCACACAGGAAAGCTAGGGACCTCCCTCCACTTCCAAATCACTGAGCTCTGGAACAACCTTACCTCCCCTCTTCGGAACTTGAGCTCTCTCCAAGTTTTCCGCAAACATCTGAAAACCTGGCTTTTCTCAAAAATGTAAGTCTCCCTCCAACTTGGGAATCAAGGAAACTCTCTTATATTTTGGCATCCCAAGTCCTCTAAATTTTCTTCACACTTCTACCTCTAACCCTCTGTTGTAGTTCCTATTTCTTCTACTGTAAACCGCGTCGAGCTCTACGAACGTGGAGATGATGCGGTATACAAACCTAAGGATTAGATTAGATAAACTAAGATCTCATAGAGAGATAAACAGCTATGATTCACACATGGCTAAATCACCAAAGAAGTCCCATAACCTTCCTTGCATATGCACAAAAGGCAATTCTAAACTAAACCCCAAGTGAACTCTAAAAGGAATTCCTGCTCATCATTTCCCCAGGGGCGTGCAATCCATAAGGTAGCTGGACTGTCTTTTCCAGGCAATGAGCGAGAGGTGGACCCCGGTTCTCTGGGCAGTTGCAAAATTTCAGCATGGGGAAAGAAGTCATAAGACTTACGATAGGATCGGCTTGAGTTGTCAGCTAATATCCATCTTAGGCAATTCAGAGAAAAAGCTCACAAGTCCCTGTGAAGACAGGTGTCCGCTTTTACAAGGAACAGCATGAGGGAACTCTTCTCTGCTATCTTAGGTCTGGTATGGCACACACTGTTACTTCAGCTTCCGTCCTCATGCACAATCTTGTATGTTACTCTTCCTTGCAACAACCGTTTACTACCCTCTCTTTCTTCCTTTGTCCTCCTTTTTAAGGTGTTTTCCTTCTTCTTCCTGGGCATTCTCAAAGAGGCCAATCAGTGGCTGACTTGCAGGGGTAACATTTGGGTCAGATAGCTTCAGCCATGAAACCTGCTGGACAATATCAGATGTAACACAAATCATCCAATAGATAAGACCAGTGATAGCTTCAGCCATGAAACCTGCTGGACAATATCAGATGTAACACAAATCATCCAATAGATAAGACTAGTGGTGACAGATATCAGTTCTGCAGCTTTAGTCCTTTTCCACACACATTTTATTGGGGAAAGTAAAGGGGTCCAGTGTTTCAGTGTTGATACAAGGTGACCTTGGCTTCACACACACAGTTTGCAGAAATTCTAAGGTGCTTTAAGAATGAGAAAAAATGGTGTTTGCTACTCAGGCCCAGCAAAAAATGGAGGTGCAGAAATAGCTTGTGGTGGAAAGTGTGAGGCCACCAAAACCCTGCTGTACTGGCATATAGGTGACTCCTGCAAGCATAAGGACAGTAGGTTTTAGGTAAGTTTTGGAGGGCTTACCCTATACTGAAAGGGGTTATGATGAGATATGTACCTGGCACCCTTTATATGAAGTTCACTGCAATGTCCCCTAAGGAACCCAATGCTCTGCTGGTTTGTCTGCGTGGTCAGTCTACTAAAAATGCTGCCCTCTCCATCCCAATGGCTTGTTTTGTGCAGTTTTCATTTGGATAGTAACATAGTAGATGACAGCATATAAAGACCCAAATGGTCCATCCAGTCTGCCCAATCTGATTCAATTTAAATTTTTTTAATTTTTTTTTCTTAGCTATTTCTGGGCAAGAATACAAAGCTCTACCCAGTACTGTGCTTGGGTTCCAACTGCCAAAATCTCCATCAAAACCTACTCCAGCCCATCTACACCCTCCCAGCCATTGAAGCCCTCTCCAGCCATTGAAGCGTTCTCCAAACGGCCATATACAGACACAGACTGTGCAAGTCTGCCCAGTACTGGCCTTAGTTCAATATTTAATATTATTTTACGATTCTAGATCCTCTGTGTTCATCCCACGCTTCTTTGAACTCGGTCACCGTTTTCCTCTCCACCACCTTTCTCGGGAGCGCATTCCAGGCATCCACCACTCTCTCCGTAAAGTAGAATTTCCTAACATTGCTCTTGAATCTACCACCCCTCAACCTCAAATTATGTCCTCTGGTTTTACCATTTTTCTGTTGTGGTTTTTTCAAAAATGGTCAAAAAAAGATAGATGCACTAAGGATGAACACGTCTAGAAAGGTCATTTTCAACAACAAAAAAAGATAGACATTTTGCAGTTTCAGAAATGTCCATTTTCGCTACCCAGTGTTTGGATGCACTTCTAAAAATGTCTAAACTCGGACTTAAATGTCACGAAAATGATCTTCTACATCTTAGATTCGTTTGAATCAGCTAATTGACTGATAGTGTTAGGAGAATCTCATTCAACTTGTTTATATTACAAAATCCATTACAACCGAGGTCTTAGAGGTTACCAGTTCACGGAGATTACTGGAGTGTCCTGGGTCCTGTAGTAACTGCACAATTGGTACACACATCAAGAGAGATATTATTTATATTACCAAAAATCATGACCCATGTCTATTCTAATTCTTTTTGGTGATGTATGCATGTCTTATTTCTTTTCACTGTTATTTCTTTATATCATATTTTATTGTTTGTTTAAATAAACTAAGACTTTAAAAAAAATCAAAACTGTCAGAAGTAATTGCTGCTTTTTATGGGGAAAGGTAACTTTTATGAGGGAGATGGATGGGGACAGAGGAGATTCCTTGCGGGGACGGGCAGGAATGGAGGGGATTCCTCGCGGGGTTGGGCGGGGACAAAGGAGATTCCTCGTGGGGATGGGCAGGGACGGAGGAGATTCTGGTGGGGATGGGCAGGGACAAACGGGATTTCTGACCCCGCGCAATTTTCTATTCTAGAAGGAGATCTATCTACCAAACTATTTAAGCAAAGAAACATGATGGCAGATAAAGGCCAAATGGCCCTTCCAGTCTGCCCATCTGCAGTAACCATTATCTCTTCCTCTCTCTAAGAGATCCCAGGTGCCTATCCCACGCTTTTGTGAATTCAGACACAGTCTTTGTCTCCATCACCTCTTCCGGGAGACTATTCCATGCATCTATCACCCTTTCTGTAAAAAAAGTATTTCCTTAGATTACTCCTGAGCCTATCACCTCTTAACTTCATCCTATGCCCTCTCATTCCAGAACTTCCTTTCAACTGAAAGTGACTCAACTCATGCACATTTACGTCATGTAGGTATTTAAACTTCTCTATCATAGCTCCCCTCTCCTGCCTTTCCTCAAAAGTATACATATTGAGTTCTTTAAGTTTATCCCCATACGCCTTATGACAAAGACTGTACACCATTTTAGTAGCGTTCCTCTGGACCGACTCCAACCTTTTTATATCTTTTTGAAGGTGCAATCTCCAGAATTGCACACAATATTCTAAATGAGATCTCACCAGAGTCTCATACAGGATCATCAATACCTCCTTTTTCTTACTGGCCATACCTCTCCCTATGCACCCTAGCATCCTTCTATCTTTCACCTTTTCAACCTGTTATGGCCACCTTAAGACCATCACACAGAATCATACCCAAGTCCCACTTTTCTGTCGTGCACATAAGTTCTTTACTCCCTAAACTGTACCGTTCCCTCAGGATTTTGCAGCCCAAATGCATGACCTTGCATTTCTTAGCATTAAATTTTAGCTGCCAAATTTCAGACCATTCTCCAAGCTTCGCTAAGACTTTCTTCATGTTATTCACACCATTCAGGGGTCTACTCTATTGCAGATTTTGGTATAATCCACAAAGAGGCAACTCTTATCCGACACCCTTCAGCAATATTATTTATAAAAATGTTAAAGAATAGACCCAAGCAAAAAAACTCGGATATGGTGAACACCACTAATAATCAAAAAAACACTTTCACCAAAAGGAATACATGAAGGTATAATAAATAGTAAAACAAAAGCAAAAAACAATCTTAACGGAGGAAAAAGCCTCAGACAGGGGCCCACCCACCTCCTTAATGGTGGAATAGCGGTGTTCGGGCGATCACTTCACTGGCACAAAACCTCCTATTTTGATGGTCTTAGCAATGTGTTTGAAAATTGCTTTCAGAGTTGAGTGATATAGAAGAAGATAATAATGACTTAACTTTCTCCTTTAAGGATCGGTACACCAACGATGGCCAGTGTTTCACTGTCAAGCTGCCTCAGGGTGTAACAAGTCCGATCACATTCTCATCCGGACGCCGCTCGCGTCTCAAAAGATCCAAAGAATAGACCCAAGAACAGAATCTTGAGGCCCACCACTGGTAGCATCCCTTTCCTCAGAGTGATCTCCATTGACCACTGCTCTCTGTCTCCTTCCTCGCAACCAGTTCCTGACCCAGCCCATGTGCAGTAGCGTAGCGAGGGTGAGAGGCGCCCAGAGCAGTGGTGCCCCTAACTCTCCAGCTCTCCCTCTGATATCACTTCCTATGTGCGGGACCCGGAAGTGACATCAAAGGGAGAGCCAACCCTGGCGCAAGAAGAAGGGTGGAGTTGCTGCTTGCGCCAGTGAAGAGCTAGAGGTATGGTGGGGGAGGAGTGGGAAGAAGGGGGGTGGAGAGGAGGACGGGTTCTACGCCTACACCAAGACGGCTGCCGGGACTGACCATCCTCCCCACCCCACCCCTGTATGGAGCACTGTCAAAGGCTTTGCTAAAATCTAAATGCACCACATCTTGTGCACTCCCTCTATCCAATTCTCTGTCACCCAGTCAAAGAAATTGATCAGATTTGTCTGACAAGACCTACCTCTAGTGAATCCATGTTGCCTCTGGTCCTGTAATCCACTGGATTCCAGAATCTTCATCATTCTCTGTTTTAAACGTGTTTCTATTAATTTGCTTACCACAGAAGTCAGACTTACCAGCCTGTAATTCCCTACTTCTTCCTTACTTCCACTTTTGTGGAGAGGGACCATATCTACCCTTCTCCACTCCTGACTTAGAGAAGCATTGAAAAGGTCAGTCAGCAGAGCCACTAGAATTTCCCTAAGTTCCATCCTTGGGTGTACACCATCCGCCCCCCGTCGCTTTGCTTACCTTTAATTTTTGCTAGCTCCTCACAAACAGAACCCTCTGAAAATCGATCAGGGTCTACCATTCCTCCATCCCTATTTGTGTTTGTCCAATGCGGTCCCTTTCCCGGCACTTCAGACATGAACACAGAACAGTGGACATCTCTCCAGCTGCAGGTGGAGTGTGTGGCAGCAGGAGAGAATGGGTATCTCTCCTGCCGCTGGGGGAGAGGGAGTTTTGCTTGCAGGAGGAGAGAGTTGGCATCTCTCCCGCTGCAGGGTGGGGGTTGGTTGGCAGGGGGGGGTGTTGGTTGGCAGTGGGAGATATTGAACATCTCTCCCACTGCTGTTGTGTTTTTGATTTTGGTTATTTCTTTTTGCATTTTGCGTTTTTGGTTTGTTTATTTTGCGCATGTACCCATCGCTACAAATGGTGATGAGCACATGCAAATTTAGCGAGTCTTTGCTACTCTCCGCCAACCTTATTTACATGAGCATTTTTTGAAGAATGATTCTCTTTTTTAAATTTGCTACCAGAACGGCTGCGATATCAGCCTGTCATTTTTTAATGTGTTTTTTTAAGAATCTAGGCCTGAATACCTCTACATGAATGGGAAAAGGGAACATTATACTAATGCTCAAAGTATGGGAAACAAGATTTTGGATCTAGAAGCTGTGATAGAAGAAGAAGAGTTGGATATAGTGTCGATCACGAAGGCGTGGGTCACAGAAACCCATGATTGGGATGTAGTTATACCGAGCTATAATCTGTTCAGGAAAGACAGGGTAGGAAGAAAGGGAAGTGGAGCAGCATTACATGTTAAAGGTCATATTAAAGCCACACAATTGCCAGATCTGCAAGTCAAGGAAGAGGTACTGTGGATCAATTTGGAAAGAGAGAATGAATGGTAATAAGAGGTTAGCTTTCATAAGCTACAAAAGATTACAGAAAGAGGAAGACAAGAGACAAAAATATCTGGAAAAGTTAAGAGGCTCTGGTCAAGTAGTCAAAAAAGCAAAGATGGAAATGGAAGAAAAAATAGCTGACACGGTAAAACGGGGAGACAAGACATTTTTTAGATATATCAGTGATAGGAAGAAGTGCAAAAGTGTCATTGTGACACTCAAAGGTGAAGGGGAGAAATACTGTATTTAGAAGCTGATAAAGGGAAAGCTGAATTGCTTAACACCAGGAAGGGGCCTGAGGCTCTGATTGGCCCAGGTTGTTTAAGGCCCCTAACAAAGGAGGGGACTTATACAACCTGGGCCAATCAGAGCCTCAGGCCTCTTTCTGGTGCATCCCAGGATGCACCGGGGAGGGGAAGGCCCATTTTGGAAGAGGTTGGCCAGCTGGCTGGAGGGACTAGGCATCCCTCCAGTCAGACATCTAATTAAAGGTATGGTTGAGAGGGGTTGAAGGTGGGGTGGGTGGGGTTGTGATGCAGTGGAAGAGAATGGGCTTCTCTCCTACTGCTGTTGGGGGAGGTTCGCTTGGCAGCGGGAGAGAGTGAGCATCTCTCCCACTGCACGGGGGAGGTGTGTGACAGTAGGAGAGAATGGGCATCTCTCCCACTGCAGGGGAGGTGTTGTGTGGCAGTGGGAGAGAATTGGCATCTCTCCCACTGCTGACGGGTATTCACTTGGCAAAACGGCTTTCCTAACAGACTCCAACACTTCCATGCTGGGGTTTTAAACAGTGCTGTCACTATCCTGGCATCTCTGGACCAGTCGCTTATTTTTGTCACCAAAAGCCGATGCCACTCTTAGAAATTGGCTCGGCAATTTTTAATAATCACCGGAGTGCTCATTTCAATGTTGAAGAACCCATTTGCATGTCCATGTCAGAAACTGCTAGAATCCTCATTTTGATAATCCGCCGCTAAAATGCGTGCAGGCTAAACCGATGGAAAACAGCTTAGTGACGGTGTTAAAGTTTTGAAAATCTGGGCCTCAGTGATTTGCTTACCTGAGGGCTTATACTCACCCAGGGGCTTTGATCACCCTGCCCCATTGCTTCTTGTTTAAAACCCTCTTCAATAGGATTAGCTGGCTTGCTATCGAAGACACTTCTTCACTTCTTTGATAGATGTATACCATCCCTGTTCAGCAGCCCTTGGAAAATCATCCCTCTGGGAATGATCTTGTGCATTTTAATCCTAAAACAACTGCTTGCTCAATTTTTCCAATCTAGGGTAAAAATAATAATAATAATTTATTTTCTTGTATACCGCCCAACCAGTAGTTCTGGGCGGTTCACAACAGGAGAATACCGAGACATCTCAGCACATGGTACAGTTTCATAGAACACACTATCTACGTACAATCTAAAATTATATAATAAAAGTAATACAATTGTTAAAAACATTCAAGTACAATATTAAAATTATTAAAAAATTAAAACATACTATGACAATAAGAATAGAAACAGAAGACCTCATTAAAATATATCCAAATTAATATTCTTATTTGTCAAATAAATAGGTCTTTAATGATTTCCTAAATGTGAAGTAAGAATTAGATTGAACAATTATCGGACTTAGCCAAGAGTTCATCTTCCCAGCTTGATACTCCAAAGTCCTGTCTAAAAAGGTCTTAAAACGACAGGCCTTTGGAGTAGGGAAGATGTACTTTCCAGAATTTCTAGTTCCTTTTGTTGAGTAAGAAAGTTTCAGATAGGGGGACAAATATGAGGGAGATAATCCAAAAAGCAACTTATAACAAATGCATCCAAACTTAAAAAGCACTCTGGCCCCAAAAGGCAACCAATGCAACTTTAAGATTAAAAAGCAGGCAAACTGCAGCATTTTGCACCAACTGGAGTCTTAATATAATCTTTTTAAGTAACACCAAATAAATTATATTTCAATAGTCTAAAGTTGATAATAAAATAGATTGAACCAGTAACTGAAAAGATTCGCTGTCAAAATGAGCTGTGCTACTCTTATTGTCCTGCAGGAGGAAACCTATTCTCTTTCATTGCTTATTAGTTTAATTTTGAGCTGGATGTCTCAGAAACTGGCAGGAGGTTTCTGGTAAATGAGGCTCACTGAAGATATTTCCTAAAAGAAAGGAAACAATTATGAGAACCAATCAGAATATATAAGGCTGAAATCTGATAATCTCAAGATCGACTCCCTTCAGCTCTATCTCTGGCTGATATTCAGAACTCCTGTGCACCTACCTACCTTATACCGCAGGAATAGCGTAAAAAAACAGTGCTCCAATGCTTGAAGCTAATGACATTCAAATTATATGTGCAGTACAAGTATAACTGCACTCACTGAATGCAAAGTAGCTGGAATGTGTGCACATTTCTTTCTCACACTCCAGGATAATGCAATTCTCTCGCACATGTACAGTGGTCGGTTCACAAGCATCAATGGAAAATCTCCATCTACAGACATTTCATTGCAAAACTGCACTCAACAAATTTCAAAACATGCCAAGAAGATATGCTCAAAACGTGCCAAATCAAGATTTTTCCTTTTGGCATATTCCTTCTGATATGGTAGAAAGAATATGTGCACGACTATTGAGCACAGGGGGTGGGAACCTATTTTACCCTTTCACAGTAAAATGCTTTATCCTGCTTTTTAAAAAAGATTATTATTATTAATTAAAGTAGTGTCTCTCAAACTTTTTTTTAGCTCTGGCACACATTGAGCAAATGTTTTTCGAGACACACAAAATGGAGCAAATAATTTTTGTGGCACATTATAATTGAAAGTATATATAGTCAAACCTTAGTTTGTGAGTAACGTGGTTTGCGAGTGTTTTGCAAGACGAGCAAAACACTCGAGCAAACTGTAACTCGCAAACCGAGTGTTGACTCGATTTGCGAGCCCCCACCCCATGAGAATCTCGGAGAGGGTGAGAGCCAAAAGGCCTTGAGCATGCACAGATGCTCAAGGCCCCACAGCAGCCCAGCAGAGAACCAGCAGCAGGCACTTTCAGCACCGGCGCATGGGTAAGCACAGGGCCGGTCAGCAGGGGGAGGAGGAGGCGATCTCAGTCGTGAAGGGAGGGAGCAGCGCCGGTGGCATCGGGGGAGCATCAAAGCCGGTTCCTGGGGTGGGGTGTCAAAGTAGAGGATAGCAGTGGGAGAAGAAGGGATATAAGTTGGATTGGGTTGGGGGTCAAGGTCGGAAAGATGTACCTATTAAATCAGTGGAACGAATCATCCGGGTTGCCATTATGGCTTATGGGGAACTTTGCTTTGATATACAAGCACTTTGGATTACGAGCATGCTTCTGGAACGAATTATGCTCACAAACCAAGGTACCACTGTAATTGCAAAACCAAAAAGAATTAAACTTGAGAATTATGTAAAGTTCTTTAAGCTATGTATTTGTAATTGTAACAACAGTGACACTAAAGTAGATAGAATAGAATTGCTAATCAATGCCATGGATATGCTTGTTTTTGAGAGCAAGTTAACTCAAAACGTGGCTTGATAGTTAACAAGCAAACACGCATTTCGTCATCCACCAACTGCAATTCTCTTTTTTTTTTATTTAGTTTCTGTCAGAGCTGAAAATTCAAGTTTGCAAAGATAAGAAGATCAAAATTGTATCAAAGCTTTGATTGTTTTGTTGCTCAAGTTAGGATAGCTACTGCCTACAACGACCAATCACTTCAAAGAAAGATGCTTGTCGGGGCGGTTGTATCCTTGCGTATGTGACGTACATGTAATCTATTTTAGTGTATACTTGTGAAGGGAATTTTTAAAACTAGAGTAAAATTCTGGCATTTCAGGGGGCACACACAGAATCTCTTTGGGGCACAGCACTGTGCCGTGGCACACAGTTTGAGAGACATTGATTTAAAGCAATACAAGCAGAAACTCATGAAGTGTGCTTTTCAAATTGTGCGCCGACATGAATTGAGGCAAGGCTGCTAAGCGCCAAATGAAAGGATCAAAAATGAGTTGGGATCAAAAAATACAGTGAATGCTGCTGCCGAGCGCTATCCAATGGAAAGGCAGAGATCTTCAATATGGGAAGCAGCTCGTCAAACCTTAGTAACAGTGTGTGACAAGTTTCAACTTGTTCGGTGCAGTCAGTCGGTTGTGAGCTAGGGTTGAGAGATGTGTTTCGAAGTGTGGCATTAAGTCATGGATCATGAACAACTTGAAATTTTGTTTCAAACTGCAAAAAAAGTGCTAAATAAGCACATGGGAGAACTCTATGAGCGGAGATCCAAGATGGCGATCTGAGAGCAGGACGCGCTGAGCTGCGTGTCCCAGGATCGTATTCGTTTGAATTTCTCCTAGCGGTTTTTACTTACCGCGATGCCGAAGAGACGGGGCCGGAGTGCCGCTTCTGCCTCGCGGCGTCCTGGAGCCCCGGGTCTCGGAAATATACAGGATCTCCTGAGGCGCATGCAAGAGGCCACAGCGACGTCGGATGGCGGCCCGCAGAGGACACAGGGAGGCGAACCCGTTGTGGATACTCCTGGGCCCGATACCACGCTGAGCCCTGACGTTAGGGCACCGCCCCCACAGCCCCAGACGACCAGCTCTCCCAGGGGCGGGGAAACCCCGGATTCAATGGTTTTCTCCTCTCCAGAGGCAAGGAAGGACTTACTGGAGAGCTTGGAGGTCGGGGCCCATTTTTCCAGGGCCCCCATGGAGATGTCTGGGGGAATACCATCTCAATCTGAGGGGGAAGGACAGAAGACTCTCCTCGAAGGATTTCAGGACGGTGAGCAATTTACACTTACACAAACTCCAATTGTACTGATTAAACCTGCAGTAGTGACTTTAGACTCTATTTGGGACTTAATGGCTGGTTTTGTTAAAAATATAACTCCTACATTTCAACAAATTGAAGAGAAAATTAAGGAACATGATAAGGAACTGAAGAACTTAAGAGAAGAAACAAATACTTTTAATTCATCAACTCAAAAAATAGAAAAAGAAATTGAATCATCGAAACAAATTCAAGAGATCTTAGTTAAAGACAATATTAACCTAAGGAAGAAGATTGAAATGCTTGAGAATAACTCACGTAGCAATAATTTAAGGTTAATTAATTTTCCAAAACTCGAGTTAGTAACTCCTAGAGATATGCTTAAGAGATATCTAATGGAAAATTTAGAGATATCCGAGGATTCATTACCACCATTTTCAAGGGTTTATTACTTGCCTGATAAAGAACAAAATCAACAACCAAAAGTAAAATCTTCAGATCAAGAACCTTTAAATATTTCACAGGTTTTAGAAACATCTGAGAAGGATTTAGCATCACCAGCCACTATGATTATCACCTTAGCTTTGCCAATTGACAAAACATGGTTGTTAAAACTTTACTTTAAAAATAGACAAAAAAGCTTTCTTGGTTATAAAATATTAATGTTCCCAGATCTGGCACGGGAGACGCAAAGGCGCCGCCGTGAATTTCTTCTTTTGAAACCTGGGGTTTTATCTTTGGGGGCAACTTTTTATTTGAGACATCCGTGTAAGTGTATTGTATATTATCGTACGTTTAAATATGTGTTTTTTGAACCATCACAACTGACTAACTTCGTGGCTATGTCTCGTCTGAATGTTAACAATCTTTGAGCCCTATAATTTAGATATTGTGACCCCTATCTCAATGCTATAGCTCTCAGTTTTCTGTTATTATTACTGTTCTTTTTTTTTTTTTCGCCAAGTTTCTTTAATTCTTGGATCTTAATTTGTGGACTTGAGCATAAATAGTATAATTGTTAACTTAGGAATTATATTACTATTGTATTTGATATCCATTCTATTCTTGCTTTCTGTACAAGTGTAATACTTGAAATTTAAGTTGAAAATAATAAAAATATAATAAAAAAAAAAATAAGCACATGGAATGTTAAAATGAGTTTATGGTGATGCTGCAGTGACCATGAAGATGGTTTAGAAGTGGTTCGAGCAGGTTCATAATGGCTGTGAATCGGTTAAAGACGAGGCGAGATCGGGACGTCCTTCAACATAAAAAACCCCAAGAGAATGTTGAAAGAATAAGCAAAATGATTCGATCAAACAGGAAATTTCTGAGGATCTGAACTAGAGAATGACACGGAGACAATTTTTCCCCCATTCCCGCGGGAATTCATTTTTCTGCTCATTCCTGCAAATTCCATCCTCATCTGCACAAGCCTCAAACACTTTAAAATTATAAGTATTTGAGGCTTGTGCAGTTAAGGCAGAGTTTACAGGAATGAGGCAAGGACAGTGACAAAACTCACAGGGACGGGATGAGGAAATTGAGTTCTTGCGGGGAGGGGGATAAATTTGTCCCTGTGTCATTCTCTAATCTGAACATCTCTTCTGGTTCTGTTCAAAATATTTTAACAACAGATTTGAACATAAGAAATGGACAAATGGTTTCATCCTCCATCATAACAATGCTCCGTGTCACATACCGCTTTTGGGTTCGGTAATTTCTGTCAAATAAAAACATTACAGTGTGTCCTCATCCACCTTATTCACTGGATCTGGCACCGTGCAACTTATGGCTCTTCCCCAAAGTCAAAATGACCATGAAAGGTAAATGTTTTGAATTGATTCAGGACATCGAAGCAGCCACAACAGAGCGACTAAAGACATTCACAAAAGAGGGCTTCCAGAACTGCTTCAGAAAGTGGCAAGAATGATGGAATATGTGTGAAGCAAGGGGAGGTATTTTGAAGGGGGTAAAGATCTAGAACAACTGCTCTCGCCCACCACTTACGAGCTATTCAGGAAGCGCCTCAAAACTCACCTATTCCTGAAGTATCTAGACAGCTGACCTGTTCCTCTCTTTCCCCTCTATAACGGTTCTATTACACTATCCCCCTCTTGTTTTCCCATCCCCTAAGTTCTCTCAACTTGTACTTCATTAATCTTTTGTAAACCGCATAGAACTTAATGGTACTGCGGTATATAAACTGTTATTATTATTATTAAAGGTAATTTTTTATTTAAACATTCAACATATTTTTTTTAATCATACCTCATATCTTTTACTTTCGGTTTCACTCTCTCAGACAGTTTATTTTTATTTGTAAAACAAGACAATTGCAGTGCTGTTTTCTGAGCATTGGTAAGGAATACCAAAAGACCTCATTTACATGTCTGACCACAATGAAGTACAATTTGTGTTAATCTTTGGCAGGCACATTGTTTTCCTATGCTACAGCCTTTGAGCATTCTGTGCATTATAATGCCTGCACTAGTTCGATGTCAATTGCCTCTAGCCCTAGTGTTAGGTTTTCAGCATTTCCATGTCAGACTGCAGTAGTTACTGCAAGTTTTAGGATGAGTGAGAATGGGAGTAACAAGTACTGATACAGGAAGTCATCACCTCTCCACTTCTTAGAGCCATCAGCACTGGGGTCAACAGGAACATAAGAACATAAGCAATGCCTCCACTGGGTCAGAACCAGGTCCATCGTGCCCAGCAGTCCGCTCACGCGGCAGCCCAACAGGTCCAGGACCTGTGCAGTAATCCTCTATCTATACCCCTCTATCCCCTTTCCCAGCAGGAAATTGTCCAATCTTTTCTTGAACCCCAGTACTGTACTCTGTCCTATTACGCCCTCTGGAAGCGCATTCCAGGTGTCCACCACACGGGTAAAGAAGAACTTCCTAGCATTCGTTTTGAATCTGTCCCCTTTCAACTTTTCCGAATGCCCTCTTGTTCTTTTATTATTTGAAAGTTTGAAGAATCTGTCCCTTTCTACTCTCTCTATGCCCTTCATGATCTTGTAAGTCTCTATCATATCCCCTCTAAGTCTTCTCTTCTCCAGGGAAAAGAGTCCCAGTTTCTCCAATCTCTCAGCGTATGAAAGGTTTTCCATTCCTTTTATCAGACGTGTCGCTCTCCTCTGAACCCTCTCAAGGAAGCATAAAATAAAATTCAGAAGGCCAAGGTAGTGAATTACTATGTATCCCTGAGGTAGAATAGGATGATTCAAAGTAGGACGTTTCAACATAGCTGCAATGAAACGGGCACCATGGATCGTCCCATTACAGGGAGGCTGGGCTTCAGGCCCAGCCTCCTCCCTGGTACCACTGATGAGCAGCTGAAAGCTCCAGCTGGACTTCCCCGCCAGCGTTTCTCCCCCTTGCGACAAGAAGCTGAATGCTCTGGTTGGATTTTCTCACCAGCGCTTCTCCCCCTAGGCTAGGGCCTGAACTTCCATCAGTCACTGTCACCAACTTCCTGGCTTCACCCTGTGGCCTGCTGCTCTGACTTGCTTGGAGGTCTAATTTGGGGGAAGGGGGTTGTGTGGGGGTACATTGTGTTTTAATTGGGGGAAGGGGCATCGCCCCTCCAAACACTAATTTGGATTCATCATGGCCAGATCATTGTGCTGAAACAGCTGCAATGAACTGGCCAAGATGAATCATCCTAGACCCTCCTGAGAGGGAACGAATACATTGGCCTCCCCAAGTTTTGCTGAGTACGATAAACATTTTTTTTTAAACCATAAAAATTGCCATACGGGGACAGACTGAAGATCCATCAAGCCCAACATGCTGCCTCCAACAATGGCCAATCCAGGTCATAAGTACCTGGCAAGATCCCATGGAGAAAAACAGATTTTATGCTGCTTATACCAGGAACAAGCAGTGGATTTCCCCAAGCCATCTCAACAATGGCCTATAGACTTCTCCCTCAGGAAACTATCAAAGTCTCTCTTAAACCCTGCTAACCACATTCACCACATTCTTTGGCAACAAATTCCAGAATTCAATTACAGGTTGAGTGAAGAAATATTTTCTCTGGTTTGTGTTAAATCTACTACTTAGTGGCTTCACCACATACTATGGTGACTTCATTGTATAAGCCAGAGCAAATCAAATCCCCATAAGCAAAAATAAACCAAAAGAAGTAAATAGCAAAATGCAACTACCAGGGATAATGATCAAACCAAGCGATTTATTGCAGCATGTAGCATAGACACAACACGGTCCATGTTTCGGCCCAGATAACTACCTCAGGGATAACAACAAATGTATCAGAAGCTGTGAGTCTTAGAAATACAAAAGATATGTTACAATCTTATGTCTCTTGGTTTTTTTGGGGGCACCCATGTTTTACAGTGAATTTCAGAGAAAGAGTTCACAGGTGTTATACTATAAGCTGCAATAAATCTCTTGGTTTGACCATTATCTCTGGTGGTTGTGTTTCCCTATACCTACTTCTTTTGGTTGACTCCATTGTGTAAAATCTCTACCAAATCTCAGCAAGATGACATTATGGTGGAAGAAGAAAAAAGGAGATATACAGGCCACATGTCTGCCAGATTAAAAAGATACCCACTAGAGAATGACACGGGGGGCACATTTGTCCCCATCCCATCCCCGTGAGTTTTGTCGCTGTCCCTGTCCCTGCCCAATTCAAGTAAACTAAGCCTTAACCGCACAAGCCTCAAACACTTATGATTTTAAAGTGTTTGAGGCTTGTGCAGATGAGAATGTTGCTTGCAGGAATGGGGCAGGGACAGGAAATGAATTTGCGGGGATGGGAAAATAAGTTCCCGCGGGGATGGGGAAAAATTTCAGGAAAATATTGCATCTCTTATACAGCAATAAGCCATAGTGAACATGTTCATGGGCCCACCGCAATAGGACACAAACCATAGAAACCACTGAGAGATCTAAAAACTGATAGGACTCCTGAATATAAAAAAGGAGATGATATAGTGCTAGGGTTACCATATGGCTCCATAAAAAGTTGGATGGAATAAGACATCCAGGTTTTACTTCCATTGAAAGTAATGGAAGTAAAACCCGGGTGTCTCAATCCGTCCTTTTTACCTGGCGCAATATGGTAACCCTAGTGCTACCATTATGCCACTCCCTTTTTGGGGGTGGAAAAAGTGTGTCTTATGGAGCGAAAAATACATTGCTTTGCAATGACCGAGTTCCAACGTACGGGAAGCTTCATTATTCCATCCAAGACACTGGTGGAAGACAGCTCTTCCAGAGATGCAAAATGATGTCCACGCATAGGTTGTTTCAACTTTGGGAAAAGGTCAAAGTCTGGTGGTCTCATGTCTGGACTGTAGGGAGCATGAGGTAACACCTTCCAGCCATATTTGCGTAGTTTTTCAATGACGAGTGGAGAGCTCCATCTTCCCCAAGACCAAAAAAATTTTGACAAGCTTGATCAAAAGTCAAACAAATGATGATTTTTGCTTATGATCATGAAGGCATCATCATCACAAACAAAGTTCCATGTGGAGGAAGTGTCACAGCAGAGTATTATCGTGATTTTTTGCAAAAAATGTGCAGAAAAATGCACAAAGCCCGACCTCAGTTGCTCTTGGCTGGGCCAGTCATTCTTCATGATAACGCTTGCCCGAAAATAGGGAATGTCATTGAAAAACTACACGAATACGGCTGGGAGGTATTACCTCATGCTCCCTACAGTGCAGACATGAGACCACCAGACTTTGACCTTTTTCCAAAGTTGAAATAACCTATGCGTGGACATCATTTTGCATCTCTGGAAGAGCTGTCTTCCGCCAGTACCTGAGCCATTCGGCAACTGAACTAAAACGGTGTCTTGGATAGACTAATGAAGCTTCCCAGACGTTGGGACTCGGTCATTGCGCAGCAAGAATATTATATTGAAAGATTGTAAAGAAATACTTGAAAAAAATAAAACATGTAAAGTTTTTAAAAATAGTGTGCATTATTTATGAAATGACCCTCGTATTAATCTGCTCCATGTTCCAAGGATAAAGGTTTTGTGCACAGATGAAACTCAATCTCAGATTTTGTCTTCTGTCGCTCTTATTTTATGAAATGCTTTGTCCCTGTCATTACGTATGGAAAATGATTATCTGCATTTTCACAAGCATTTGAAAGCTATGGTTTGGTGATGTGGTATAAGCATGATACATGGTTTGTACAACTGTGTGTTTAACAAACAGACATCAATCCTCTAATCATGGTTTTCTCAGATTCAAATCCTAGCATCCTTTGCCAAGCTTTCATCTAAAAAAAAAAAAATGGGCTGACTGTAGATGTGTGTGAATACTTTTGTTTTTATTTTAAAATAATTAAAAGTCTTATATTACACAATATTACAAGTAGAGAACAACTAAACATCAGACTTTAGTAGCAATAGCAAAAATGTGGTGTGCAGGTTGAGAGAAGTTAACTAAGCCTCTGAATATTGGTATCATTATATAGTAGGTGACAGCAGATAAAGACCTGTATGGTTCATCCAGTGGCGTAGTAAGGGGTGCGTGAGGGGGTGCAGACTGCCCCATGCGCCAAGTGATGGGGGCACTGGCACCTCTGCATCCCACCCTACCACACCATGCAACCCTCATACCATCCCTCCTCCCTACCTCATACCTCCATATTATCTTCGCTAATGCAAACAATTTCTGCCTGTTGCTCACGCCAGCCTGGTTCTCCTCTGAATCACTTCTGGATCCCGGGGCCAGGAAGTGATGTCAGAGGGAATCCCATGCTGGTGCAAGAAGCATGCTTGCAGAAGCCACTCGCGCTGGCGAAGGTTAAGAAGTACAGGGGGAGGTCGAGTGCAAGTGTGGAATGGGAGGCGGAAAGGAGCAGGGGGTGCAGAAGGAGTGGGGGGGCATGGAGAGGAGGACGCTGGGGGAGTCCATCCATTCTGCCCAACAAGATAAACTCCTACTTGATTTTCATTTGTCCTTGCCATTGTCAGGGCACAGACCATAGAAATCTGCCCAGCACTGGCCTTGTTCTCCAGTACTGAAGCTGTCATTGAAGTCCCACTTCAGCCCATTCAAATTTGTCCATCCACAATCAGGGTACAGACTGTAGAAGTTTGCCTGACTGTGGCTTTACTTCCCAATTACTGGAGTTGACATCTAAGCACCATTAAGGGTGTTTGGTTTCATTCTTTGTATTTATCCCATGCATTTTTGAATTCCGTTACCATTTTCATCTCCACCACCTCCCACAGGAGGACATTCCAGCTATCTATCACCATCTCCATGACAAAGTACTTCCTGATGTTATTCCTAAGTTGGTCTCTAGTTCTACCACATTCCTGTCACTGGAAAAGGTTCATTTATAGACTAATACCTTTCCAATATTTGAATGTCTACAAGTCTCTCTACATATGTCCTGTGGTGCAAACTGTATACCATTTTTGTCACTTTTCTCTGAACCGCTTCAAGTCTTTTTACATCTTTAGCATGATAGGGCTTCCAGAACTGAATACAATATGCTAAGTGGGCAGTGGTGGAGTAAGGGGAAGCGGGGGTAGAGGAGGAGACTGCCCCAGGCACCGTCTTGGTGGGGGCACCGGCTTCTCTCTGCCCCCCCCCCCATGCTATGCTTATGCCCTCCCTTCCCCCACCCCATACCTCTTTATTTCATTGCCAGCACAAATAATTTCTCAGGCCTGCTGCTCGCACCGGCCTGGCTCCCCTCTGAAATCACTTCTGGGTTGTGGGGCTAGGAAGTGACATGAGAGGGAAAGCCAAGACCAGTGCGAGCAGCAGGTCAGAGAAGCTGCTCACACTGATGACGATTTAACAAGATACTGGGGAAGGGAAGGTGCGGGTGTTGTGGGAACAGAGCAGGGAAGGTACGGGAGGCAGAGAGGAGGGCACGGAGGGGGGCATCACCCCACTGCAAGTGGGGTCTCACTAATAACTTGTACAGGGGCATCAACACCTCTTTTTTTCTGATGGTTAAATGTACCTTTCTCTGTGCAACCTTTTGGCTGGGCCACCACCTTGAGATCCTCAAACACCATCATCCTAATGACCTTCTCCTGAGCAGTGGTTATCAATCTCTCACTTCCTATCTGGTACATCTCCTTGGATTTTTGCACCCCAAGTGCATCATACTGCACTTCTTCACATTAAATTTTAACTGCCAGACCTTTACTCGTTCTTCTAATTTTTGGAGATCTCTTCTTATGGTTTCTGCTCCCTTCAGGGTTTCCACTCTGCTTGCAATTTTTGTGTCATCCACAAAAAGGCAAACTTTTCTTTCTAACCCTTCAGCCTGGAGTTTCCCACTTTTTCCCTGACCCACTTTTGCAAAGAGAACCCATGTCCGCTCATCTTCATTCCCATCTCTAAAGATTTATTAAATAAATCTGTAAGGGGTCCCACCAAGATTTCTCTGAGCTCCCTTATTATTCTGACTCCATAGCTTTGTCAATTTTCAGATTTTCTATGTTTCTATGAACGTCCAATGTCCACTCCATTCCCATATATACCTTCAGTAGTGGACAATGGTCCTTCTCCAGGGTATTCCCCCATGAACTAGAGAGTTGCGCAGGGACAGAAATCCCACCCATCCCCACCTGTCCCCACCAGAATCCTGCCTGTCCCCATCTGTACCCATCAGAATTCCACCCATCCCCGCCCATTCCCACCAGAATCTCCTCTGTCCCCCACCTGTCCCCTGCAAGGAATTCCCTCCATTTCCCCATAAAAATTACCTGTCCCCATAAAACGCAGCAATTACTTCTGACAGTTTTGATTTTAGTTTTGAGTTTTACAGAAATTTGAAAACAAAGTCAGACATCTGCCAGAACAGGCATAAAACCAATACCCTTTCTCCCTCCCTCTCCACAGTCAGGTGGGGTTGGCATATCAAAAAAATGTTATCCCAAAGAAGGAGATTTAAGGCACAATTTGAACAGAAAGAAGATGCCCAGTGCAGCAATTCTCTCCCCCCTCTGCTCTATTTTTTTTAAGTTGCATATTTAATGTTGGTACCTGCTAGGCTGAAACAGTTTAATGCAGGGTAGTCTGGCTCTGGAGCTGCACAGTTATACTGCGCTCCTCTGCACAGCCGCAGTGAGTGGTGGCAGGCTTGAGCCAACAAGATTCTGCACATCCACCAATCTGGGATCACTTCTACAAGGAAGAGCTCATGATTGGCCATCAAGATCCAGCTCTGCCTCCCCGATTGGTGGATGTACAGAGCTCTCCCAAGTGAGTGGCAATCAGCAACTGGTGTGCTGAGGGATCGAAGAAGCTTAGAAGGAACATTGGAACAAAGCTAGGCTGGCGGGAATCCCGTGGACCTAGGAGGATCTCTGAGGGAGTCCCGTGGAATCACCGTTCTCGTGCAGACCTCTACCATGAACACCAAAGAGAAAAATTAATTTAGCAGGTTCACTTTTTCTCATCACTCTCCACATAGCTGTTTTCAGCATCTTTCAGTCTTATAATTCTATTCCTAGCCTTTCTCCTTTCCTCAATATATCTAAAAAAGGTCTTGTCACCTCTCTTTACATCTTTAGCCATTTATAATTTCACCTGCGCTTTTGCTAGTCATATTTCCTTTATCACTTCTTTGAGCTTAACCTGGTAATATGTTCTGTGATCCTGTTGCGTTCTTCTGTATTTCTTGATCGCACCTCTTTTGCCCTTATTTTTTTACCATTACTTTAGGGAACCATATAGACTTCCTGTTTCTCTTAGTTTTGTTTACTTTCTTGTTGCCATATTTCCAGCAGCTTTCAGCTTGGACCACTGCTCTTCCACTTTTCCCATGCTGTTAGCTCCTTCAGGTACTCTCCCATTTTACCAAAATCAGCATATTTGAAATCAGGTACTTTGAGTTTTGTGCATCTACATTCTGTTTTTGCTCTTATATCAAACCATGCCGAGTGATGATCACTATTGCACAGATGAGCACCCACCCAGATGTTGGAAACATTCCCTTCTTTGCAAGATCCAACATCACTAGAACCTTCCTTCATGGGTTCCAATACCATTTGTCTGAGCAAAGCACTTTGGCAGGTATTCATAATCTCTCTGCTTCTTTTTGATTCTGCAGATGGGATATTCCAATCCACGTGAGGCAAGTTAAAATCTCCCAGCAACAGCATCAATCCAAGTTTATTGATCAATGGTACATCTAGATCTAGTTTGCTTTCAGGGGTTGATAAAGGGGTGCCTGGGGACCTGGGTGATACCCTAGCTAAGGTCATCTTGTCTAGCAGTAATAGATTTTAGGAAGAGTTTTCCAAACCTATCCTACAGCCAATCGAGTTTTGAAGATACTCTCGTAAGGAACATTCATGAGATAAATCTATAGCATATTTACATATTGTGGCGGGGCCAGGGATAAGCCTAGCGCTGGCAACCCGGCTCCTGCCCCAGGCGCAGGATGGAGCGCTCCCTGGAGGACTCCCGCTGGATAATCCCAGTAGAAAGAACAATACACTGCTCACTTTGTAAAGTTCAGATTTTTCTTTTTATTATCCCCAGTTCAGGGCACTGGGTCTCAAACAGTCCCTCTTGGCTGAGTGGACTTGAAACAAATAATTCATTAGCAATGCTTCTCCTTTGTGAGAGAGTCCAAACTGCTGTTCAGGCAGATAAACCAAAAATAAACAAAAACGTTTTTTTTCTTCAGTTTCACTAATTGTGCCTGTGGATACTTCAGGAAGCTTTTCCCACCTGAAGTACCATGCCCCCACTACCCGTATGCTCCTGGGGTAGGGGCTGGGGAACCATCCACCCTTATCTGACTGGTCTAAGTCCCCACCCAAAAATTCCCCTATTCAGGGCTATATAACGTCAGGTCACTGAAGTCCCGTTCAGGCTTTTCTTGGAAGTTAATTAGGGTTCTCACCTCCTTCACTCTCTCTGCAAGGCCTATCTCTCGGGCTCTAATTGACCCATTCACACTTCCTTACAGTCCTGCCTAAGGGAGAAAGAACGCTGCACAGAAAGACGTTAACTTTCATTCCCCTCCCCCAATCATTACCTCATTGACTGTAATTAGATAGGAGATCCCAGGCTGCCAGACTGCACTCCATTTCACTTCCTTCAGAGACCTCTATATCTATCTCCATTAGGGACTCCCGCTCTCTGAGGCTGGATAGGAATTCCCTTCAGGGGCAGCTACTGGCCAGCCCTGCTCTGGAAGCCTTTCTCCTCCCTTGAGCTTCTGCCTGGGAGCCAGAAGTTTGGTAATTCGTGAGGGCTGTAGGGCAGCCTGTTCTTTAGCCCTGAACTGGGAAAGAAAACTCCCAGCTGTTTCCTTCCTGCTCTGCACCGCACGTCTCTCTCTTGCAGTTCCCCCTGAGTGTTCCCAGGTGTGTTGGTTTTATGCTGCAGGCTCGTTCCCACTCTCCCTCTGGGTTTGTCTTGCCTGTCAGCTCCGCCCCTTTCCTTAACCCTTCCTGGGCTAGTTTTCTTCACCAGAGGCTCCACTGGAGAACTGCCCAAGGAATTATAAAAGGGATTATAGTGCCCCAAATCAGGCATTGTGGTTTCTGCCCTTCTCTCTCTGCCTTGCCCTGCCTGTTGGCTCTTTACAGTAGGAATAGAGTTAATGCTCAGCTTCCTGGGCTTAGGAATAGGGGCAGCCCTTTGCCTGGCAGGGTTTAAAACCGGGTTTAAACTGGTGACAGGAGCTTCCCTGTCACAATATATCTCATGCATATTCATTCTGGATATCCTGAAGACCTGATGGTTTGGTGATAGGATCCCCCGAACAGGTTTAGGAATCCATGCATACTGTTTATCCTTTATACAGACCTATAAGGGCATCATCCAGTGGCTGCCCCATCCACTCCACTCATGATTAGGTGCTGCTCACCAGCAGGTAATAGAGCTTTGATTCCTGTAGCAGCTAAGAGCAGTTCCCTAAGGCTTAAGGAATTAGTACTAAGCAGATTTTGGGAGGCTCAGTAGTAAGATATAACTCTCGTGCAGGGTGTTGTCTATTGGCATGGATGGCAATCTCTTACCATCGGAGGCAAGCATTGGAAAGGCTGATGTAATACTCGGAAACCTTTCACTGTGTTTCCATGGAGTGATGCAACCTGCCTGCAGTATTGTCACTGCCAATAAGTCCATCATGAATGGATGAGGTTTAGAAATCACAGCCACCTTCTCTTCCCTGAATTCTTTCTTCTAATTAGAGCTCTCCTGCTTTAACTAATTCCCTCCCGGGCAAAACTCACTTCTGTGCATCAGAGAGGGAGACAGAAGCGTCTTACAGCAGGCTTTCAAAAATATATTCTGTGGACTCTGCAGGCACAATGAATATGCAGAAAATTAATTTGTATGCCCTGAAGACCTAATGTATTCTACTGCAGGGATCCTGAAAACCTAGCTGGCCGTGGCATCCTAGGACAGGTTTGAGAAGCCCTGTTTTAGAGAGACTACACAAAGACACCTCAGGCCCTGTAGCATTGCTTCTCAAACCTCTCCTATCCTAATCATATCCTAATGTTTTCCATTTTCATGCCATTCATTTTATTTATTTGGCTTTATATCCCATCCTTCCAGGGGAATTCAGAATGGGTTACAAACCTTCATACATATTAAAGTGTTTTTATACAAGGTGCTGGCAAATATGGCAGGGATGGCGAAACAGTCAATAAAGTATGGCAAAACACAACATAGCATAACATGGTATGGTGAGATATAACATGATGAGCATTGTATGACAAAACATTTGACGACCACCCCAGACTACAAGACATTCAGAAAAGAAATAAAAACAATACTTTTCAAAAAATTCCTGAAGCAGCCATAACATCACGTACTCTTAATAACTCTAGAATTGACAATTAATCTACTCTTTTCTTCACTAGTAACAACAATTGTGCTTCCATTGTTACCCTTTTAATTCTTTTGTAAGCCGCCTTACCCTTAACAACCCAAGACATGTTAAAAGATCTACTACTTACCTCTCTAGTTAATCAATAGTTCTCCCATTGTAACCCCCATTTTATTAATCTTTTGTAAGCCGCCTTGAACCGCAAGGTAATGGCGGAATAGAAATCCCTAATGTAATGTAATGTAATAAACATTGTATTACAAGCGTGGTTAACATAGCATTGGCAAACATAGTATGGCAGATATAGAGCCTCTTCTACAAAACTGTGCCAGTAGTTTCTAGCGTGGGGAGCTGCGCTGAATGTCCCGTGCTGCTACCGATGCTCATAGGAACTTTATGAGCATCGGAAGCAGGATGCTCTCTGTGCGGTTTCGTAGAAGAGGGGGATAGTATACAAGCACGGCCAACCTAGTATGACATGACAGTATGATATGTTAAAAGGTGGCAAGCGTTGTCTGACAAAGCGTGGCATGGTTGGAATAATAGATAGTAGATAGAACGGTGGAATCTTGCACAGTGGAGGGCGCATATTATACCACAGGAAGTGACTTGGTAGGGTAGAGCATTATATGATGAGCAATATAAAGTGCTTCTTTTTTATGAGTATTTATTTAAGTATTTCTAATTCACTGCTTTTCTATAACAGCTCCAAACTGCTGATAGGTTTACAGAGTGTTATAGCTCTTTTGCACTGTCCATTCTTGATGTTTTTAATTTACCTATAAGTGACCATCTATGGGAAAACATGACTTAGGGCTCCTTTTACTAAGGTGCGCTAGCGTTTTTAGCACACGCTGCATTGCCATGCACGCTATCCCTGCGCTATGCGCCAAGAACTGATGCCAGCTCAATGCTGGCGTTAGCGTCTAGCGCGCGCGCAAATAAAACGCTAGCGCAGCTTAGTAAAAGGAGCCCTTAGTGTTAGACAGGATATAAGTTTTCAAAATGAAACAAAAGAAATAAATTCACGGATCTAAAATGTTGAGAATGTCCGCTTCATGCCATTTTTATTTTTTCCACATATAAGGGTGGTGTTCGGACTGTGGTATTGCACATTGTTTGTTCTAATAGCATTTATTAAAACCTCATTTTTTGTTTCTGGTGACTTTCGTCATGTTTTTCCAGAGACAGTGCTATTACAGGCTATTCACAGGTACTGTAGCAGTCTTTCTCTTTTTACCAGCGTCCCTTTAAGCTTTTGCCTTGACACTATAGAGAGACCACTCCTTCTGCGCTGGCACAGGCCTGTCTTATACTGGCTCTGGGCGGCTACAGCTGTTCACTTTTGGTATCAGACAACAATAGGAAGAAGTCTGGACCTCAGGAAAAGTGACTGATGGTACAGAGAACACATAAAACCCATGTAAACATTGCTCACTCTGTTTTTATTTTTAAAGTATATGTTTTAAAGATGTACATTTAAATATCACTATAAATGTTCACAAAGAATGACCTATTGATGTTCTTTCAGAAGGCACAGGATGGCACTGTTGAAGCCTGCCCAGCATTCCCCACCCAAGTTATTTCTACACCAGCTGTAGACCAGAAACAAGACCGAATCTGCACAAACTCTCTATATTTCACAACAATTGAGGCTTGTACATAGGTTTCAGGTCTGTGAAATCAGCCACTGGGCTGTGTGTTTCTTGAATGACATGCTCTAACTCAGTGGTTCTTAACCTTGTTGGAGGTACTGAACCCCACCAGTTTCATATGCGTGTTCACCAAATCCTTCTTTATTGGAAAAATAAAATATGATTTTTACAAATTCAAAACATAGGTATACAGTGAGGGAAAAAATAATATCAATTTTGAAAACAAAAAAGTTCTCCTATATTTCGAACAATAATAACATAATAATGAAATTTACTGCAAATCAGTGTGACTTCTGCTGTTGATTGATAGATCAAGAAACCGAGTACACGATCAGTCTTGATCAAAATCACTGAATAACTGATAGATGATTGAACGTGACCGAAGCGCTATATGAGTCAGAGGTGTGTTTTGACCTCCGCCGAACCCGCGAGACTGACTCACCAAACCCCTGGGGTTCGGTCGAACCCAGGTTAAGAACCACTGCTCTAACTGTATTGATCTGCCAGTTTCCCTTGGTATAAGCCCTTTGCCTGAGGGTTCCTTCCTGCTGTGTCACTACCGCCCCATCTCCCCCACCTATAAAAACTATGCGCCCATCCTTCTGTAGCAGAATGAAAGACCTGACAGCTGCTACAGAACCTAGACTCTAAGTAGCTCCTAACCTGCCCCTCCTTCCCTGTTCATAGCTCCACACTCATCCTTTCTAATCCCCTCTGTTTCCCATCCTCCAGCTTTATCCATCCCCTTATGTCTTTTGGCAGCAGTGACAGTAATAGTAGAAAGACTTGGGACAGTCTGCGAGCTGCCATGGGCTCACAGACTTTGTGAAGGATCCAATATAACCCTCTCACAAGTTTCAGTGTTAAAAGGAAGTCCTAGAGCAGTAGTCTCAAACTCAAACCCTTTGCAGGGCCACATTTTGGATTTGAAGGTACTTGGAGGGCCTCAGAAAAAAATAGTTAATGTCTTATTAAAGAAATGACAATTTTGCATGAGGTAAAACTGTTTATAGTTTATAAATCTTTCCTTTTGGCTAAGTCTTAATAATAATATTGTAATTTATAGCTAAAGAGACATAATGATCAAGAAACTGTTTTATTTTACTTTTGTGATTCTGATAAACATACGAGGGCCTCAAAATAGTACCTGGCAGGCTGCATGTAGCCCCCGGGCTGCGAGTTTGAGACCACTGTCCTAGAGAGAGGGGAAAAGCCAGACATGACAGGGCTTTGGAGTGGATGTCCTCTGACATCAGGGGCATAGCCATAGGTGGGCATAGGCCCACCCAATGTGGACTCAGGCCCACCCAGCAGCAGTGCACACCTGATAACTGGCATCGTGGGAAGCTCTGTGGCCCTGCACCTCCCACTCTCCCTCCCTTCAGAAGCTAGATTCTTCAAAGTGCCAGAGCAACGGTAGTGATTCCTGTTCGCTGCCTTCAGCCATCTCTCTGCTTGGGATGTGACAAAGAGAAGGCTTCCAGATCAGCTACAGGCAGCGAGCAGGAATCACTGCCACTAGCCCTTTGAAGAAGCTAGCTTCTGAAGGGAGGGAGGGAGGTGCAGGGCCACAGAGCTTCCCACGATGCCAGTTTGTGCACTGTTGCTGGGTGGGCCTGAGCTTTTGGAAAAGCTTGAAAAGGTAAACTTGAAGGAGGGATCTAGACCAGAAAAGGAAAGGCTAGACAATGGAAGGGAGGAAGGAAGGAAAGAGAGAGAAAATTGTTGGATATGGGGGAAAGGGAGGGATAGAGATACAGAGGAACAAGAGAGGGAGAGATGCTGTGGGGGAGAGAGGGGACAGAAGTTGCATGGGGGAGAGAGACATTGGACCTAGGGTGCAAGGAGAAGAGAAGAGAGAGATATGGTGGACAATGAGAGAGAGGGAGGAGGGAAAAGAGGCGAAGTGTTGGATATGGCATTGGAGGGGGACAGAGAGAGATATGCTGGACAATGGGAGGGACAGTGGCGTACCAAGGGGGGGGCAGGGGGGAGGCGGTCCGCCCCGGGTGCAGGCTTAGGAGGGGTGCACAGCTGGCCAGGTCCGTAAAATTCAGCGGTGAATTTGAAACAGCTCCCTTTCTCCCTCCTTGCCCCTTACCTTTGTGGCCGCGAGTCTAAATTACCTTCTTACAGTAGCTGGAGTTGCGTGTGGCTGCCGTAAAGGTCATCTCTGACGCAACCGGAAATTGCATCAGAGACGACCTTTACGGCAGCCATACAGCAGCCGGCTGCTGTACGAAGGCTGTTTAGACATCGCGGGCCACAGGGCAGAGACGTTTGTCGGACCGGGCCTGTTGTCTGGGGGGAGGGGGGGAAGAAAGTGCCACGAAGGTAAGGGGCAGGGAGGGAGAAAGGGAGGAAAGGTGGGGTGGAGAGGAAAAGATACTGAAGGGAAATGAGTAAAACAGAGGGGGGAGAAGGACCCTGAAAGCACATGAAGAAGACAGAGGGGGGGGAAGAAGGATGCTGAAAGCACATGGGGAAAACAGAGGGGGAGAAGGACGCTGAAAGCATATGGGGAAGATAGAGGGGGAGAAGGACGCTGAAAGCACATGGGGAAGACAGAAGGGGGAGAAGGACTCTGAAAGCATATGGGGAAGACAGAGGGGGAGAAGGACGCTAAAAGCACATAGGGAAGACAGAGGGGGAGAAGGACGCTGAAAGCACATGGGGAAGACAGAGGGGGGAGAGGGACGCTGAAAGCACATGGGGAAGACAGAGGGGGGAGAAGGACGCTGAAAGCACATGGGGAAGACAGAGGGGGAGAAGGATGCTGAAAGCACATGGGGAAGACAGAGGGGGGAGAAGACGCTGAAAGGACATGGGGAAGAAGAGTGCGGAGGACGCTGAAAGGACATGGGGAAGAGAGAGTGGGGAGAAGACGCTGGCAGGGAAGAAAACAGAGATGCCAGGCTATTGGGGGTTCAAGTCAAAGGAACGGCACTGAGGTGAATGTGAATGTTGATACTGCAACTAAAATTTCTCCACTAGTCATATAGAAAGTTGCTAACGTTCCTCAGATTGCCACACCAAACAGCAGTGTGGTAGCATATCCTCACCGGAACAATTTTTTGTAACTTTGTGTGAGCTTTATATTTTTCATATAGTGGTACTTTTTTATGAACTTATAACTTATTAAAGCTAATATATGCTATATAGAATAACTTATCTTTTTTGCACCGGGTCTGTTTCATTCCCCACCGACGCGTTTCAGATGTTTCCTCAGGGTCGGGGACATGAGTCACTAGGAAATGTGAGAACCCCATTAGTTCAATGAACCAGCGCCAAACAATACTTACAAACAACTATATGCTAATATAAATACCAGACTTATCCGGAATGCAGCATAACACTAATCCATAATAGAAGTCCAAGGCTGTAAGATGGCCGCGGTGTATAGTGGAGTTTTTAAAGCAACCTCCCCCTAACATGTGACCCGTGATGTCCTGAGAACCAGCTGAACCAAAGTGTCATTAAATTGATTAGCTATCCCTGAATGGACTGTCAGAAAAAGTACAAAGGAACAGAGGACAGAGTTTTAAAGTGCTGAAGTCAGCCAATCACTGGTAAGATTTAACCCATAGGGACTCATGGTATTTAATGAAAACATCCATCGTAATTCTTTAATAGTGAGCCTGTGCTCTATGTTGCCTCCCTCCCACCCGACATTTATCTTGTCAATGATCCGCCATCTCATGTCGGTGAACTTATGCTTGAATAAAGTCCAGTGATGGACCAAAGGAGCAGTTTCAGTGCCTGTGTGGACTCTGGATTTATTTTCATTTAAACGAATTTTAATGGCCCTAGTGGTGCGTCCGATGTATAACTTAGGACAGGGGCATGATATCATATAGATAACATGAGACGAGTTGCAATCAGTTTTATGCTTGGCCTGTTTGAGGATGTTCCCAACTCTCCCCTGTAATGGCAAATGTGCACCACTGGCACTGTCCGCAGGTGGAATGACCCCATGTCTCGCTGGTGATACTTTCTCTATAAGGGGTAATCAATTGCCCTATATTCCTTGATCTTTTAAATGCGAAGGTAGGGGTATCCACATCCTGTCCTAAAATTAATTTGGCAATATGCCAATGTTTGAGTATGCTACGTTTGATGTTGAGAGCTAGAGGGGAAAACAATTGCACACACACTATGGGTTTGTTTTCAATATTGGTATGATTATACTGAAGTAAGACACTTCTGTGGGCATATCTAGCACGAGTATAGGCTTGGCGTATGACTTCCTTCGGATAGCCTCTTAATTTAAATCTATTTTTGAGGTCCCGAGCTTGGATTTTGAACTCCCTGGTAGAAAAACAAATGTGGCGCAAACGCAAAAACTGACTATACGGGAGACTGTCCTTTAGCTGGTGCGGATGATGACTATGGTAACGAAGCATACTGTTCCTGTCTGTGGGTTTTCGGAATATGGTGGTTAATAAATTCCCTTGAGACTTAAAAATCCAAAGATCTAAAAAGGGTATGTGTTGTTGGCTATTGGTAGCACAAAATTGGATATTAGGGTCCATTTGATTTAGCCAATACAAAAATTCATTAAAATGATTCAAATTGGATCGCCAAATACAAAATATGTCATCCAAATATCGCTTCCATATAACCACATGTTGGAACCACTGAGACTGATAAAGATGTTCTTCCTCGAGATTCGCCATATATAAGGTGGCAATAGACGGGGCGAGGGAAGCGCCCATGGCAATGCCATGGGTTTGTAGATAAAACTTCCCATTGTACCAAAAGTAACTAACTTGGTTAAGTTCTAACTCGGTTCTAACTTGGTTAGAACTAACTTGGTTGAGCTCTGTCCTCTGTTCCTTTGTACTTTTTCTGACAGTCCATTCAGGGATAGCTAATCAATTTAATGACACTTTGGTTCAGCTGGTTCTCAGGACATCACGGGTCACATGTTAGGGGGAGGTTGCTTTAAAAACGCCACTATATACCGCAGCCATCTTACAGCCTTGGACTTCTATTATGGATTAGCGTTATGCTGCATTCCGGATAAGTCTGGTATTTATATTAGCATATAGTTGTTTGTAAGTATTGTTTGGCGCCGGTTCATTGAACTAATGGGGTTCTCACTTTTCCTAGTGACTCATGTCCCCAACCCTGAAGAAACATCTGAAACGCGTCAGTGGGGAATGAAACAGACCCGGTGCAAAAAAGATAAGTTATTCTATATAGCATATATTAGCTTTAATAAGTTATAAGTTCATAAAAAAGTACCACTATATGAAAAATATAAAGCTCACACAAAGTTACAAAAAATTGTTCAGGTGAGGATATGCTACCACACTGCTGTTTGGTGTGGCAATCTGAGTAACGTTAGCAACTTTCTATGTGACTAGTGGAGAAATTTTAGTTGCAGGCTATTGGGGGAGCAGAGGGAAGAAGATGGGTTCCAGACCAATTTGGAAGGGGGGAGAAAGGGAGAGGCACAGTAACAGAGCAAATGGAAAACGCAGAGAAAAGAGAGACAGTGGATGGAAGGAATTGAATGAGAAGATGAGAAAAGCAGAAACCAGAGAAGACAAAGGTAGAACAAAAATTTTCTATTTATTTATTGCTTTAGGAGACATGTGTCACTGTTTCTGTGGTGTTGCATTGTATGCAGAGTCCAGCTTCTTGCTGGTTCAATTTAACCTTTGTCTATGTATTTCTATTTTATCCCCCCTTTTACAAAACTGTGGAGCGTTTTTTAGCACCAGCCGTGGTGGTAGCAGCTCTGATGCTCAGAATTCTATGAGTGTCAGAGCTGTTATCACCGTGGCTAAAATCCACACTACAGTTTTGTAAAAGGGGGAGGGGTTAGTTTGTGATGACATAATTCATACTAGGTGAAGGTGTTTTCTGTGTTCTGTGTGTTTGAAAGACATGGTTTTCTGTTAGGATTGATGGTATAGGATTGATCTGTACTAATCTGACTTGTTTAGTTTTACAATGGGTGTATTGATGTTGTACGGCTCACTGCAGTACGTAAGATGCTGCCTTTTCCTAGGTACTCATGTGTGACGTGTGGCTTGTTACTAAAAATCATGTTTTACATACAGATGGGGGGGTGCCAAAAAATGATGGACCCTGGGTGTCACATATGCTAGGTACGCCACTGGGGAAGGAACATTATATTATCATTTATTGCGCATGTGTCCAAATTTGATCATATCACCCCAATACTCCACACGCTTCATTGGCTGCCTATTGAAATGCGGGTAGAATTTAAGATCTTGCGTTTGATGTTCAAGGTGCTTCAAAGCAATTGTCCTAGAACTGTTCGCTCACTTTTTCGATGGTGCTCTCCTACCCGTGAGTTGCGGTCTGCTGACAGTTTGAAGTTAGACATTCCATCCTTAGTAATCGTGAAACTTGCTAGTAATAGGAATTCCATGATGTCGGTTTTGGGGCCGGTTCTGTGGAATGCCTTGTCAGTTTCTATGCGTCAATTTAGAAAAGAGGTAAAAACTGTATTATTTGCACATGCTTTTGGCACAAGCAGTGGAGGCATATGAGGTTCTATCTTTAGTATTAGGCTGCGGTTGGCACCAGCTTTGAATTGTCTTTTTGAAGATGTATTTTATGATTATGTAAAGATGCTCAAATGTTTTATGATGTTTTATGATTTTTTAATGTGTATTGCCATTGTATTTTGTTATTTGCTGTAGGTGTATGTTTACATTGGTCCCCGCCTAGACTTGTAGATAGGCGGGCTATAAATAATTTTAAATAAATAAATGATTTACATTCAGGTACTCAAACATTTTCCCTATCTGTCCTGGCAGGCTCACAATTTAACTAATGTACCTGGGGCAGTGGAGGATTAAGTGACTTGCCCAAGGTCACAATGAGCAGTGCAGGGTTTGAACCCACAATCTCAGGGTGCTGAGACTCTAGCTCTAACCATTGTGAAACACTCTCCTTACTTAGTAGCTTCATCGCATTCCCCCCTAGTCCTAGTATTTTTGGAAAGAGTGAACAAGCGATTCACATCTACCCTTTCCACTCCACTCAATATTTTATAGATCTCTTCTCCAAGCTGAAGAGCCCTAGTCACTTTAGCCTTTCCTCATAGGGAAGTCATCCCAAACCTTTTATCATTTTTGTTGCCCTTCTCTGTACCTTTTCTAATTCCGCTATATCTTTTATGAGATATAGCAACCAGTACACAGTATTCAAGTTGCGGCAGTATCACAGAGTGATAAAAGGGTATTATAACATTTTTCATCTTTGCTTTCCATTTCTTTCCTAATAATTCCTAACATTCCATTTGCTTTCTTAGTTTCTGCCGCACATTGAGCTGAGGGTTTCAACATGCCCTCAACAATGACACCTAGATCCTTTTCCTGGGCAGTGATTCCTAACATAGAACCCAGCATCATGTAGCTATAGGTTCCTCTTTTTCACATGCATCACTTTGCACTTGCTCACATTAAACATCATCTGCCATTTTGATACCCAGTCTTCCAGTCTTACAATGTCCTTTTGCAATTTTTCACAATCCTCTTACGATTTAACAACTTTGTGTCATCAGCAAATTTAATAATCTCACTAGTTATTCCCATTTCTAGGTCATTGATAAATATGTTAAAAAGCAGCAGTCTCAGCACAGACCCCTGGATAACCCCATCATTTACCCTTCTCCATTGAGAATATTGATCATTTAAACCTACTCTCTATTTTCTGTCTTTCAACCAATTCTTAATCCATAATAGGCCATGACTTTCTAATTTCCTCAGAAGTCTTTCATGAGGTACTTTGTCAAATGCCTTTTGAAAATCCAAATGCATAATATCAACCAGTTCATCTTTATCCACATATTCATTCACCCAGGGCAGGATTAATTCATCAAGGGCCCCTAGGCACAAAAGTACACTGGGCCCCCTGTTCCACCCTGCCTCCCTGACCTGAGGAAAGGAGTTATGGTCTCTGAATTAGTAAAAATTGTATTTAAAATTAGTCCAATAAATAGGATCGCGTTTTTTCCATTTTCTATTAATAAACGATTATCAACAGAGCTACAATAATACTTTATCCTAAAGCAAAATGAAATAAAACAGATAGAAATTTTTTCTACCTTTCTTTTCTGGTTTCTGCTTTCCTCATCTTCTCATCATTCTCTTGCTTCCATCCACTGTCTGCCCTCTCTCTGCCTCTTCCATATGGCATCTGCTCTCTTTCTATGCCTCTTCCAGAAATTGTCTGCCTCTCCCTTCCATCTCTTCCTCCCCCCATTGGTGTGGCATCCATCTTCTTTCCTTCCTTCCTTCAATGGTCTGGCATCATTTTTCTCTCCTTCCCTTCCCTTCCCTCTCCCACACCCCCATGGTCTGGCATTTCCTCTCTCCTCTCCCTTCCCCCTCATCCATCAGCATCTGCCCCCTTTCTTTCCCTCCAACCCAATTGCATCCAGTATCCTGCCCCCTTATGTCTCTCTACCCTTTCCCTGCACCCCAATTCCATCAGCATCTGCCCCATTTCTTTCCCTTAAACCCAATTCCATCCAGTATCCTTCCCCCTTATGTCTCTCTCCCCTTTCCCCCACTTCCATCAGCATCTGTACCCTTTCTTTCCCTCCATCCCAATTCCATCCAGTATCCTTCCCTTTGTATATCTCTCCTTTCCCTGCACACCAATTCCATCAGCATCTGTCCCTTTCTCTCCTTACCCCACCCTTCCATACCATCCTGCCCCCTTTCTCTCCCTCCACCACCCTTCTAGGTCAGAGGGGGCCCGCTGAAGAAACAGAGGACTCAGGTGTTTGTTTTTTCTTTGGCAACACAGGCCCCCCCAGGAAAGATCGGCAGTGCCGCCCTCCCCCCGGCATCGACATCAATGAACCAGAATAAGTGACATCGGAGAGGGTAGACCGGCAGATGTAAGGAGTTGCTGCAAGGTCCCGCGATGACTGTGTCTGCCGGCTCTGCTCAGGGAAGAAGTAAGTGACATCGGAAGGGTTGGACCGGCAGACGCAGTCATCACGGGACCTTGCAGCAACTCCTTGTATCTGCCGGTCCACCCCCTCCGACGTCACTTATTCTGGTTCGTTGATGTCGATGCCGGGTGGAGGGCGGTGTTGTCGATCTCCCGGGGGGGGGAGGGAGGGCAGCACTGCCGATCTTTCCCGGGGAAGCCCACGGTGCTAAGGGGGAAAAAAACCCAACACCTGAGTCCTCTGTTTCATCGGGCCCCCCTGACAACTTCGGGCCCTAGGCGTGTACCTACTCATTAATCCGGCCCTGCATTCACCCCTTCAAAGAAATGCAGTAAATTGGTGAGGCAAAATTTCCCTTGACTAAATCCATGTTGGCTTTCTCTCATTAATCCATGCTTATGTATACAGTATATTCTGTCATTTTGTTCTTTATAATAGTTTCTACCATTTTGCTCGGCACAGATATTAGACTCACCTGTCTAAAATTTCCTGATCACCTCTGGAACTCTTTTTAAAAATCAGCATCACATTGGCCACCCTCCAGTCTTCTGCTACTATGCTGGATTTGAAAGAAAATCCAATAATAATAACTCTGCAAGTTCGTTTTTCAATTCTATTAGCACTCTGGGATATAATGTATACCCTCTGGTCCAGGCGATTTGCTACTGTTCAATTTGTCAAACTGACTCATTACATCATACAGTGATTTGTATGAGTTTCTCTGATTCATCTGAATTGAAAACTGTTTCTGGCACCAGTAACTCCCCCACGTCTTCCTCTGTGAAGACCGAAGCAAAGAATTCAATTAATCTCTCTGCTATGGCCTTGTCTTCCCTCAGTAGCTGAAAAGTATATGCTTCTCTCTCCGTATTCGTGGTTTCAGCAATTGCATTTTCAATTATTCACGGTTTTTAGCTTGCTGGCTCCTCCCCCCAAATTATGTCAGTTTGCATAGAGAAATTGCTGATTCCAAGTGTTTACAGAGAAAATCGCTGATTCCCAACACTTTCTTCATTGTATTTTGCCTCTCCTTCAAGAACAGGCCAGATCTCCCTTCATGTTATTCGTGGTTTCACCATATTCATGATGGTTTTTAATAGAACACAGTGAATAACATATGAAAAAGTTATTCACAGGTCTGTTAATCCCTTATCACAGCTGCCCCGAAGCTTCTCCTCTAACTTAACTTCTTGTTTCCACCAGATCACATCAAAGGAGAAATTTCAGGGCAGCCACATGCAACTAGTGAGAATGGCTGCCACGTCAGGGCCACTCTGAGAGAGAAAACACTGGTTTAGTAAAACGTCCGTGAAGGTGAGGGGAAGGGAAGGAGATGACCCAACAAGGGGAAGAGGTTGAGTGGTGCTCTAGGTTTATTGTGTGGAGACAGATGCTGAATGGAACGGGGGGGGGGGGGTGAGAGAGGGGAGCAGATGCTGGAAGGGAGTAGGGAGGAGAGAGAAAAAAGGGCACATGCTGGATGGAAGTGGGGAGGAGATTTTAAAAAAGGCACATGATGGATTGGGGACGAGGATAGAGTTAGATACTGGAAAGGGTGAGGGAAAGACGTGGCAAGCTGTTGGTAGACACAATGAAAAGAGGGAAATTGAGGACTGGATAGTAAGAATTAATTTAATCTAGACAGGCAGAAAATAAATTGTGAAGACCAGGGAAAAAAAGGAAGGGGAAGGGAGAGGAGAGAGAGATGCCAGAGCATGGGGGGAGGAGACAGATACCAGATCTGGGGGAGGAAAGGAGGAGAGAGATATGCTAAAATCCGCTGGGAGGGAGACGGGAGGGAGAGATGGAAGGGAAGAAGACAGATGCCACACCATGGGGGGAGCAGTGGGAAGAAGATGGATGCCAGACCAATGAGGGGGAGGGAGAGATAGACGGGAGGAAGACAGATGCCACAACATGGGGGAGCAGAGGGAAGAAAATGGATGGTAGACCAATGGGTGGGGGGTGAGGGAGAGGCAGACCGTTTCTGGAAGAGGCATAGAAAGAGAGCAGATGCCATATGGAAAAGGCAGAGAAAGGGCAGACAGTGGATGGAAGGAAGAGAATGATGAGAAGATGAGGAAAGCAGAAACCAGACAACAAAGGTAGAAATTAAAAAAAAAAAATAAATTTAGGATAAAGTAGTATTGTAACTGTGTTGATAAACGTTTATAAATAGAAAATGGCAATAAGGTGATCCTTTTTATTGGACTAACTGTAATATATTTTTGACTAATTCAGAGAACAAAATCCCCTCCCTTAGATCAGGACAGGGATACTGTAACAACAGTATACTTTACTGACCTGAAGAAAGAGGTTTTGACCTCTGAAAACTAATTGAAAAATGTATTAGTCCAATAGAATGGCATGCACTAAATTTTCATCCCATGCCTCCTACCTAAATGCAAAATATAAATACAAAGTTGGTGGGCTTCCCAAAGCCCTGCTGCTGATCTCTTCCTCTAGCTCAGCGGTCTCAAACACGCGGCTCGCGGGCCACATGTGGCTCTCCAGGTTTTATTTGCGGCCCGCAGTCTGGATGCGATCAACAGCATTTCTCTTCCCCTTTCCCTTCCTTTTGGAGCAGCAGCGTGTCTGGCCGGCTTGTTCCATTCAAAGCCGCGGGTTGGCTGCTCCTCGCGCTATCCACTCCTGCATCGGAAGCCTCTCTGACGTCACAACATCAGAGAGGCTTCAGACGCAGGTGCGGATCTCGCAAGGAGCCACCACCCGCGGCTTTGAACAGAACAAGCCGGCTGCTGCTGCTCCACAAGGAAGAGAACGGAAGGGAAGGGAAAAGAGAAATGCTTCTGCTACATAGGAAAGGGGGACCCTAGGGAAATGCTGCTGCTGCTGTACAGGGAAAAGGAGAGGGAGGGAAAGGGGAAGAGAAATGCCTCTCCTGCACAGGAAAGGGGGAAGGGAAATGCTGCTTCTGTTGCTGCTGCACCCAATTGGGGAAAGAGAGGGAAAGAAGGAGAAGGGAGAGGAGAGGAACAAGAGAAGAAGCCAAATTCATGGAAGGGAGGGAAGGAAAGGAGATATCAGACCATGGAGGGGGAGGAAGAGATGCCAGGGTATGGGGGAAGGGAAGGAGACAGATGCCAGACCAGGGGAAAGGAAGGAAGGAGGGAGGGAGAGAAAGGAAGGAAAGAGATGCCAGACCATGGAAATAGGACGGAAGAAGAGAGAGATAGGAAGGGAAGGTAAGACATGGAAACGTAGATTTTGAAAAGAAAGCAGAAAAATTGAACATTAAGTTAATGCCAAAGATGGATGCAAGGCAGAAAGTGAAGACGGAGAGAAAAACAATCAAAGGACAAGAAGGCCCTGGAAACATAGTTGAAAGCACAGAAAAATAGTCACCAGACAACAAAGGTAGGGAAAATCATTTTATTTTCAATATAGTGATTGAAATGTGCCAGTTTTGAGAAAGAAAAGATATTAAACTTTAAATGTGAGGGCTGCAGAAAAAATAGAGTACTTGGAGGGCCGCAGAAAAAATAGTTAATGTCTTATTAAAGAAACTAGTGTTTAAGCCCGTTAGATTAACGGGTGCTAGATGACCGCCTCTCCTGCTTTTGAACCTGGGCAGGGGCAGAGGCAGAGCCAGGGCGGGAGGGAGTGACGGTGGGAGAGCAATTTCAAAGCCTCGACAGCGGCGGCTCCTTGACCAATCCGCGCTTACAACGTCCCCACACTCGCGGTCTGGCTGGCTCCCCCACCAAAGCCCTTCGCAGCGGCAGCCCCTCCCGCATCTGTCCCCGCGTCCCAAGCCTCTCCGAAGGGCGGCTCCCACGAAAATGGTGGCCCTCTGTCCAAAGCCGCGGCGGCAGCCTCCCTCAAGACACATTTCAAATCTGACATATTGTAATCACAAAACAGAAAATAAAATTATTTTTCTTACCTTTTGTTGTCTGGTCATTATTCATACCATGTAGGGGTCCCAGGCTATGGTTGGCTTTTGATAACTCGCTTGCCAGGGCCCCTTCTTTCTTCTTCCCTCCCTGCAGCTGAAGACAGGCACCTCCCCCCAGTGGTCTGAGACAGGAGGGAGCAGTTAGGAGAGGGTCTGAGGGCAAAGAGGGGCTCAACAGCGCACAACCACCTTTCCTTCCCTCCCTCCATCAGGTGCAGTGAATCCACCAATGTTAAAAGGAGCCGCGTCGAAATCGGAGGCCTGCCACTGCCGTAGCACTTTCCCCTCTACCTTGGTCCCACTCCTTCTCTGACATATGGGACTGCGGCAGAGGGAATGTGTTACGGTGGCGGCAGGGCTCCAATTTCAAAGCAGCTCTTTTTAACATAGGCGGAGCTGAACTGATGGAGGAAGGGAAGGAACGGTGGGGCAAATTTCGGCAACAGCAGGAATTGTTTGGCGGGCCAAGCACCGTGAAACTTTGTTTCTTTAGGCAGCCCTGGTTGTTTACTTGGATTCAATGTGAGCCGGGTGAGGAAGGCCGCTGCCGCAGCCTCGCAGCTAGGTAGGGGGACAACAATGGCGCTTATGCTCAAGCCCCCGCCGCAGCTCCTCTCTCGATCCTGGTGCGGTTCGAGAGAGGAGTCGTGGCGGCGGCTTGAGCATAAGCGTGATTGTTGTCCCCCTACCTAGCCGCGAGGCTGCGGCGGCCTTCCTCACCAGGCTCTCACGACTGGCGGCCGGCGAACCCTAATGCTGACATTGAATCCAAGTGAACAACCGGGGCTGCCTAAAGAAACATGGTAATCATATTCTGTCCTGAAAGTCCCCGCCGCAGCTCCTCTCTCAATCCTGCTGCAGTTCGAGACGGATCAGGGAACACGACTTTTGAGTGCGCATGCGCGGCCTAGCATTTTATTATATTAGATGACAATTTTGCATGAGGTAAAACTCTTTATAGTTTATATATCTTTCCTTTTAACTGTTAAAGGAAAGTTTTATAAACTATAAAGAGTTTTACCTCATGCAAAATTGTCATTTCTTTAATAAGACATTAACTATTTTTTCTGCGGCCCTCCAAGTACCTACAAATTCAAAATGTGGCCCTGCAAAGGGTTTGAGTTTGAGACCACTGCTCTAGCTGGATGGCCAGAATTCTTCAAGCTCTGCAGCTGGTGGCAGCTCAGAGACACTTTAGCTAGCTGCAGAGTTTGGAAATTACTGGCTGCCAGACTGGAGGGGGGGGGGGGGGAGTTCTTCCACCAGCAGGGTTTTGGGATCCCCACCAGCCACAGCAAGGGAAATGACTAATTTTTGGTGGGCCTGGTTTTCAGTACAGAAAGAAGTGCATATCTGGTTTTATTTCTCCAGTGTTGTAATACTTGAATTTTAATTTCTTGGCCTTCCCAGTTCAATTTCTATTTGTGATCCTTTGGTAAAGGTCTGTCTGTGTTTTGTGTGTAAAGAAATCATTTAAAGTTGTTTTATGTATAGTAGTAATGGGAGGTGTAGGAGGTGGGGATATGGGTGGGAGGGTTATGTGTAATAGTAATGGGAAGTGAGGATGGGAGGGGGATCAGGGACCCCCTCC
The DNA here is from genome assembly GCF_902459505.1 of Geotrypetes seraphini. Taxonomy (NCBI): domain Eukaryota; kingdom Metazoa; phylum Chordata; class Amphibia; order Gymnophiona; family Dermophiidae; genus Geotrypetes; species Geotrypetes seraphini. The sequence continues at coordinate 85,932,817 of NC_047094.1, read as the reverse complement.
TTAATTTCTGCCCTGGACCCCCGCATGTCTAAAACCGGCCCTGTGTGCAGCTGGGACGCTTAGCCCTGACCTCTGGCTAGCTGACGTGCCAAATTACGGTTGCAGAGGGTCAGCCCAAAGCATCTTGCACACGGGCTCCTATTTGAAGACTGCCTTAGCCCAGCCCTCCCCCTGGCTCAGGTTATGTAAGCCCGGTGCCAGCCTCCTCTGCGTCAGACAGTAGAGAGAACTGAAGAATCTGCTTGGCGTTGGAGTGTACTCCCAGCATCTCCTGTTCAGATGGGCCCCGTCGCCTAGCGTTTGCTCCGGGGAGCCTGTGGTAGCCTGGGGGGCTAGTGGAAGCAACGCGTGGGGAGGAAGGTGAGACCCCGGGCTTTACGTTGCCTTTTGTGTTTTTTGGCAGCCTTTCTTTCGATCCGAGTTAAAAGATCCTTGGCGGTGTTCTTGTCCCTCTTTCTCTTCATTGCAGGGCTGTTCTAGAACCGGATGGGTGTGGTATCTGGGAGAAAGACCCCCCCCCCCCAAAAAAAATATGCTGATTTTGTACTGAAACCTCTAGATTTGGAAGAATGCTAGACTTAAATTCACAAATTACATTGGTTCCTGTTGGTCTAATATTTATTTCGGGAGGGGGCAGTTGTCAGGATGGAAAGGGGGGGTGAGGTGCACTATATTGAGCTTATTGCTAGGGGGGAGGGGAGTTTCCTGTCGGCGGCTGATTATTTCGGAGAATGAGGAGACAGATGGGGTTCCCGTTGGTGTTTTAGATTTTTTTTTTTTTTTGGGGGGGGGGGAGGAGCTGAAGCAGTTGTTGGGGTTTCTGTCGGTATCTGAAATTTGGAGGGGGGGGGGGTCCTTGCCGCCTGAGATTTATTTCGAAGGGAGGAGGAGTGAGTGGGCAAGTAGTCAGTGTCTGAGATTTTATTTTTTTTGGGGGGGGGCAATTGGGTTGGTTCCTGTGTCTGAGATTTCGGGATGCTGTCGGGGTTTATGCTTATGTATGACATTTAGGGGGGGAAGAGGCAGTTGCCCAGGGGAGGGGGTCCTGCTGGTGTCTGAGATTGGAGGGGGGGAAGGGCGTCGGATTTCTAGGCGTGGGTCATTTCTTTGCAACTCATGTCCTGGGGAGGGGCAGCCTTTCCTTTTGAACAAAGAGACAAAGGATCTTGGCTAGGAGTCTTCGCGGGTGGGGGTGGCGCAGAAAGGGTGCGTGATTTGGGTGGGGTGCGGAGGGCAGCAAATACTGATTTGATGACAGCTCAGAGCACAGCAGTGGCGATAGGTCAAGGGTGAATGTGTGTGGGTCGGGGAGGGGGGGATCTGATGAAATTCTGCCATCTGGATTAGGCTGGTTTGAAGCTGTTTCTGCTGTTGGTTCGAGCCCTGGGAAGAAGTTGCAAAGGAGGATGCAGTGATCGGGGATTCTGCATGGCCCCAAAAGCTCTCTGGAAGCTTCATTGGGAGGGGGGGAAGGGGGAGTTTCTTTCTTTTAGTCTAGGAGAGAGTCTTTAAATGGCAGGAACTTACCGATTTCGATACAGTTTTGATAGAGAAAAGCGCATTCAAACCCTAAAATCTCATCGAAAAAATAAATGAATAAAAATCAAATGAAAAAGAGAGCACGGATCTCCTAAGAAAAGACTTTATTAGCAGGGATGGGGCAGGAAGGGATGCTGTGTGCCCTATTCTGCTCAGTAATGGCTTGGGTTTTTTTTGGTTTTTTTTACTGAAGCAAATGCTTCCGTTTTGTCATTACAGGGCAGTATTAATGTTTTTTTTTTCCTCTTTGGGAGCCATTTAAAGCATAACTAATGTCAGCCAACCCCATCCAGACTTGATTGTTCTTTCTGACGGCCTCTGAGGCAATGGCAGGAAGCTGCTGAATGAAAGGAGCAGCAGTGCACAAGGAGTTAAACCAGACTGACGGGAAGGGGTAAAACGCGGACCTGACGGACCTCGCGGATCTAAAACCGCACGTCCTTCAAAATCTGAGGTCCGCACCATTTGTAGTTGCTGGCTCTGAAGACCTCGATAAATAGCTCTGAGGGATCCGTCTCAGCATAGGGAGGGAAAAGTATTAGGATCCGTCAGCGCTAAAATGTCACCAAGGTCTGTCAGAGCCATCAGACAATCAATAATAATAAAGCGCTCTCGAAAATTCGTGAGGTGTGGCGCCGTGAGGTGTGCTTCTGTGGCAACATTCTAACCTTACGGCGCATGCGGGGGCTGAAGGCGCGCGACTGTGCTCTCTCCCTGTCCTCGGCGCGTCACCGCCCGCCCTCACTCGCCGCTGCCTGCCCGCGCCCTCGCCGTGTCACCTCACTCGCCGCCGCCGCTGATCCTCCTCTTCAGAGCAGCCTGCGATAGTGGCTGGCTTTAAAGAACCTCGCAGGCCGCTCTCCAACCTCAGTAGCACACTCCCTCTGACGCACGAGATCGTGTCAGAAGGAACGTGCTACCGAGTTGGAGAGCGGCCTGCTAGGTTCGCTAAAGCCAGCCACCAAGATCGCAGGCTGCTTTAAAGAGGAGCAGGCCAGAAGACGCCGGGATGGAGGGGAGGGAAAGGGGGCTGCTTTGGGGGGAGGGGTGTGCTGGGGGGAGACAGAAGGGTCCATGGAGAGGGAAAAGGGGCTGCTTTGGGGGGGGGGTGTGCTGGGGCCAGCTTTGCTCTGGGAGGAGACAGAAGGGGCCATGGAGAGATAGGGAGAGGGAAAGGGGGCTACTTTGGGGGGGAGGTGTGCTGGGGACAGACAGCTTTGCTCTGGGGGGGAAGACAGAAGGGGACAGGGAGAGGGAAAGGGGGCTGCTTTGGGGGGAGGGTTGTGCTGGGGGGAGACAGAAGGGGCCATGGAGAGATAGGGAGAGATGTGCTGGAGACAGACAGCTTTGCTTGGGGGGGGAGGGGAAGACAGAAGAGGGCCATGGAGAGACAGTTAGGGAGAGGGAAAGGGGACTGCTTTGGGGGGGAGGTGTGTCCTGGGGGCAGACAACTGTGCTCGGGGGGGGGGGGGGAGACAGAAGGATACAGACAGTGGCCAAGGAGAGAGAGATAAAGAAACACAGACAGACAGACGCATCTATTCTAGCACCCGTTAATGTAACGGGCTTAAAGACTAGTAATATATAAAACTTGAACTGTTGTACATTTGATTACTTCATCAAAGCTGATTAAAAATGATCACACTGTGTTAGCGCTGGCTTTGAAGCTTATGTGCACAAAAGGTCCGAATCTGCCATTTACAATATTAAACTTGTGTAAAAAGGCTGATTACTTCCTTAGAAATCTGACCAATTAAACTAGAATTGTTTCTAAGGTGTTTAACTATGTATCTTTCAAATCCAGTTTCTAATTTGACTGAATGTTCATAATGTTTAGAAAACACTTTTTTTTGTCTTTTTATGAGACCTCAGAACCACCACTCCTCCGTCCCACCAAGGTGTATACACGGGGAGTACAAGCAGTGAAATCCTCACCGGTCTCCTCAAAGTTTAAATACCATGCATTTCTTAGTGTGTTATTACTTAACTTAGTAATGGTGAAATCTTGTTTTTCATACGGACTGAACGGTAAGACCCGACATGTTTCACTGAAGTTTCGTCAGGGGTCTACCCTAAAATAGATAAAATGATGTGTGTTAATACCCCTTTACAATATTAAAGCAGGCCGACCGTGAAAGCAGCTAACTCAAATTAATTGGGTCTGTTTAGTCTTTTTTGGGGGCTCCACATTTACCTACCCCTACTGCCCGTTTCTCTCCTCTTTCCAAGACATTCCAATCCCACCATTAGCATGGAAGCAGGCCCCATCTTCATTTATTGGCAACATAATCATTTTATGGCAAACAGAATAAGTTCTGCTCCAGAGCTACACATGTACAAAATGATTACTTAGGCCCAGCTGCTCTCCGAGCTAGCTAAGCTGCTAAGTCCGCCAAATTAACTCCAGCACTGATGCTCTTCCTTGGGAAGGGGTAAAACGCGGACCTTGCGGCCTTCAGAGCTAAATTGTCATCGAGGTCTGTCAGAGCCAGAAACTAACTACAAGTGGCATGGACCTCAGGTTTTTAAGGAAATGCGGTTTTAGATCTGCGAGGTTGCGTTTTACCCCTTCCCCAGACTGACAGCTTGCATAGACAGAGAAGGTTTCCCAAAAAGGGGTCAGGTTAAACAGCTTGTAGCTGCCGGTGTATTGATGTAATATATTGGCAGATTACAAGAGGCATCTCTCCATCTGCAGTGCCAGCTGCTCTCAGAGCATTAGGGAGGAGGAGGGGGCAGGAGCGGTGGAACAGCCCCTAATTGTTAGAGCAGGGGCTAAGAACAAGGGATGCCAGTTTCAAATTGTACTGAGGCTCTTTGTGATCTTGGGCAACTCACTTAATCCTCCATTATCTCAGATGCAAACTTAGGTTTTGAATGTAATTCACTTTGAACCACTTAGATGTAAGCCAAATCCCTTTTGATGCAGGAAGGAGGCACATAAACCAACCTCTACTCCGGTCTCCAAGCTCTCTATGTGCTGATGTTATATGGTCAAAATGTTGGACCAGACCTGGCCTTGGTATCCCACCCCATTCCACAGCCCCATAAGGAAGGGGAGTGCTGCTAAATTACCTTCTAGTACTGTTAGGAGAAGGGAGGAATGCAGAGATTGCTCTTCTTCTGCTCCCATGCAGCCCTGGGGAGTAAAGGAGAGATGCTCATGACCTTATGCTCCTCCACTGCCAGGCCAGTCAATTTCTGGAAAGAGACCTTTAACTAGTCCAGTGTGGATTTATATCATCCATCCATTGTGGGATGTATTACCTGTGTAATTCACTTTCATGATACTTTTACTTGTGCCAGGCAGGATGCATTAACAGGAATGTGAAGAATTACCTGGGGCGGGACCAGTGTCTCAGTGTTATGCAAAAGGTTCCAGATTCAGTTTCTGAATTGGGAAGAGGGGGGTCTCATTTCATTCTATTTACCACCTCCTCTGTCTTAAGACAAACATTATAAAAACCTCCCCTCACCACCACCACCACCACCATTCTCTGAACCCTAAAAGATTTAAAAAAAAAATCCAGCCTTCAAATTTCCCCTTACCAGAAAACACCAAACCTACCTCGATTTCTAATTACCCCAGGTCCTTTTGCCTAAATGTCAGATAATAAAGTTTAACCCTAACATCTATGGGTAGTGAATTTCATAGAAGGAGACCCACTACTGACCACATTCTTGTTGTAATGAGTAAAACACTGGAGCCCTGTGAAATGAGCCTGCTCTTTGGTTCCAAATGTCACTTTGATTCTATTATAAGAAAGCCTTAGTTTGTATTTATATAGGGCCCATTTTATCAAGCTGTGTTCTATGGTATGGCCACACCTCATATACTGTGTGCAATTCTGGTTGCCATATCTCAAAAAGGATAAAGTGGAATTAGAAAAGTTACAGAGAAAGGTGATGGAAATGATAAAAGGAATGGGACGACTTCCCTATGAGGAAAGGCTAAAGTGGCTACGGCTCTTCAGCTTGGAGAAGAGACAGCTCAGGGATGATTGATAAATGTCTATAAAATACGGAGTGGCAGGGCTGCCATCAGAAATTTCTGGGCCCCTTATTGAGCAATCCTATTGGGCCCCCCACGCACCCCTTCCCCCCCGACCCCCCCCCCCTTCTTCCATGGGCCGAATACACACATACTTTTCTCTGTCGCCGCACTCTTTGACCAAAAGATTTGTAAGCCTGCAACCATGTCAAGGTAGACTCTTTTAGCAGGGCCCTAACCTAACCTAAACTAAACTAATCTATACCTATCTATTCTAAACTAACATATGTCTAATACTGAACTAATAACAAACTAACAAACATCTGCATAATAAATAACTAATAAATAATAGTGCTAGTAGCTATAATTCACTTTTGAATGTAAAATCTCAGTTAAGGATTTCTTTTGACCTTTGTAGGCCAGAAGTAGATCACAATTGCACAATATTTTTTGTAACAAGTATTAAATGTGTTTTTATAAATACTGTAAGCTTAATAAATATATCAGAAAACTACACATCTGAGCGCATATCTGAACATACACATCTGCATGATCCCATCCTCCTCAGCTTGCCTATAGCTGCATCAGGCATGTTAAAAACATACGATATGTTGATATGTGCACCTTTCTTCCTTCCCATCCATCCTCCTCAGCCTGTCCTTACACATCCACAGCTATGGATGAATATAAAAAAGAAACAATATTCTGTACAATTGTCAATTTATAAATCAGCGTCTTCTCCCCACACTCTCTCTTCCCCATTTCCCTTCAGTGTCCTCAGCCCACTCTCTCTCCACTTTCCTTCAGCGCACGCACATAAAAACAAGCAAGTAATTTATATCATTTTCATTCTATTTATTCATAGAAATTAAAGTCTAAATAATGCCAGTCACATAACAAAACATGATTTTACAAAAATAATTCCCTGCACAGTCAAGCCTGCAAGGATTACTAGATGTCTTTCAGCAGCTCCCCTCCCTTCCTCCCCCTTACCTTTGTGGCCAAGTCAAAATAATCTACCAACAATAAAATTTTTAAAACACAAAGCACGCTGTACGCAGAGAAAATGTTAATTATCATTTATATTCCAAGGGTTTTCAAAGAGGTCAAGGCAGATGACTTTATGCAATGTCACCTCAGTAACAACTATACAAAAATAGACAAATATTCCCCCTCCCTTTTTACTAAAACGCGATAGCGTTTTTTAGCGCAGGGAGCTGCGCTGAATGCCCCACGCTGCTCTCAACGCTCATAGGCTCCCTGCGCTAAAAAACGCTATTGCGGTTTAGTAAAAGGGGGCCATAGTGCAAAATATAGACAGCATATATAAATTCTCAAAGCAGACACATTTTGGTCACTAAATTGAAAATAAAATTGCATTTTTCCTACCTTTGGTAATTTCATCAGTCTCTGGTTGCACTTTATTCTTCTGACTGTGCATCCAATATTTCTTCCCTTCTTTCAGCCTCCTGTATGCTTCCTCTCCTTCAGACCTCATTCCCTCCCCAAACTTTTTATTTGTTTCACCCTGCCCCTTCTTTCTTTTTCTCTCTCTCCATACCCACTTTCTTTCTGTATGTCTGTTTTTCTCTCTCTCTCACCCTGCCCCCTTCTTTCTTTCTCTCTCCACACCCTCTTTCGTTCTGTATGTCTGTCTTTCTCTCTCTCTCCGTGCCCCATTTTTCTTTGTTTCACCCTGTCCCCTTTCTTTCTTTCTGGCTTCCTGTCCCCCCTTTCTTTCTTTCTCCCTGCCCTCCCCTATGCCACCACTATTGGGAAAATGCTGCCACAGCCACTGGGGAATAGGCTGCCACTGCCGCCATCGGGAACAGGCCGGCGCCGAGTTCGCCCTGCTTCTCTTCCCCGCAGGGCCAACCAACTCTCGCCACCTGACGTCAATTCTAACGTCGGAGAGAACGTTCTAGGCCAGCCAGGCAGCGATTGGCTGGCCCAGAACGTCCTCTCCGACGTCAGAATTGACACGAGTGGCGAGAGTTGGTCGGCCCCAAGGGGAAGAGAAGCAGGGCGAACTCGGCGCCGGCCTGTTTCCGATGGCGGCGGTGGCACTCAAGTGGCTAAAGAGCCGCAGTTTGCCGGCCTAGGGAGAACACAGGAGGGTGGCCAGCTGTGCACCCCTTTGGGACGTAAACCCGGGGCGGGGCGGACCGCCCCCCCCACCCCCCTTACCTTGGTATGCCACTATCTGTACCTCACTCCCTCCCTATGACCAAAAATTCTCCTTTCTTCTATTCCCCGTGTACACAACCATCTCTTTCCCTCCCTTCCTCTCTCCCAAGTCCATGCCTTCTTGGTCCAAAAACCCATTCCCTCCCCCACCTCAGCATCTCTTTCCCTTCCTTCCTCTCTCCCAAGTCCATGCCTTCTTGGTCCAAAAACCCATTCCCTCCCCCACCTCAGCATCTCTTTCCCTCCCTTCCTCTCTCCCAAGTCCATGCCTTCTGTGTCCAAAAACCCATTCCATCCCCCACCTCAGCATCTCTTTCCCTCCCTTCCTCTCTCCCAAGTTCATGCCTTGTGTCCAAAACGCACTCCTTCCCCCCTTTTGTGTTCCGCGTTTGCCTCCCAGCCCATCTTTGCAACTTTCTCAGCAAAACGGAGCTCGAGCCGAGAGGCTTGTCTCCTGTTTCCTGCCTGCCCTGCCGCGCACAAATAGCCGACCGGAAGTATTCTCTGACGTCAGTGCTGACGTCGGAGGGCAGGCTTTGCTTAAGCCCTCCCTCAGACGTCAGCGCTGAGATCGGGGAACACTTCCGATCGGCTATATGTGAGCGGCAGTGCAGGTAGGAACAGAAGACGAGCCTCGCGGCTCGAGATGTATTTAACTCCGCGGGTCCCTCGTCCAGCTCTCTCCTGTGCACTTGGGGCGGACCGCCCCCCCCCCCCCTAGGTACGCCACTGGGACCGGCACCAGTCCGCGGACCGGCGGTTGAAGAACTGTGGCCTAGGAGCCTGGGGGAGCCCGGGCCCCCTGTCAGCTCCGGGCCCCTGAATGCAGGACTGTTAGTTCTGCCCTGATGGCGGACCTGCGGAGTGGAGTGGAAGGGGTAGATATGAAGCGCTTGCTTTCTCTTTCCCAAAATACTAGGACTAGGGGGCATGCTATGAAGCCACTAAGGAGTAGATTTGAAACAGACCAGAGAAAATATTTCTTCACGCAACGTGTAGTTAAACTCTGGAATTCATTGCCAGAAAATGTGGTGAAATCAGTTAGCTTAGCAGGGTTTAAAAAACATTTGAATAATTTCCTAAAAGAGAAGTCTTGGGATGGCTTGGGGAAATCCACTGCTTATTCCTATGATAAGCAGCATAAAATCTGTTTTACTACTTGGGATCTAGCTAGATACTTGGGACCTAGGTTGGCCACTGTTGAAAACATGATGCTTGGTTTGATGGACCTTTGTCTGTCCCAGTATGGTAATTCTTATGTTCTTGTATTTTTAGAAGTCTTTAGGGGGTGCTGGAGTGGTAAATGCTCCAATGCTCATAGAATTCCTATGAGTGTCGGAGCACTTACCTCACTAACCCGTGCTAAAAACCAATAGCCCAGCTTGATAAATAGGGAGGGGGGTAGTGTAGTGTGCCCAACCAGGCATTCAGAAACTTAGAAACTTGCCTGCATTCACAATTGGAGTAGAACATCTGGTCACCAGATGTGAAAACTCTCCTGGGCCTTGGAAACTTCAAGAGAAGGTCTAGGGGTCCTATATATGTGTTTGAGAAGTTGTTGGAGATATCTCATGCTCTTACGTAGAATGTTAGTTTTGTAGAAGTTAAGAGTCAAGCTTTTAGTTTCTTTTTTTTCATCCCATTAGTGGAACATGGTGAAATGTCACAGGTAGTTTCATTCACAAGTGTGAGGCTGTCCCAGTCCATCTGTTGCCTGTATAGGAACACAAGGAGGCAGATCTGCATGTTTTAAGGCTACGGTTGTCACTGTTGTCTGTTGTGGGGACGTCAGGATTGAACAGAATCCACTGAATCAGTATGGTATAGAAGTTTCTCTGCTGAAATCCCTTGTCTGCTTCTTGTCTTCCAGAATTCATATCAAGAAACTCAACAAGATTAGGAATAATGGCATCGATTCCATCCAGCGGCTCCCTCGTTGCAACCCATGACTACTACAGAAGTAAGTGTGGAGCTGCTTGTTTACAGCAGACCTACCTGAAGGAAGGCAACAGAACCCCAGAGAATATAAATTGCCTCTGCACAGTTCTTTCATACAGGGTTCTGCAATCATTTTAGTTGTGATGTTGTCTCTACACACTAAAAATGTGCCTTTTTTTTTTTTTTTTTTTTACAGTTAATGGAATAAGGCTTTGTTGTATAGATCAGTGTTTCTCAACCTGGTCCTGGAGTACCTCCTTGCCAGTCGGGTTTTCAGGATTTCAACAATGACTACGCATAATCTTTATTTGCATACACTGCCCTCCGTTATTTGCAAATTTCTTTTATGCATATTCATTTGCGGATATCCTGAAAATCTGACTGGCAAGAGATTACTCCAGGACTGGATTGAGAAACACTGGATAGCTGATGGCCTGGGGAATGGGGGTGCCTAGCACCTGACTTGATGGCAGGGCAGTGGTATAGGTCAGTAGTTCCCAACCCTGTCCTGGAGGATGAGGATGAGAAATTTGAAGGGGTCCCAGAGTGAAAATCCCTATGCCTCTCCTCCTCCCACTAGCCACTAGTGGTCTCTCTGGCCTGGTACCTAGCTCTGAAAGTGGGAAGACCCTGAAATGGTCAAGGTTCATGCTGCTGGCCATACATTTTGGAGGAGAGGGCGAATGATGATGGTTTCTGGCAACAGTGCTAATTTAACAGTGTTATTTTCTTGTCAGGGCGCCTGGGTTCCACTTCCAGTAACAGCTCTTGTGGAAGTATTGAGTACTCTGGGGAAGTTCTTCCTCACCATCCAGGTAAGAGTAATTTGCATGCAACTGTTAACCCTTCTGCTGCCAGGGCCAGGACTAAGAGCATCTTGTGATAACACCAGTGAGTTTTTTGCTAATCCAAGCACAAGCTTTCTCTCAGTAGATAACCGATTAAAACCAAAACAAATAAAAACAAATAAAAACAAAAGCAGTGGAAATAAAATCAAAACAGAAGAACAAAAGACAACAATCAGCTTCTATGATATATAGATATAGACTAGCATATTAATTTAACAGGTAGAAGAGAGATCTTATTGCTCTAAAAGCATTGCTAAAATTATGAGTCAAAAGTTTCCTAAAAAAAGTATCTTGAAACAGCAAGTAATTACTTTCCTAATGTAGACTCTGTGGAAGAAGGGCTCCTTTTACAAAGCCGCAGTAGCAATTCCCTATGCGGCAAATGTGACAAAGCCCATAGGGATTGAATGGGCGCCATCACATTTGCCGCTTGAGAATCATTACCATGGCTTTGGCCTTAGGACTCCTGATAGAAATTCAACTTGACTGGACCCATGCACATGAGAGCCATCCTTTGGAAATATTTTACTGACTTTTAATAAAGTTCCTGTAACTTGTACATTCTTCTCTGCAGTTTGCGTGTTTTTGGCTCTAGAAATTCAACTGGCTCAGACTTCAGTCAACTGTGTCACCTTATAAAATGAGGAAATTCAAAAGCATTTGCTCAGAAGAGCAGAAATATTTAAGAAATAAAACATTAGACACCAAGAATAAGAAGTTTGGTTATTAATGATTTAAGATGAAGTTTAGGTTATCTAATTGCATTCCAGATATTTATTTTACTTTTTTATTTTTGTCAGCTTTCATCTGGGGTGGGGGATTTCATTTGGTGGGGAAGTTAGGGGGGTAAGGGATGGAATTAAGGGGGGGTATATAAAAGAATGGTTTACTTCATATGGAAATTTAATTTGGATGAATGATATAAATATGTATGAAATATTATTGTGAGTCTTATTTTAATGAATATATTTCTGTATTATGTCATTGTATTTCTTACTTGATTCTTTCAATAAAAATTGTTATAAATTAAACATTAGACAGAGGAAGGTGCCTCACCATGATCAACACCAAACCTGGCAAATTTGAACTTTTTCATATAAAGAATCCATGGTGAGGTTCTGTGCACCAGTCTGGGCCCAATTTGCACGTGCACTTTTGGTGGACTCGGCTAAATGCTACAATAAGGATCTTAAATGACATTCTATGTGTTATTGCTACCCAAAGGTTAGCAGTGCTGAGTAATATCACCTGACAAGATCTTTGTCGTTGGATCACCATAACTACTTTCCTTACTCGGAACCACGAAATCCCAGAGCTTTCTGTTCACTGCAACATTCACAACTCCCCTCTAAAATGCTCACTGACGAGGCAGTCTGGTATAAGAGATGGCCAACTTGTTTTTGATAATTCATGTCACTTGTGGTTATGACTGAACCAGTTTCTGATGGGCTGTGGCCAGTGTGTATTTGATGAATGGCTTGGGGGCTTCAGATGTCACCCACACTGTCCCTGTAGGATTGACCAGGCAGTGGAAAACATGTCTAATTACATGCTGGCTCTGCAGTCAGATGCACAGGTGGTATTCTTGTTGACCCCTGTTGAGGATAAAGGCCAGAGCCATTGTATGTCTGGGAAATCTGACCAGTTTCTGACTGCTGCGTAGGACTCGCTTTCTATAGGTGGTATCGAGATTTAATCGAGGTGGTTTGGGGTCCCAGTGAAAGTGTTTCTAGCTGTTGAGATTTTGTTTCTGAAGAATTCAGCCAGTTGATTGGCTGTGGGGGGAGGGGCGGTTTTGGTGGCCAGGTAGGGTTTTGGTGTCTGAGTTCTTTTAGTAGTTTGAAAAGTTTTTAGTGTCTTGAATTTCTGTGCCTATCTGATTGGTGTAATATAACTCTTTTTTTCTTTTAGCTTTTGTTTGTATTGTTTGTTCAGCGTTCTCCAGGTTGTTTTTGTGTGTTCTCGGTTGTTTATTCTCCATTCTCTTTCAAGACATCTGCATTGTCGTTTAAATTGCAGTAGTTCATTGTCAAACCATTTGTCTGGACGTCTGCAGATTCTGGTTTTCTGAGATTTTGTCATAAAGCGGTATTGTGTATGCAGTGGAAGGCATCATATCGCTGTCTAGCAGCCAATTGAGACATACGTTTTTTTGTGTTTTTTTTAAAAACCCACAAGGCAGGCCACCTACACTGTAGCCATTTGTCACGGATGAAAGAGCCAAGACTGGGTGTGGGTGTAGTTTCATCTGGAAGTGGCCTTGGGCAAGCTTAAGTGGCTCTAGGCATCTCCCTAGGACCGTGACAAAACACCTGAATGCTGGCCTACATTTCAAATAGACGTGGCTGCTGAAGGGCTGTTGGGTAAGTTTTGCCTCTGTGCGGATAATACCGAAATCTGCAATAGGGTAGATACCCCTGATGGTATGACCAACATGAGGAATGATCTAGCGAAACTTGAAGAATGGTCTGAAATGTGGCAGCTGAGATTTAATGATAAGAAATGCAAGGTCATGCATTTAGGCTGCAAAAACCAGAGGGAAACGGTACAATTTAGGGGGTGAAGAACTTTTGTGCACGAAAAAGAAGCAGGACTTGGGTGAGATAGTATGTGATGATCTTAAAGTGGCCAAACAGGTTGAAAAGACCACTGTGAAAGCTAGAAAGATGGTAAGGTGCATAAGGAGAGGTATGGCCAGTAGGAAAAAAAGGTATTGATGCCCCTGTATAAGACTCTGGTGCGACCTCATTTAGAATATTGTGTACAATTCTGGAGGCCGCACCTTCAAAAAGATATAAAAAGGATGGAGTTGGTTCAGAGGAAGGCTACTAAAAATGTTGATGGTCTACGTCATAAGGCATATGAAAACAGACTTAAAAATCTCAATATGTATACTTTGGAGGAAAGATGGGAGAGGGGAGATATGATACAGACGTTTAAATACCTATGTAGCATGAATGCGCATGAGGTGAGTCTTTCATTTGAAAGGAAACTTCGGAATGAAAGGGCATAGGATGAAGTTGAAAGGTGATAGGCTCAGGAGTAATCTAAGGAAATACTTTATTACAGAAAGGGTGGTAGATGTGGTTAATAGTCTGAATTCAAGTAAGCATGGAACAGACATGTGGGATCTCTTAGGAAGAGGAGAACATAGTGGATGTTGTGGATGGGCAGACTGGATGAACCATTTGGCCTTAATCTGCCATTGTGTTTCTGTTGTTGATTGGCACAGGCTAATAATACGAAAAGAATCCAGGCTGCAGGTTCTGATTAGCTTTAGAACTATTGATCAAGGACTCTAGGAAGGATACATTACAGTGAAGATCTAACAGTATGAATGCCTGGATAATAGGTATCAACTGAAAGGAAAAAGATATCTCAACCTTCTGAGTAGGCATAATTAAAAAAAAAAGACTAAATGGATTTTGATTACAGCCCTTTGTTGTATATGTAGAATTAAGTTTCCTTCCAGTAAAGACCTTACTAGTAAAGGCAACATTTTAGTTATTGCACAGAAAAATAGAATATAAAGTTCTAAATGCATCTATATAAATATACAAGTATACTGTAGACTTCCTCCCTGAAGTCAAAAAGACTTCTTCCAATGTGCTGTACAGCATAAATAATATCACTACATGCAGGTTGTCAGACTCACAGGGTAGTGATCTGTGCTTACAGATATGTAATAGGAGCTGTGATGGCAGTAAGCAGTTATAAGCTGGAAGGAACAGAGGAGTATTGGACATAGAATCCTTGCATTTTCTCTTGTGGATGATTTTATCACTGGAGATCCAATTAGTGTCATCTTCTGTTAAATATATTAATCTCACACTGTTCTCTCTCTTTCAGGTCTTCCCAAGTCAGATACTGGACACTGGTGGGCAAGTTTCTTCTTTGGGAAACCCACCCATCCTATCATGACACCAGTGTCAGAGTCCCCAGAGACGTGAGTCTGTGCATCACTGACATTTCTATTGGGTAGAACAGGAGGTGGGGGTTGGGGAGCTAGCACATTATTGGATGGGATATGAGATGGCGGGCATGCTTGTTGCAAGCTGAGATCTGAAAGGAAGATATCTCTCCAGGTCACTTGTATGGTAGTGTTCTTGCCCCTGGGCTCTCCCAATATACTGAGTCATAGAACACCTTGGACCAGATTCTCTAAAGTCACCGTGCATTTAACAATGGTTCTAAATCATTGTTAAATGCACATATTTTACCTCCCGATTCTCAAAACGGCTCACCGGGGTCTTTTCAGTGCTTTCTAGCAGCTTCCGATTGTACTACACAAATGTAGTACAACGAGGTCATTAATATTAAAATTGTAGTTCTGTGAGTTAATTCAATATTAAAATGAGCTCTCCTTGCGATTCACAAAAAGGAATGCCCTTCCATTTATGAGAAATCGGGACCAATATTTATCGACAGTCTGAGCTGTCATAGCTTTACTTTCCTGTCAGTGCCTGAGCACTGATTGGCTCAGGCACTAACAGGAAAATTAAAGCAGTTCCCTCCCCTTCTGCAAAGCCTAAAAACAAGCCTGGTGGTTAGTACCCCCCTCCCCGCCAATGGCACCCCTCGCCCCAAACCCCATGTGGAAGATCAGCAGAAAAGTTGCCCCCCACCCCGTATACATCCCGTACTGAAGATCGACAGGAGGGATGCCCACTCCCTCCTGTCAAAAGGTTCTTCCACCCTTGTGGTCTAGTGTGGCCCCCCCCCAAACCTTGTTAAGTCTGGCAGGAGGGATGCTGATTCCCTTTTGCAGGCAGGATCGCCTCTTCAAAATGCATTGGGAGGGGGCTAAAGCCCTGATTGTCTGAGGCTTCTAAGACCCTTTCTACTAGTGGCCATGGAAGGGGCCTTAGGCCCTTTCTAGTACATCCAAGATGCACCGGGAAGCAGAAGGCCTGCCATTTTGAAGAGGCGAGCCTGCTGGCAGGAGAGACTGAGCATCCCTCCTGCTGGCCTTAACAAGGTATGTGGGGGGGGGGGGGAGGATTGTGGACAGCACTAGACCACCAGAGTAGGAGACCCTTTTGGCAGGAGGGAGTGGATATCCCTCCTGCTGATTTAATTTAGGGAAGGGGGCTCAGCCTGCTGGGGAGGGGGGCTATCCATGAGTGCAGATGGAAAGGAGGAATCGGGGTGGCTTTCCCTGCCATCTGAACCGATTGTGGCAGGGGGAGCCCTGGTCGGCAGAGCCGACGGAGAGAGCAGCAGCTATGGGCATGGGCGTTTTTGTTTTCATTTTTGACAGGAGGGAGGAGCTGTGCCTAGCGATTGCCAGGCACAGTTCCTCTTCCATTTTACCGGTAATTCTCCGCACAAATAGCATTCATATAATTTGCATGCTATTGTGCTGAGAATCACCAGTAAAACAAAATGACACTCCCACCGTGGTATTTTTTTTATCATGGTGTCTGAGTTTAGAGAATCTGGCCCTATGTCTTTATGGGGATGGTACTAAAGGCTAGGAAGGGAGAAATGAAATAGGGTAACTCTCAGATAACCTTATTCTGTTGCCATATGGGGTACTGGTCTTTCCAGTCTCGTGTTCATAGCTTTTCCATATTCAGCCCAACACCAGCCCCACCTCCCACCCCATCATATTTTCACCTGATTTCTTAATGCTTATGTTACCTCGTGTGCATAAAAATCCATTTAAGAGGACTCCTCATCTTCAATTTTGATTCTTTCAAGAACAATACATGATCCAGCACCCAAGTCCTTTTGAAGAATCTATCTCTCTCTACTTTCTCTATGCCCTTCATGATCTTGTAGGTTTCTATCATGTCTCCTCTGAGTCTCCGCTTTTCCAAGGAGAAGAGCTCTAGCCTCTCCAGTCTTTCAGTGTATGAAAGGTTTTCCATGCCCTTAATCATTCGTGTCGCTCTTCTCTGGACCCTCTCAAGTATTGCCATATCCTTCTTGAGGTACGGTGACCAATACTGAACACAGTACTCCAGGTGCGGGCGCACCATTGCCCGATACAACGGCAGGATGACTTCTTTTGTTCTGGTCATAATACCATTTTTAATAATACCCAACATTCTGTTTGCCTTCTTCGCGGCTGCTGCGCATTGCGCCGTTGACTTCATTGTTGTATCCACCAATACACCCAAATCTCTTTCAAGGTTACTTCCCTCTAATACTAATCCCCCCATTTGGTAGCTGAACATTAGGTTTTTTCTCCCTATATGCATGACCTTGCATTTCCCTACATTGAATTTCATCTGCCATTTATTCGCCCACTCCTCCAGTTTGTTTAGGTCCCTTTGTAGGTCCTCACACTCTTCCGTAGTTCTAACCCTTCTACAGAGTTTAGTGTCGTCCGCAAATTTTATAACTTCACATTTCGTCCCCGTTTCCAGGTCATTTATAAATATATTGAACAGCAGCGGTCCAAGTACAGACCCCTGCGGAACTCTGCTAGTGACTTTCCTCCAGCCCGAGTAGTGACCCTTTACTCCAACCCTCTGTCTCCTGCCTGCCAACCAGTGTTTAATCCATCTGTATACGTCCCTTTCCACCCCGTGGTTCCATAGCTTCCTAAGCAGCCGCTCATGGGGTACTTTGTCAAAGGCCTTTTGGAAGTCAAGGTAAATGATGTCTACAGGTTCCCCTTTGTCCAACTGGCTGTTTACCCCCTCAAAGAAGTGCAGTAAGTTTGTTTGGCACGATCTTCCCTTGCAGAAGCCATGTTGGCTCGCTTTCATCAGCCCATTTTTTTCGATGTGCTCACAGATGCTATCCTTTATCAGTGCTTCTACCATCTTGCCTGGAACCGATGTCAAACTTACCGGCCTATAGTTTCCCGGGTCTCCTCTTGACCCCTTTTTAAAGATAGGTGTAACATTTGCTATCTTCCAGTCCTCCGGAATCTCTCCAGTTTTCAGGGATAGGTTGCAAACTATTTGGAGTATTTCCGCTATCTCATTTCTTAGTTCTTTTAGTACCCTAGGGTGGATTCCGTCCGGGCCTGGTGATTTGTCACTTTTCTATCTATCTGTTGGAGGACATCCTCATGGCTCACCTCTATTGCTGACAGTTTTTCTTCTTGGTCACCATGGAAGATCACGTCGGGTTCCGGTACACTGGATGTGTCCTCGCTTGTGAAGACTGACGAGAAGAATTTGTTTAACCTGTCGGCTACCTCTTTTTGCTCCTTTATCACTCCCTTTTCGTCTCCATCATCCAACGGTCCTACTTCCTCCCTCGCTGGTTTCTTCCCCTTAACATATCTGAAGAATGATTTGAAGTTTTTTGCCTCCCTGGCCAGTTTCTCTTCGTATTCTCTTTTCGCTCTCCTAACCACTTGATGACATTCTCTTTGGTGTTTCCTGTGTTCATTCCAGTTTTCCCCAGTTTGGTCCTTTTTCCATTTCCGGAATGATTTTTTTCTTGTCTCCTATCGCTTTCTTCACCTCGTCGTTTATCCATGCGGGGTTTTTTGTTCGGTTTTTTTTGCACCCTTTTCTAAATCTGGGGATGTACATATGTTGTGCTTCTTGCACTGTGCCCTTGAATAGAGACCAGGCTTGCTCTACAGTTTCTGTTTTCCTTGAGCTGTTTCTAAGTTTTTTTTTAACCATTGCTCTCATAGCATCATAGTTTCCTTTCTTGAAGTTGAACGTTGTCACTGTGGTTCTCTTCCCTTTTGCTGTACTTACTCCTAATTTGTACTGGATCATGTTGTGATCGCTGTTTCCTAGTGGTCCTACTACTTCCACTTCTTTTGCAGGTCCCCCTATTCCATTTAGGATTAGGTCAAGAGTGGCATAACCTCTTGTTGGTTCCTTGACAAGCTGCTCCATAAAGCAGTCCCTCACAGCCTCTAAGAATTCTGTTTCCCTCGCACAGTTTGAGTTTCCAATATTCCAGTTTATCCCGGGGTAGTTAAAGTCTCCCATTACTGTCACATTCCTGTTGTTGCCTTCCCGCCTCAGTTCTGCTGCCAGATCTTTGTCGTTTGCTTCCGTTTGTCCAGGTGGACGATAGTATAGACCCAATCTTATGTCAAGGCCACTTTTTCCTGGTAATTTTACCCATAATGACTCCAGTCCTTCCGCCTTTGGTTCTATATCCACTCTGGACGAGGGAATGGTGTCTTTTATGTATAGTGCTATTCCTCCACCCTTCTTGTGGGTCCTGTCTCTTCTATAGAGTTTGTACCCTGGCAGCACTACGTCCCACTGGTTATCTTCATTCCACCATGTTTCCGTGATTCCAATGATGTCTAGGTTTTCTTTTTTGGCTATGGCTTCTAATTCTCCCATTTTGGTCTTTAGGCTCCTTGCATTAGCGTACAAGCAATTTAAGTCCTGGTCTTTTTTCTTTTCTCTGCTGGTTTTACATGTGTTTTGCTCCTCTTACCATCCCCTAGTTGGGCTGCCAGTCCCTCATTTCTGTTCCTTTCTTCCTCATTTTTTGGTGTATCTTTTCTGATCTTTTCTTCCTCATGTTTTGGTGTATCTTTATTATCTGCAACCTGATTTCCTGATCTCTCCTGTTCCTCTAATTTTATCTGTTTGCCCTTTTTGTTGGTCAACAGCTTCTGTTGTTCGTCTCTTGCCTGTTCCCAGCATTTTTCCCGCTCAGTATCTTCTTTGGATACTCTTGTCCGAACCGTCGACGTCAGGTCGATTATCGGCTTTCCCCTTCTTCTCAGTTTAAAGCCTGCTCAATTCCTCTCTTGACGTTGTTTGCTAGCAGTCTCGTTCCTGCCTTGCTCAGGTGTAGTCCGTCCCTCCTGAAGAGCTTGTTCTTCCCCCAAAAAGTTGTCCAGTTTCTTACAAAAAGGAATCTTTCTTCTTCGCACCATCTCCTCAACCAAGCGTTTATTGTTTGTAGCTCGGTCTGCCTCTTCACGTCTGCCCTCGGTACTGGCAGAATCTCTGAGAATGCTATCTTCTGTGTCCTCAGCTTCAGTTTCCTTCCTAGGATCTTGAACTGTTCAATTAGCGTAGTCCTGCTGTAATTTCTCCTGTTGACATCATTTGTTCCCACGTGGATTATCACTGCTGTCTCTTCTGTTTCCGCGCCATCCAGGATCCTCTCGATTCTGTCGGAGATGTCCTTCGTTCTTGCTCCTGGGAGACAGGTCACTAGCCGATCCTCTCTCCCTCCTGCTACGTGACTGTCCACTTCTCTCAGGATTGAGTCTCCCACGACGACTGCAGATTTCTCCTTCTTCAGCTTCCTCACTGGTCTCAAATCTGTATCCTCGGCGTGGTTTAGTCCTTCTCTTTCAGGGTACCCGCCAGTCTTTGCCCTCTCTGCTTGCACGAATCTTCCATGTGATACTTCATTCTCGGCCTCCGTTGGCCCCTGTCTTCCATCTGTTGGCCCATGTCCTCCATCTTGTGTAGCCGTAGCTTCCTCGCTCCAGCGCTGCTGATGCTCCTGCTCTTCTGCCTGCCTGTAGGCCTCCTCGATGAATCTTTCGAGCTCCCTTACTTGCTCCTTGATGTGGCTTTCTCCTGCAGTGTCTTCAGTTGTCTCGAAAGGTGCTTCTGAGATGTGGAGTCCCTCCAGCTCTTGAACCCTGCACTGCAGTCGACCAACTTCCTTCTTCAGGCTTTCCAGTTCCTGACACCGACTGCATATGTATGCCTGCCTTCCCGAGGGAAGGTAGTCATACATATGACACTCTGTGCAGTACACTGGGAAGCTCCTCCGGGTTCTTGCTGCTTCCATTTCTCTTTCTTCGGAGTCCACTAGATGTCCTCTCCCTTGTCTTATGTCTTTATTGTGCGGCGCTGTGCACTCTCCTGTGCTTGGTTCTTTCCTGTCTACTTCTTCTGCCGCTTTTGTCTTGGTGGGTCTGTTGTCCTCCCTTGGGCCTCTTTCTTGTCCCCGAAGCCTGCTGCTTCTTTATCCTTTCCTGTCTTGTGTGTGTCTTATTGTGTGTTTTTTTCTTGTGCGTGCGCTCTCCCTACTTGCGTGCTCGCTTCTTCCTTACCTGTGTGCTTTGGAGTCCTTGGCTGTCTTTACTCGACCCTTCTCAAGGCCCTTCGCAAAGGCGCTCTCGCTAAGGCGAACGCCTTTGCCGCTCGCCTTCGCCGCGTGCCGAACGGCCGCGCGCCGTTGGCTCCCTTCCTGTTAAGGGGGAGTCGGGGCGATGACGCTGATGACGTGGGCGGGTGGGCGGAGCTTCCTCTCGCCGCTACCCGCTCCTCTCTGCGCCGCTGACCCTGTTTGGAAAGAAAAAAGAAACAAAAATTCCTCCGACATTTAACCACAGAAGCTTGAGGCAGTCCTATCACTGCTACTCAGCAGATGGCTGCAAAGTCATTCATGGGTGGAATATTATTATCTTTATTAAGATTTTATATACTGGAAAAAAAACTAACCAACAGGTCACTTCTAAGTGATAAACAAAATAACATTCTTAATGCAAAACATACTTTAAACAACTCAAGTCATAAACAGCAGGAATGGCAGACAGTACGGTTACACAGAAATCGGAAAAGCAATGTTAAGGCTTACAGGAATCCTGCTCCAGACTTTCTCAGCATCTCTTGCTTCTTATCAGTAACAAAAGGAAACTACATAGTAACACAAAGACCTGTGTGGTCCATCCAGTCTGTCTTAGTCACATTCGTTCTCATGTCAATGTTGAACCAGCAATCCAGTACATTATTGCATTTTACTTGCTAAGTTCCACTATAAGATGCATTTCTCAGGGAGAAGGGAAGGCAAGACCTGCACTCAGATGATATCAATGTGGTATAAAATATTACTAATCCACCAACAGCATTCAAAAATGTTTCGATAAAAAATACTGACACGGGGAACCCTCGGTGGAGAAAAGACCTCAGTGTCTCTCAGGATACCTCAACACGAGTCTCGTAAGGACTTAGCCTGCCTTCAAACTATACAATTTGAGGGCAGGAAGCACATCCTTGGTCTTAAAAATTCCACCGTACAGGAACTACCCCTCTGAACCCCTCTGAATCTGTGGTTTCAGTACCCGCAGATTCGGTTATTTGCGGGGTTTTTTTAATTTTTTTTTTTTTTTAGAAACTCTGCATCCTGGACCTTACCTGGTGGTCTTGCGGCGACGCAGGGCAGGAGCCATCTTCCTATACTCTTGCCCCATGCAGAGTCATCATCAAAAAATCCGTCGTTGACTACAACGGGAACTCACAGCAGCCATTTTGATGACGGCTCTGCATGGGGCAGGAGCATAGGAAGATCGCTCCTGCCCTGCGTCGCCGCTAGACCACCAGATAAAGTCTGGGGAAGGTCCGGGACAAGGGGGTGGGTCAGAGCTGGCCCTGAAAGTTTTCTGCAATATTTCATTATTCGCGGGCTGGCTCTGCCCCTAATCCCCGCGAATATTGAGAGTCTGCTGTACTATTATTCAAATTCTTCAAAACCATTAAATTCTTCAAATCATCAATTGTCCATTCCCAGCTCTAATGTTCAATATTCAATACCGTAGTAAGTCAGAAACTTACCTGTTGGTTGGAAAAATTCACACAGTCATTCAGTATATTTTGCAATCATCAAAAATGGCAGGTGTGACTTCCACTGCCGTTCTTCTCCGGTTGAAGCACCCTTTACAACTCTTTACTGCTTCTGGATTCCCAACAGGGCCCCTGTTTCATGATTGCTTCATCAGGGGAACCAGTAAAAAAAAAAAATGTACCGATAAGATACACGTGTCGGAACCAAAAGCAAAATAAAGAAAATACAAAATAAGATACCTCACGCACCAAACAGTCATCTATACTTTGAGCTAACACGCTTCCCAATTGCTTTCAGAAATGTGGTATAAAATATGCTTCTGTTCCATCATTGCCATTTTCAGGGCTCAGACCATAAAAAAAGGTCTTCCGTGCACTGGCCCTTCTTCCCAGCTACTGAGGTTCCCAGTCCATCCTGTTCTATCTTGTCATATACGGGACACAGACCGCAGACTTCCAACTGGCATTGGCTTCACTTCCCCACTGCTGGAGCTGCCATTTACGCACCACTCCTACACATCAGAAACAAAGTTATAGCTGTGGATCTGTCAAGTTTTGTTTCAAAGGTATAAAATTTGATAGGACAGATCAGCTTTAAATTAAATTATACAACAAAATATTCTCATCCAAAAATATTGATCTCTTCCCTTGCAGACATATCACATCCATCCAGTCCTTTTCCAACTTACAGAAATATAGTAATAAAAAGTTTTGAGCACAAATAAGTAGCTATTATATTTCAAACACTGCAGC
Organism: Geotrypetes seraphini; assembly: GCF_902459505.1. NCBI lineage: Eukaryota > Metazoa > Chordata > Amphibia > Gymnophiona > Dermophiidae > Geotrypetes > Geotrypetes seraphini. The sequence continues at coordinate 85,910,087 of NC_047094.1, read as the reverse complement.
AAAATACCAGAAAAACGAGCATTCAATCTCACTCTTGAATATTTTGGTTCCAACCAAGTTATTTGGTTTCAGGAGGGAGATTTCAGGCCAGTCCTGGATGTCTAATTTTTTCCTGGTGCTCTGTGAAACCTGCAGCAATGATTTTACTGGATAGAATGAGGGACTGCAAATACCAGTCGCTTTGAGCTATAAGTTGTAAAGCCGCAACTGGCCAAAAGGTCTCTCCTGTAATTAGGTAACTTGGCAGCTCTGCAAGTGCTTGCTGGGAAGGTGGGCGTGAACGATGTCATGCAGCAAATATGTTGGAGCCAGGAAATGCAAGCATTTAAAGACTAATGAGACAACCTTAAATTGATACCTACTGATTTATCTTCCTTTTATTTTGCAGTTCAGGAACTTTCAAGGTAACCAACGGTGTGATCACATGTGGTCTGACACAGGAGATCAGGAAGCATCAAGCTAATGATGCCACCACACCCAACACTGGAGCACCTGTGTAAAACAGCCTGGCACAATCTAACACACTCGGTCACTGCTTCTCAAGAAAACGCTAGGAGACGGTGCCCCTCCCTTTCCCTTTTCTCTCATCCCTCCCCTTTCCTTTTCTAGGCTGCTTTACAATATAGAGATAGCTTTAATACTTTTTGTAAAAGCCCCTTTATACAGTGTCAGTAACTTTCAAACATTGCTTTGTTTTCTATTTTGGCAGCCTCTTGAAGGTTTGTGTTTGAGTTTGTACAACATATGTGATCTAATAAATATAAGCAGCCTTCCTAGGATCTGCATCTTTCCTCCTTCTGTAATTATGAGTATAACATTGGTTGCTGGAAGATCTTGCCTGTATAGGAAGTTGCTGGTTTATGGTGAGTGAGAATAGCAGAAAACTTTCACATGTTGTATTAGTCAAACAATTCTTGAGTTCAGTAAGGCAAATAACAAAACAGTAAAAAATCACACATCCAATACAAAGCTCAATTATCTTTGAACCTCTGTGAATCTACTAATTTGGGAAACCTTTTGCCTCTGAATTAAAAAAAAATGAGTGGTTGGGGGTTTTGTCTAATGAAGCAAAGCTTTGCAGAGCTCTGGTGCCCTCTGAAGGAGTTCAATCTTGGAAGTTTTGCACAATATATGTTCTGTACCTGCAGGATTAATTGAAATCAGCAACAAAATAATATTTTGATTTTGCTATTCATATATAGCATGTCTCTACTTCTGTAAGGAGCAAGAATTAATATTGGTCTCTATTTTAATGAGAATGTAAGAGATATCCTTATTACAGCATAATAAAACTGGTAATTCAGTACAATTCACACTGGTTGCACAGTAGAGACTGGACAAGAAGGCTGAGCTTGGTCTTGCAATATAGATTGGGTATAAGTGGGTTGCTGTCAGTTGAGCTTAGTCTTGCAGTAGACTAGAGTTTGAGTAAGAATAGGTTGCTGTCACTTGGCTCCTTGGCCTCAGACATAATCCTGTTAAGGAACACTAGGTCTTTTAGTGGAGTTTCAGTAGGTTTTCAAAGTATAATGATAAGGTAGACTAAATTTAATTGGAAAATAAAGTGCTGCTGTTTCTCCTATAAGGTGTGCAGATGTTACAGGCTGAACTGTTATGGCCCTGGTTACAAACCCAGCCTTCTATGCTGACTGGGCCTTCTGCGCTGGCAGATCTGGTGGGCAGATACTGTCTTCTGCCATACTAAATGCTGTTTTGTGAGCAATAAAATGCCCTTACTGGCAACTTGTCCTTTGCAGACTGGTCTAGCAAAGAATAGTGACTCTCAAACTGTGTGACAGGGCACAATGGTGTGCCCCAAAGAGATTCCAAGTGTGCCACCAGAGATTCCAGAATTTTACTTACTTTTAAAAATTCCCTTCATAAGTATATACTGTAAATATACATTGCACAATTTCAATTATAATGTGCTGTGAAAAACATTTGCTCCATTTAGTGTGCCAGAGCTAAAAAGGTTTGAGAGACACTGGCCTATGCCAAGCTGCAGGAAGGTCAGGTAATCTCTAAGAACAAAGAGCCTTTGTGCCAGAACCTGACTATCAGCTGCAAATAACAGGAGCCAGTGAGAATGAACTTTGCCTATGAGTGTGTCAGCCACTGAATGTGTGCTAGCAGGCAGTGGCTCAATGTTTAAGCCAAATATAACTAAAGAACATATCTAAAGATTTATAGTCAATATAAGTAAACAGTCTATAGGGTTCCTGTTTTTGAAGCCACGGTAGAGGTTTCTACTGTGGGCCGGTGAGGTAGATGCTCCAGTGCTCATGTGCTCATTTAGTAAAAGGAGCCCATAGATAGCCCAGAAATAATTCAGCGTTGTTTATACAAGAGCAATGTCTCCAAATGGGTTAGTCTTGTGCCTCATATTGTGGGAACTGTTGTCATTATGATGCAAAGATGGATATTTGCAATTTCATCCTGAGAGAGTGATTTAAGCAAGTCCCAAAGTGACACAATAAGTAGTGTTTCAGTACATGTTTATGGGTTGTTTTGCCTTTGAGACATGTTGTTGATCATACGGTGGAGGTTTTTTTATGGCAGTGATATATTATTGATGACAGCTTTTAAAAAATAAATTACGTGATAGCTGTTACTTAAGTTTGAGGCTTTTTTCTCCACCGAATTTGACTTTGAATGCCTCTGGTGCAACACCCTCTGACTGATGTTTTGTAACAGCAAATATAGAAAGGACAACTTTCATAACTACAACAGTATTGCAAAAAAGTCCATATCAAAGAGAGATACTGGGATAACGCCATCAGTAATCAGAGAGAGAGAGAAAAAAAAGAGGCTGCAAGCCTGGAAGCAAAAATTTAAGCCCCATAATTATTTACCTGAAGATATAGCTACTTTAGTTGAAAGAAAACTTTCTAGATGAACAGAATCCAAGAACATCAATGAGCTGTTTTCATGTGCCAAGTACTTATAGGGAAACTTCAGGAATAATTATTTCCTGTATTTATAACCACTTTCGGAGAATTTCTTAATGAAAAGGTGGTAAATAAACATAGCAACCCCTGTGGGAACTTGAATCAGCCATTTTGAGTAGAGAAACTGCACTGGATAGAAGCATAGGGAGGATCACTCTTGCCCTGGCCTACCACTGGAACAGCAAGGTTTAAGGTAGGCCCTGGGAGAGGCCTGCAATGGGTCTGAGAGGGGGAAGACTTGAATACAAACAGACCCATTTTTGTGCCATTTTTTGACCTAAAAAATCTAGGTTTATATTTGTTGTATAAAATAACAAGTAATTATTGGTACTAATTAGAATTTACACCCACAGAGGGGCATAATCAAAACAAACGTCTAAGTCCAATTCAAACGTATGGCGCTAAACGCCGAGAGTCGGCACTGGGAAAATGTTCATTCTTGAAAGGTAAATCACTATGGGGTCCTTTTACTAAGGCGCGCTAGCTGTTTTAGCGTGTGCTAAACCCTAACACATCCATAGAATATAATGGATGCATTACCATTTAGTGTGCGCTAAACCGGCTAGTGCACCTTAGTAAAAGGACCTCTACAAATCCAATTTTTTTTTTCTTCAAAAATTGTCTTATCTTGTACGTCCAGGCAGTTTATCGTCCAGACTGCCAATACATATATTTTTATACCACATTTTTGACCAAAATTTTATCCAAATCCCAAATTTCCAGAACAAGACCATTTGGACATGGGAGGGGCCAGCATTGTGATGGACTGGCCACCAAGACATAGCAACAGAGCAGTGGGGCACCTGCAGGGCACTGCTGTGAACTTCACAAAAAGGATGCCAGATAAATATCTCACCAGAACTCATTTATAGGTTATGGTGAGCTCGAAATCCACTATACCCACCTGTCTACAACCCCAATAGCCCTTATGGCTGCAGGTGGCAGCAATATAGCATTAGGGTTTGTTTGTTTTTTTGGGTGGGTGCACATATTCCACCATAAATGTGGTTAGAGTGGCTTATGGGCCTGGGTCCTCCTCTCAATTGTTCACTAGCCCCCCCCCCCCACCGACTATTAAAAACACCTATATGCAACTGTACTAGGCTTTCCTATACCAGGTGCAGATGTTCCGGAGACAGGTATGTACGTTTTTATTCTGATCTTTGTGAGGGGAGTGTGTGGAGGTCTTTACTTTGTCTCTGCAGTGCTTATCTGGTCACTTTGGATACCTTTTTTGCACTTAAACCTGTTTTCACATCGTCTAACTCATAACGTATAAGTTTTGTCCAGGAAGTCTCGTAAAACATTTGATTATCCCCGCAGGACAACTAAGTGTAAGTCAGCCCCATCCCGCCCTAACCACTCCTCCAAATACGCTCGTTTCAACTCTGGGCATTCAGAGGCCTAAAAAGTCCCTCGATATATCCAGAAATTCGGTTTGATTAAAGGCACTTGGACGGTCTATCTTTTAGGTCATCCAAGTGCCCACTTTGGTGGGTTTTAAACGTGTTTAAGTTTGATTATGAGCCCCACAGCTTTCTAAGCGTATTCTATAAAGTGGTATACGCAAATTCTAGTACGCAGATCTCAAAAGGCCAGGGAAGGAGTATGGACATTCATAAAACTTAGGCATGCTTATAGAATATGCCCAATCTGCACAAATTAGGTGCAGGTATTTAGGCCTGGCTTTCATTAGCATAAATGGTTGCGCCTAGATGTTAAATTAATAGCCAAAAAGACTCGGATGTGGTGAAAACCAATTATGATAAATAGAACACTTTCACAATGATATTGTGATGCTTTATGTCTGATGGTGTGTTAATAACACAGTGTAGGCCAATAACAATTGCCAAATGGAGGAAAAAGCCTTAGACAAGGGCCTTCCCACCTCCACAATGGTGGAATAGCGGTGGTAGAGCGTTCACCTCACTGGCAAGAAAACCTCCTTTAAATGGATAGGCACTGTATTGTGTTATACTCGTTTAACTTAGAAGACATTGATTCAAGATAGATGAAAAAACTAGTTCAACTTATCTTCTGTTCGGTACACCAACGGTGGCTAGCGTTTCACAAGTCTGCTGCCTCAGGGTGTAACAAATCCAATCAAACAAAAAAAAAAAACAAATTTCAAATTGGACCAGTATATATCTTCATAAAACTTCAGTAAAAACCAACCAGACATACCTTTAATACAGACGCCTAGATGTTAGTCATGAAGAAGAACGCTACACGATGCTATATACTGTGCGTAAATACAGAGGTTTTTTTTATAGTATCATGCTAAGTTTCGTCCTTTATCCCAGGACAAGCAGGCAGCATATTCTTAACGCATGGGTGACGTCACTGACGGAGCCCCGGTACGGACCTTTTTAACTAGAAAGTTCTAGTTGGCCGCACCGCGCATGCCTTCCCGCCTGACGGAGGAGAGCGTGGTCCCCAGTTTTTTCGTTTCCGCAGAGCAAAGAAGACGCATGTGTTTTCAACGGCCATTGAAACACTAATTTTTGCCTTCCCGCTCGCGTATTTTCTAAATTTTTTCCTTTTTTATTATCGGATTCCCTTTCCTTTTGTTTTCAAAAAAAAAAAAAAAAACTCGTCGAGTTTTCTTTATTTTTTCAGGCCAGCCCCGGTGGGGCCTGTTGCCATCATACAGGCCTCCGGATTCGATTTTGCGGAGGCCGTGTTTCCCTTCATGCCCCCTCAACCGGGCTTTAAGAAGTGCCAGCGGTGTGCACGCCCGATCTCCCTCACCGACCCACACAATTGGTGCCTCCAGTGCTTGGGTCCAGAGCATCGGGCTGACATCTGCACCCGCTGTGCTATGCTTAAAAAGCGTACTTTAAAAAATCGGCAGATCCAGCAAAATATTTTGTTTGGTACCGGATCTGCCATGGAACCGGCTGTGATGTTGACGGCACCACAAAAATCGGCACCGACGACATCGACACCACCGGATCCTTCCTCGGGGTCGTTGGGCCCAGGTAAGCCGGCTAAGAAGCCTCCCTCTTCCCTTGAGCGCCCTCCTACCATGGTTGCGACACCGGCCCTCCCGGCACCGCACCGGCCCCGCAAACGCTCCACTCCGATCTCTGTGAGTGCCTCATCATCGGCCTCCTCATCGCCAGAGCGTAGAGCGGCACCTATGGTACCGAAGAAGAAAAAAGCAGTACCGGTGCCTCCCCTGGACGACCGCATCGCGGCCATACTCCAAACACAGTTACAGGAGCAGCTGCAACAACAGCTCCAACAACTGTTGCCGGCACCGCACTTTCCGGTACGGGACCGGTCCGAGCCCCACACTGTTCCATCGGTTTCGACCTCCTCGGTACCGCTTAATACTTCCATGCCGGTGCTCTTGGCAGAAACACCTACAGTACATACCCGTGATGCTGCCGCCCCTGTCCGGTCCCAGGAACGACACCGGTCTTCCTCACCCGGTACCGCCTCGGTGCGCTCAGGCAAATCTCTCTCAAAGACCCGCCATGCCGAGCCCTCCACACCGATGTCCAAACGTACACACCCAGACGTTAGGGACCCAGACTTGTGGGAAGACTCCCCTCACGATACCGAGGAGGACGCTTCATCAACCGATGAAGAACCCTCCATGACCTGACACCGTCTCAAAACCAGAGCAATCCTCTTTCTCCAAATTTCTTAGGGAGATGTCAAGCAGCTCTTTCCATTCCCTTGGAGTCTGACTCTAAAAAGTCTCAAGCTTTTCTCGATGCCCTAGACTTTGAACAACCTCCCAAAGAGTTCCTGAAGTTGCCCGTCCACGACATCTTACGGGAAACTTTCTATAAAAACTGGGAAGCTCCCCTCATGGTTCCTGGAGCCCCTCGTAAGTTAGACAGCTTGTACCGGGTTATTCCAATCCCAGGTTTTGACAAGTCTCAATTGCCCCACGAGTCCCTCCTGGTGGAATCCACCTTGAAAAAATCTCAGGGTTCCAGTGTATATGCCTCCACCCCTCCTGGCAGAGAGGGTAAAACCATGGATAAATTTGGTAAGCACCTTTTCCAAAATGCCATGTTAACCAATAGAGCCAACAACTACACCTTTCACTTCTCCTACATGAAGCATCTGGTGCAACAGCTCTCCTCCTTACAGAAATATCTTCCTGAACGTAAGGTCCCTCTTTTCCAACAGCATATTTCCAGCCTCCTCCAACTTAGGAAATTCATGGTTCGCTCCAACTACGACTCATTTGAGCTCACCTCTCGCGCTTCTGCCATGGCGGTGGCTATGCGCCGTTTGGCATGGCTGAGAGTCTCTGACCTAGACATTAACCACCAGGACCGCCTGGCAAACGCACCTTGTCTGGGTGATGAACTCTTCGGAGAGTCCCTGGACTCCACAACCCAGAAACTCTCCGCACATGAGACCAGGTGGGACACTCTGATCAAACCTAAAAAGAAGACCACCTGCTCGCACCTACAGACAGCAGTCTTCCTACCAGCGCAGGTTCTCGGCCAGACCTCTCAACCCGCCTCAACAGCAGCTGCGCCGACCTCGGCAACAACATCAAACTCAGGCTCGCTCTCAGTCTCACCAACCTGCCAAGCCTCTACCTCCGTCAAAACCATCTCAGCCCTTTTGACTCTTTTCTCCAGGGCACAGCCAGTCTCCCAACATCATTGCCTCTTCCTCAGCCGATCGGAGGTCGCCTCCAACTCTTCCTCAGCCGTTGGGAGGTCATCACATCAGACCAATGGGTCCTCGACATCATTCGCCACGGCTACTCTCTCAACTTCCAGACTCTTCCCCCAGACAATTCTCCCTTAGAGTCTGCTTCTCACTCCTCCCAAACCCCCCTCCTCCTGAGGGAGGTCCAATCCCTCCTTCTTCTCAATGCCATCGAAGAGGTGCCTCCGGACCAAAGGGGTCAGGGATTCTACTCCCGCTACTTCCTGGTACCCAAGAAGACAGGAGACCTCCGTCCCATCCTCGATCTCAGGGACCTCAACAAGTGTCTGGTCAAGGAGAAGTTCAGAATGCTCTCCCTTGCCACGCTTTACCCTCTTCTCTCTCAACACGACTGGCTATGTTCCCTGGACCTCAAAGAGGCCTACACTCACATTCCAATCCATATGCATTCACGTCGCTACCTTCGATTTCAGATACAGCACCGCCACTATCAGTACAAGGTGCTACCCTTTGGCCTCGCATCATCGCCCAGGGTGTTCACCAAGTGCCTTATTGTGGTGGCGGCCTTTCTCAGGTCTCACAACCTCCAGGTGTTCCCCTACTTGGACGATTGGTTGGTGAAAGCACCTACGTCTCCGCTTGTGCTACAAGCCACTCAACACACCATCTCGTTCCTCCATCTCCTGGGGTTCGAGATCAACTACCCCAAGTCGCATCTGCTTCCCACACAGCGACTTCAGTTCATCGGAGCAGTTCTCGACACCACTCTGATGAGGGCGTTTCTCCCCCCCGACCGACACCGGACCCTGCTCCACCTCTGTCGTCAGGTGCTCCTTCATCAAACCATCCCAGCTTGACAGATGATGGTCCTCTTGGGCCACATGGCCTCGACGGTCCATGTACTTCCTCTCGCTCGACTCCACCTCAGGACACCTCAGTGGACTCTAGCCAACCAATGGTCACAGACCACGGATCCTCTTTCTCATCCCATCTCTGTGACATCATCTCTTCAGCAATCTCTTCAATGGTGGTTGTCCTACTTCAATCTTTCCAGGGGTCTACTCTTCCATCTACCCCCTCACTCCATGATCATAACCACGGATGCCTCCCCCTATGCGTGGAGAGCTCACCTGGGAGATCTACGCACCCAGGGACTCTGGACCCCTCAGGAGCGTCAACATCACATCAATTTCCTGGAACTCAGAGCCATGTTCTATGCTCTCAAGGCCTTCCAGCACCTTCTCTGCCCTCAGGTTCTTCTCCTGTGCACAGACAATCAAGTCGCCATGTACTACATAAACAAGCAAGGGGGCACCGGATCTCCCCTCCTCTGTCAGGAGGCCATCCGAATATGGACCTGGGCCACGGCCCACAGTCTCTTCCTCAAGTCTGTATACATCCAGAGCGAACAGAACTCCCTGGCCGACAATCTCAGCCGCATCCTTCAACCTCACGAGTGGACTCTGGATCCTCCAACACTCCACTCCATCTTTGCTCACTGGGGCACTCCGCAGGTGGACCTCTTTGCAGCTCCTCACAACCATCAGCTGCCCCAGTTCTGTTCCAGACTCTTCTCTCCTCATCGTCTGACCCCAGACGCATTCCTGCTCGACTGGACGGATCGGTTCCTCTATGCCTTTCCTCCTCTACCTCTGATGTTGCGGACGTTATCCAAACTCCGCAGGGACAGGGCCACCATGATTCTCATCGCGCCTCGGTGGCCTTGCCAACACTGGTTCTCCCTCCTGCTTCAGCTCAGCTCCAGGGAGCCCATTCCTCTTCCTGTGTTTCCTACTCTACTTACGCAGCAGCATCAGTCTCTACTACATCCCAATCTGTCTTCGCTCCACCTGACAGCTTGGTTTCTCTCGGGCTAACCTCTCCAGATAATCTGTCTCAGCCCGTCCGTCGCATTTTGGATGCCTCTAGGAAACCGGCCACCCTTCAATGTTACCATCAGAAGTGGACCAGGTTCTCCTCTTGGTGTCTACTGCATCATCACGATCCCACCTCTTTGGCGGTGGAAACTGTACTGGACTATTTTCTTTCCCTGTCCTTCGCTGGCCTCAAGTCTACCTCAATCAGAGTCCACCTTAGTGCCATCACTGCGTTTCATGAGCCTATCCTCGGAAAACCTCTCACGGCTCACCACTAGTTTCCCGGTTCATGAGAGGCCTCTTCAATGTCAAACCACCTCTGAAGCCTCCTCCTGTCGTCTGGGACCTGAATGTGGTTTTATCAGCCCTCATGAAACCTCCTTTTGAGCCTCTTGCCACAACTTCGCTCAAACTTCTAACATGGAAGGTGCTTTTCCTCATTGCCGTCACCTCTGCCAGGAGGGTTAGTGAGATTCATGCACTGGTCGCCGATCCACCGTTCACTATTTTTCACCATGACAAGGTGGTTCTGCGTACCCATCCTAAATTCCTTCCCAAGGTGGTCTCGGCTTTTCACCTCAACCAGTCCATTGTGTTGCCTGTCTTTTTCCCTAAACCCCATTCTCATCCTGGGGAACAGGCGTTGCACACGCTGGATTGTAAGCGTGCCCTTGCATACTACCTTGACCGTACCAGGGCTCACCGCTCGTCCCCTCAGCTCTTTCTGACCTTCGATCCTAACCATCTAGGTCGTCCCGTCTCTAAACGGACGCTTTCCAACTGGCTTGCCGCCTGTATTGCGTTCTGTTATGCTCGGGCCGGTCTCTCACTGAAAGGTGCTGTCACGGCCCACAGGGTCAGAGCTATGGCTGCTTCTGTGGCTTTCCTCCTTTCCACGCCCATCGAGGAAATCTGCAAGGCTGCCACTTGGTCCTCAGTTCACACGTTCACTACTCACTACTGTCTGGATGCCTTCTCCAGACGGGATGGACACTTCGGCCGATCTTTGTTGCAAAATTTATTTTCCCAATGGCCAACCATCCCTCCTCCCTCTGTTAGCTTGGAGGTCACCCATGCGTTAAGAATATGCTGCCTGCTTGTCCTGGGATAAAGCACAGTTACTTACCGTAACAGGTGTTATCCAGGGACAGCAGGTAGATATTCTTACGTCCCACCCTCCTCCCCGGGTTGGCTTCTTAGCTGGCTTATCCTAACTGGGGACCACGCTTTCCTCCGTCGGGCGGGAAGGCACTCGCGCATGCGCGGTGCGGCCAACTAGAACTTTCTAGTTAAAAAGGTCCGTACCGGGGCTCCGTCGGTGACGTCACCCATGCGTTAAGAATATCTGCCTGCTGTCCCTGGATAACACCTGTTACGGTAAGTAACTGTGCTTTACTGCACTGATTTTTTAGGCATTATATATAGAATATGACCCTTTGCCAAAAGGTATAAGAGGGCTGTTCAAAAAGTATCAGACCTTTATTCATAAAAAATATGCAACCATCATACTAATCTTCAAAGCAGTTCCCTTGGGCTCAAACTGTTCTGCCACTGTCGGAAGCAGTTCTGGAACGCTTCTTTTGAGATTGCTCGCAACTGGTCCGACGCATTCTGCATGATGTCTTCTCTTGACTGAAATCTGGTCCCTTTCAGGGGCATTTTCATCTCGGGGAAAAGCCAGAAGTCACATGGAGCCATGTCGGGAGAGTAGGGAGCCTGAGGAATCACAAGTGTATTGTGTTTGGCCAGTAAACTCCATATCAAATGTGAAGAATAGGCAGGAGGTATGTCAGTCTCACGGTGGGAGGGTTGGTGGGGTTCTGCTGCACAGGGGGATGGGAAGGAGGGATAGAAAGATGCTGCACAAGGGGATGGGTGAGAGGGGAGGAAAGATACTTCACATGGGGGGTAGAGAAAGGAAAGAGGAAGAATTGGGTTGAAGGAGAAGAAGGGATAGATAATTGTACATGAAAATAAATAAGACATCCCCTGAAAATAAGCCTAATGCGTTTTTGGACCCAAAATTAATATAACACTCTTATTTTCGGGGAAACACAGTAGTTAACAGCTAGGAGTCCTAGTGCAAAATGTATGTGCATGGATGTTCTGTCTCCACTTTGATGAATGCAGATTACTTGTGTATAGATACTGTATGTTTGAAAGTGTCTGACATGTACTTCTCAATGTTGCCACCAGAGATGAGTACAGCAGTCTCTGGAAGGGGAGAAGCAAAAAAACATGACATTTGAAATCATTGTTTTATTGACAAGTAATAAACGTTAGCTGTTTCACGAAACCAAGCACACAATCAGTTTGAGAGTATGGTTAACTGTTAACATCCTTCAAAGCGTTATCATGTAGGATTATGGCATTGTGCAGCAGTACTAGATGTTTCTCCCATACTGCACGATGCAGGAGGGACTGCAGAAATGACTTGTAATAGTGTGTATTTACAGTGTGTCCCTCAAGAACTGGATGACACAAGACAACCTGGGAGACTACTTTGAAAGATGTTAACAGTTAAACAATTTGTACTTGTACTTTGTTGTTTATGTTGTACAGTGTATGCCTTGTGCCATAATAAAACGATGATTTTAAATATCCCCCTACCAGAGACCACTGCACTCAGTTCTCATCTGGTGACAACATTAAGAAGTACAAGTTAGTGCTGCCCAATTTCCAATTCGAATTGAATCACCGATTCGAATCGGGTGAATTGATTCGTTTTTTAAAATAATCAGCCTCGCCGATTCAGTTACTAATCCTCCCCCTGTTGTCTGTCCACTGCCACTGCCGCTCCTGCTTTAGGGGGCGAGGGGAGAGGGTCAGTTGGGAAGTGCTCCGTCCTCCGGCTTCCCTCCCCCTGGTCTCCCGGTCTTACCTTTAGCTAATACAACAGCCTGCAGAGCGGATCGCTGGTGCTGGAGCGATCCTTTCAGGCTGCCGTCATCCTGAGCACCACATTCCCTCTGCCACGATCTTGCCCCTGACGTCAGAGGAAGGGCGGGATCGCGGCAGAGGGAAGGTGCTGCTCAGGACAACGGCAGCCTGCAAGGATCGCTCCAGCACCAGTGATCCTCTCTGTAGGCTGCCGAATTAGCTAAAAGTAAGACCGGGAGGTTAGGGGGGAACATGCAGGCCTTCGGGGTGGGGGAAACATAAGCCTTCTGGGGCCCAGGGCTTCTGGAGGGGCAGGCCTTCAGGGGATCATGCAGGCCTTTGGGGGGACCAGGCCTTCGAGGGGGGGAACATGCAGGCCTTCGGGGAGGAGACCAGGCCTTCAGGGGAATATGCAGGCCTTCGGGGGGGGGGGACCAGGTCTTCAGTGGAACATGCAGGCCTTCAGGGGGGACTATGCCTTCAGGGGAACATGCAGACCTTTGGGGGAGGGGACCAGGACTTTTGGGGGGGGGGGGCCCTGGTGTAGAAGTGGAGGGAGGGAAGGGGGAGTTCAAAGAGATGTGCAAATACTGGACTGGGGGGAAGGAAGAAATAATGGGTCTAAAAACGAGAGAGAGAGATGGACAATGGGATGGAGGGAGGGAAGGAACAGACAGTAAGAGAAGTTGGACACAAGGGATGGTGTGGAAGGGGGATAGAGATACTGGATAGGAGGGTAGTTGGGAAGAGAAAGGGATAGATGGTGGACCCTGGGATGGTGGGGAATGAGGGAGAGATGGTGGATCTGGGGATGGTGGGGTCCATCGCTGCAGCTGCGGGGTTGGAGATGAAAAAAAGGAAATATGCCAGACCTCCGGGGGAGGGAAGGGAAATGGAAGGGGAGGACAGAGATGGAATATGGATGGTTAACACAGAGAAAGAAGAAAATGACAAATGGGCAGGAGACCCTGGCAAACGAGTTATCAGAAGACAAGCAGAAACCAGAGCCTGGAACCAACATGATTCGAATTATGACCAAACAACAAAAGGTAGAAAAACTAATTTTATTTTCTGCTTTGTGATTACAATATGTCAGATTTGAAATGTGTATCCTGCCAGAGCTGGTGTTAGATCGCAAACATGAGCTAGGATTTAACAGAGAGAGGAAAAGTCTTTTTTGTTTGTTTATTTTGTTTACAGCGCCAGTGTGATAGGAGAGGGCAAAGGGGGTGAAGAGGCTATAAAATAAACCCACCAAGATGTTTGAAAAAAAAAACCAACACAAAACCCACTCAATTGGGCAGGAAAATTGAATCGAAAAATCGATTCACTAGGCTGAATCAAATTGAAACTTTTTTCCTGAATCGGGCAGCACTAGTACAAGTCATATTCTTTGAAGTGTATACAGTGTTCTCCCAGTCGTTCGCGGTTGGCGGTCCCAGTCATTCGCGATATTTTCCGACCATGAACCGCCGACAAGGAAACGACAGCTGGAGAGGCAGGAGAGAGCAGCCGGAGCACCGGCGAGTGAAAGAAATCATTCGCTGTATGCTCTGACCGCCTCTTCCTGCACTAAGTCGGGCCTTACCAATCAGGAACTGCTTTGGCGGTCGGAGCATACAGCGAGCGATTTCCTGCACTCACCGGCGCTCCGGCTGCTCTCTTCTGCCTCTCCCGCTGCCCTCTCCAGTCTCCACGAAAAACCGTATTTGCGGTTTTTCAAGATTCGCGGGGGTTCCTGGAAATATCGGGGGGAGTACTGTATATTAGATTTCTAATGCTGGAGCATGTTCAAGAAGAAAAAAAAGCCTACCCCTCCCCCCCATCCCAAACTCTGCCTCTTAGGTAGCCATCTAGTGGTCAAGCTAGCTCTGCAGTCTTATCAATATGCAATTGTGTTTTTTGCGGTTCATAGACAAAACCACGGAAGACAAAGGCCCGCGCCGACAATTGAGCGCAAGACAGAGGCGCGCACCGAAGAAAATGACAGTTTTTAGGGGCTCCAACGGGGGGTTTTGTTGGGGAGCCCCCCCCCCCACTTTACTTAATACAGAACGCGGCGGTGTGGGTGGTTTGGGAGGTTGTAACCCCCTCATTATACTGTAAACTTAACTTTTTCCCTGTTTTTAGGGAAAGAGTTAAGTTTACAGTATAATGAGGGGGGTTACAACCCCCCAAACCACCCACAACGCCGCCGCGATCTGTATTAAGTAAAGTGGGGGGACTCCCCAACAAAAACCCCCGTTGGAGCCCCTAAAAACAGTTATTTTCTTCGGCACGCACCTCCACGCTGCGCTCAGTTATCGGCGCGCGCCTTTGTCTTCCGCGGTTTTGACCTGACACCGTTTTTTGCACATGGTCCCACCTTTCAGCCAGTGGTATAACCAATCATCACGGCCCTTCCACTTTGAAATCAGGCAGCAACACAGTCCGATGAAAGAACTGTAGGCAGTGGCTACCTAGTGCCCATCTATGTTAACCTCAAGCCCCAACAAAACTCATTTGCAAATTAGGCCCTACGACATTTGGATTTACCCAGACATGTCCTCTTTTTGGAGGACTATCCAGGTGTCCGGACGGGTTTTCAAAACCCGGCACTTTGTCCAGGTTTTGAAAAGCGCGGGGCCATGTCTGGAGGGCATCTGCGCATGGGCTTGATGTCATTGCGTCGCATCTGCGAATATGTAGATGCCCTCCAGATGCAGCCACCAAGAGACAGGGTTTGTGTGGGGCTGGGGTGGAGGGCAGAACAGGGCAGGACTACACTTCCTCTTTTTATGAGGACAGAATCTGGCAACCCGAACAATGAGTATCTGCACACAGCCTGCATTCTTCCACATCCGCTTTAGGCCACACCTGCTCAGCAGCAGTGGGGGGAAAAGTAGTTCGGTATGATCAGCGATGCCAAGACTTGCTCGTGAGGAATGTAACCTACCCATTTGAAGGTTGTTGTTTTTTTTTCCATTTTCACTCTCTTTGATGTACTTTTTTTTACTCATTATAGCGCCAATGCCAGAGCACTGATCCTGATGACTGCTTTCATAAGAAACAAACACAAGAAAATAAAAATCTTGTTTCCCAACCAATAGGCTCAAAGAAAGCAAATATTTTATGTAGATTTTTTTTTCATCTGCTCTTACCCTGGATGTACTGTGGAAAATCTCACTCTGGCTTTCTGTTTCATTCCCTGGGGATGTTCACCTTTGGCATCTCTGCATGTTGCCATTACTCTCCTCCTGCAAAATCTTCAGCTAGAAATTTGGAAAAAGGAGGGGGAAATAGTTGGACCACCACACCTTGGAGAGCTTTGTAGGTACTTAAACTGGTTTGGTTTGGCCCAGCCCTGTCCCTTGGGCCACTGCAGGAATTATGTGAGGACCAGCAAATTCCATAGGAAGAGCCCCATTTTTTGGCCTTTTCCATAGGTGAGAGGCTAGGGGCTCTGGGTGTTATCTAAACTTAGCAGTTTATTTAATACTATATTTGTATTCTGCATTATACAGGCAATTATACTATACATTTTACAAATACAAATCAACATAATTGAAATACATGAAACACATTTTAAATAAATGGTGATCTCGCACTGTCCCAAGCTTGTTTGTGTCTGTGCATGGATGGAACTGGCAGTCAACCCCCAAGACTGAAGTCGCGCCTGGAACTCAGCTTGGCTTGGACGCTTTTCATTTATTTTTCTAAACATCTGCGATGACAAAAAAGGAGAAAGTCCCATTAAAGTTTCTCTAATTCATGTTAACAAGGGTTACTTTAACATGATCGGGTGGAAAAGGAAGATGTCCGTTAGTTTCAGAGCCAATCTGCAGCAAGGGGAACAGTGTGATATCACGGTAGGATTTAATTACCATCCAGAACCAAGGCAAGTTACGATTCAAGTACTATAATTTAGTAACTTCCCCATCCAAGAAAGCTTACAGTTTTGTTATGAAGCTGTACTTCTGGTGCATTTCATGCTCATGAGACCCAGTCCCCACATCGTTCCCAGTGACGTTCTGTCACTCTGCGCATATTAAGAGCTATGCAAAGTGTAAAAAGTCCATAGTCTGCTATAGAGACAAACATAGGGGATGCCACCGCTTGCCATGGAATCAGTTGCTACTATCTGGGCTTCTGCCAAGTACTTGTAACATAGTAGATGACGGCGGATAAAGACCCAAATGGTCCATCCAGTCTGCCCAACCTGATTCAATTTAATTTTTTTTTTTCTTCTTAGCTATTTCTGGGCGAGAATCCAAAGCTCTGCCTGGTACTGTGCTTAGATTCCAACTACTGAAGTCTCCGTCAAAGCTCACTCCTGCCCATCTACACCCTTCCAGCCATTGAAACCCTGCCCAGCCCATCCTCAAGTAAACGGCCATATACAGACACAGACCATGCAAGTCTGCCCAGTACTGGCCTTAGTTCTTCAATATTTACTATTATTTTCTGATTCTGGATCCTCTGGGTTCATCTCACCGTTTTCCTCTCCACCACCTCTCTTGGGAGAACATCCCAGGCATCCACCACCCTCTCCATAAAGAATTTCCTTACATTGCTCTTGAATCTCCCACCCCTCAGCCTCAAATTATGTCCTCTGGTGTTACCATTTTCCTTTCTCTTGAAAATATTTTGTTCTACGTTAATACCTTTCAAGTACTTGAACGTCTGAATCTTATCTCCCCTGTCCCTCCTTACCTTTAGTGTATACATATTCAGGGCTTCCAGTCTGGATTGGCCACTTTTGGAAATAGGATATTGGGCTAGATTAGTGATCTCAAACTCAAACCCTTTGCAGGGCCACATTTTGGATTTGTAGGTACTTGGAGGGCCTCAGAAAAAATACATTACATTAGTGACTTTTATTCAGCCATTACTTTGCAGTTCAAGGCGGATTACAAAAGATGTTATCTGGACAATTCCAAAAGAGTTACATAGTTGAGTGGGTTATTTTGGGGATTGAAATGCTTCCTGTGGAGTTAGTTTGTCTTGATGGATTTCTTGAATAGTAGGATTTTTATTTATTTTCTGAAAGTTTTGTAGTCTGGTGTCATGATCAGTAGATTAGATAATTGGTGGTCAAGTTTCACTGCCTACATGGCAGTTAATGTCTTATTAAAGAAATGACCATTTTGCAAGAGGTAAAACTCTTTATAGTTTGTAAATCTTTCCTTTTGGCTAATTCTTAATAATAATATTGGCATTTATAGCTAAAGAGACATATGATCAAGAAACTGTTTTTTTGTACTTTTGTGATTATGATAAACATACCGAGGGCCTCAAAATAATAATAATAACAGTTTATATACTGCAGGACTGTGAAGTTCTATGCAGTTTACAATGATTAAAAGGTATTACAGATTGATTGGAATAAACAAAGTTCAGAGTTAGTGAATAACAGTTCTAAAGATCATTTGTTGAGGACTAAGATTGTATAGGTTAGTTACCTGGCAGGCCGAATGTGGTCCCCGGGCCGTGAGTTTGAGACCACTGAGCTAGATGGACCATTGGTCTGACCCAGTTTGGCTATTTTTTTGTAGGTTTGAGCTGTCATTGTATGTCATTAATGAATGAAAGTGAGCCGAAACAACACCCTTCATATTTTTTCCTGTGGTGATAATGTGCCCTCTTTTCCAGATAGAAACATAGAAGATGACGGCAGAAAAGAGCTACAGCCCATCAAGTCTGCCCACTCTGCTTACCCACCCCCTGTCTATGCCCTAATGATCCAATTTCCTTATCTTGACCCTCGTAGGGATCCCACATGGGTATCCCATTTATTCTTAAAGTCTGGCACGCTGTCTGCCTCGATTACCTGCACTGGAAGCTTGTTCCAATGATCAACCACTCTCTCTGTGAAGAAATACTTTCTGGTGTCGCCATGAAATTTTCCGCCCCTGAGTTTGAGCGGGTGCCCTCTTGTGGCCGAGGGTCCCTTGAGAAAGAAAATATCATCTTCCACTTTGACACGTCCCGTGAGGTACTTAAATGTTTCGATTATGTCTCCCCTCTCCCTACGTTCCTCGAGAGTGTAGAGCTGCAATTTGTTCAGTCTCTCTTCGTACGAGAGACCCTTGAGCCCCGAGATCATCCTGGTGGCCGTCCACTGAACCGATTCAATTCTATGCACATCTTTACTGTAATGTGGCCTCCAGAATTGCACACAGTACTCCAGATGAGGTCTCACCATGGCTCTGTACAACGGCATTATGACTTCAGGCTTTCGGCTGACGAAACTTCTATTGATACAACCCAATATCTGCCTTGCCTTAGATGAAGCCTTCTCCACTTGATTGGCAGTTTTCATGTCTGCACTGATGATTACTCCTAAATCTCATTCTGCTGAAGTCCTAGTTAAAGTTTCTCCGTTCAAGAAGTACGTCCTGCATGGATTTCCGCTTCCAAGGTGCATGACCTTACATTTCTTAGCATTGAAGCCTAGCTGCCAGGTTGAGGACAAACTTTCCAATGTAAGCAGGTCCTGCGCCATATAATTCTGTAAACTGCATTCACTTACTATATTACATAGTTTGGCGTCATCGGCGAATAGTGTTATTTTACCTTGAAGCCCTTGAGTCAGATCCCCTATGAATATGTTGAAAAGGAGTGGACCCAGGACCGAGCCCTGCGGCACTCCACTGGTCACCTCCGATGTTTTAGAGAGGGTACTATTAACCACCACCCTCTGAAGTCTGCCACTCAGCCAATCATTGACCCATGCAGTTAGTGTCTCTCCTAACCCCATCGATTCCATGTTGCTTAGCAGCCACTGTCAAAAGCTTTACTGAAGTCCAGGTACACGACGTCCAAAGACTCTCCCAGTCCAACTTTCTTGTTACCCAGTCAAAGAAGCTGATGAGATTGGATTGGCAGGACCTACCCTTGGTGAAACCATGCTGACTGGGATCCCGAAGATTCCCTTCATTCAAAATCATGTCCAATTTGCTTTTAATTAGTGTTTCCATGAGTTTGCACACTATTGATGTGAGACTCACCAGTCTATAATTCGTAGCCTCTGCCCTGCAACCCTTTTTATGCAGAGGAACGACATTAGCTAATTTCCAGTCCAGGGGAACTTTCCCCTTACTTAGGGAGAGATTGAATAGCTCAGCCAACGGTTTCGCCAGGACATCGCTCAATTCTCTGAGCACTCTTGGGTGCAAATTGTCTGGTCCCATGGCTTTGTTCACCTTGAGTCTTGCCAGTTCACTGTAAACTTCACCTGGTGTGAACTCAAAATTCTGAAACGGGTCTTCTGTGCTTTGTGTTGCCTTCAACTGCGGACCGTGTCCCGGTGCCTCACAGGTGAAGACTGAGCAGAAGTATTCATTCAGTAGTTCGGCTTTATCGGAATCTGCTTCCACGTAACTTCCTGTCCGGTCTTCTAAGGCGTACTATCCCGCTTGTGTTCCTTTTTCTATCACTAATATACCTGAAGAAGGATTTGTCCCCCTTTTTAATGTTTTTTGCCAGAATTTCTTCCACTCAAAGTTTTGCCTCCCTAACTGCCATTTTGACCGCTGTAGACCTGGTCCTATATTCTACCTTTGCCTTTCTTTTCTCCAGTGCGCTTGTAGGAGAGAAACGCTTTTTTCTTCTCCTTAATGAGGTACGAGATCTCTGCGGTGAACTATTGGGGTTTATTGTTTCTTTGTCGTTTATTTACTGATTTTATGAAGCGGCTAGTTGCTTCATGTATGGTTGATTTCAGTGTTAACCACTTAGCTTCTACATCATCGGTCTCCGCTTGGTCCTGCAGCGTCCGATGGACGAAATCTCCCATGCGTGCGAAGTCTGTGCCCCGGAAATTGAGTACCTTTGTTTTCGTGTTTGATCTAGGGAAGCCTTTCCTAAGGTTGAACCATACTATGTTGTGGTCGCTGGAGGCTAGCGTATCTCCTACTGAGACCTCTGAGACGCTTTCCCCGTTGTACATTTATTTTGTTTACTTTCTCCCTCTTTTACAAAACTGCAATAGCGTTTTTTAGCGCAGGCTGGTGCGCTGAATGCTCTGCGCTGCTCCTGACACTCATAGAGTTCAGGAGCAGTTTTGTAAAAGGGGGGGGGGAGGGTTATTATGAGTTATTTGATATACTACCTTTCATATACAGTATCAAAGCAGTTTACAAAACAAGTTCAGCAACCGATACGTGAATGGTTTGACAATAAACAAAATCACAGGTGTAACCCAAAACAAATAGGGGAAATAAATCACAAATCCCCTCTTTTATCAAGCTGTGCTAGAGGTTTGTCTCCCAGCAAGAAGGTGAATTGATTCTTCAGTCGAGATGTGAGCTGGGAAGTGAAGGGCTGGATGCTCTGATTCATCCCTGGCCAAAGGCAGGTCTTCTATATGCTTTCTCTCCGTGACCCATGATAAGCCAGATTCTGCACAGGATCACTGCGCACCAAGGAAGGGTGATTCCAGTGGTGCCAGACTAGCCAAGACGTCCTGGGTATGTAGACCTGGTCCTTCAACAGGATCAAAGTATCCAACTTGCCTTTCATCCCTGGCTACTTAAACAGGGCCCAATTGCCCTTCCAGATTTGGAACGCTTTGTCCATACAGCTTGGCTTTTGAGCACGCAGAGCTAGTGTGCAAAGGCTTCTCGGATGGAGTGGTTTCCACCATTCTCGGATGTAGGAAAAAGTCGACTGTTGCAGTGTATGCAAAGGCTTGGAAGTGTTTCCCACTTTCGTACACTTACGTACACTTAGGCGAACAAAGACCTGAGCTCAGCTTCTATCTTGGTGATACTCTCCTTTCTCCAGGAAGATCTAGAAAAGGGCCTAGCAGTTGGCTCCCTAAGAGTCAGATAGCTGGGCTCTTCTGCTTTAGACTTAGAACACCCTTGCTGCATATCCTGATGTAGCCAGATTTCTGAAGGGTACATTCTGACTCCTCACTCCAGTGCAACGGCCTTTTCTGACATGCAGTCTTACTTTGGTTCTCTGGGAGCTTGCGAGTGCTCCCTAGGAACCTCTGGTCCAAGCTTTCTTAATGGACCTTACCATCAAAACAGTGTATTTGGTGATGATCACCTCCGCCCGGAGAGTATCAGAACTTCAGGCTTTATCTTGCAGAGATCCTTTCTTAGTCCCATCTTTTTTGCTAAAAGTGATTTCCAGCTTCTTCTTCAACCAGGAAGTAAGCTTACCGGCCTTCACACCCTCTGGTTTGAGTGAAAATAATCTGGTGTTAAAACTCATTGCATGTGCACAGACTCTTTCTGCGGTATCTAGAAGTTACAAATGAATTTCAATTGTCAGATCATCTGCCTGTGCTAGCCGGAGCAGCCCGTCATGGTCATCCAGCAGTGAAAGCAACAATTTCAAGATGGATTTATATGGCCATTTCTTCTGCCTATGTCGGATGTGGAAAGCGTCCACCTATATCTGTGAGTGAGGGCACATTCCATGAGAAGCGTTGCCCTGTGGATGGAAACCTCTGCGGTTTCCCCAGAAGAGATATACGTTCACAGCTTTACAGAGTGGACGTGGCGGTCAAACAGGACTCTGCATTTGGATCTTTGATTCTGGGGGCAGACTCATCTGCCCCACCCTAAGCTTAAGGGACTGCTCTGTTGTGTCCCACAGGTCCAGGTATAAAGCGTCTGTTGTACTAGAAGGAAAGATTAGGTTCTTACCTTGATAATCTTCTTTCCACTAGACATTCGCTCTATTCTTGAAGCCCTCCCTCTCAGCTGTGAATTTGCCTGCTTTTTGCTCAATAAGACCTGACAATTAGGACAGCTTGTATCTTCAGTCTAGCCTTGATAAGGATAGAGGCAGTAGCTACTGTGTTATATTATCCAGGGGGCATCTAGTTCAAGTTCAATTTATTTGGTATACCGCAAATATAAAACCAGGGTTAAAATCTAAGCGGTTTACAATATCATAAAAAAGAGGAGGGGAACAAACACAGACTATTGACAAATACAAACTCTACAATCATCTACAAGAACATGAGGAAAAAGAAAAATGGTTTAAATACAATAAAATCTAAGGTATGGGAAAGAAGAAAAAGCTGTCATTGTCTTTCCAATCAGTACATGAACACTGATTAACTCAGGCACTGATAGAAAGTAAGACTTAACAGCTCAGACCCCATCATAAATTCTCCAATTAACCCCCCCCCCCTGATTTCTCCCTTCCTCCAACCAATCCTTCCCAGGGCTTTTTGATGCCCCCCCCCCCCAGGGCTGGCAGAAGGGATGCCTACTCCCTCCTGCCACCAGGGTTCCCCGTCAACCCCCATGCCCCCTGTATCTTACGGGTGAAGGACCCCCGACAACCCGCCGCATCCCCTGTACCTTAGTGTTGAAGAACAGCCAAAGGGATGCCCATTCCCTCCAACTAGTAGGCCTGCCTCTTCAAAATGGTGGACCTTTCCCTTCCTGGTGCATCCTGGGAGGCATTGGGAGGGGCCTAAGGCTCTGATTGGCCCAGGTGCCTATGGGAGAGGCCCTAGACACCTGGACCATCAGAGCCTTAGGCCTCTCCCAGTGCCTCTCAGGATACATCAGAAAGGGAAAGACCCACCATTTTGAAGAGGTGGGCCTACCAGCTAGAAGGTCACAGGGGGTTGTTGGGGGATCCTTGTGGCCTACCAGCAGGAGGGAGTGGGCAACCCTCCTGCCAAGGCACAGAGATGTGGGCAGGGTTCAGGCAATGGCAGGTGAGAGGGGTATCAGTGGAAGGTGGGGACTTTCCCTTCTGCTGCTTTCACTGCCGGTCAATCAGCTGAGGTGACAGAACTCAGGCGATCAGGGCAGGGAGAGCAGCCTTGACAGGAGGGAGGAGATGCACCTAGTGATTACTCTTCTAAGCATGTGCCAGGCACAGTCCCCCCCCCCTTTATCAGCAATTTTCTGCACAAAAAGCATACATATAATTTGCATGCTATTATGCTGAGAATCACCCATAAAAGTCAAATCTTTCCCACTATGTCAACTCACTGAATTTTACTGGCAAGTTTTGAAAATCCAGTCCTAAATTCCTTCTCTCTTTTTGCACTACGTCAAGGTCCATCCCTAGCAATATTCAAATCCAAGCTAATAGCTCACTTCTATGATGTTGCTTTTAACTCCTAACTAGAGAATGACACGAGGACCGTTTACTGTGGTAAACTGTGGTCACTGCAGGAATGGGAACAAGACTTTTCACCACTCCGTGGGAATGGGGACAAGACATTTTACCGCCTCGTGGGAGTGGTGAAAAGTCTTGCTCCTGTGGTAAAAATTTGCGCCCATGTCAGACTCGGTATCTCTTCCCCAGCTCTTCTTGTGCCTATTTTACCTTCAGGAGCCAGCCATGCCATGATGAAGACAGAAGGAACCCAAAACCAAAGCCTGAGACCAATGTGATTTGAAGAATAAAATTACCAGACAACAAAAGGTAGAAAAAAATAAATTTTATTTTATATTTTGTGATCAGAATATTTCAGATTTGAAATAAGTATCCTGCTAGAGCTGATATTAGACATAACTGGGGACCGCAAAGCCCAGGCTGTGCTTCTTTAGCTTCCAGCTGGCTTAGGGCTCTCTCTCTGACCAGGGGGCAGTTGCCTTAGTTGCTCTCCCCTAACACTATTCCTGCCATGTGTGACTGAAGTATTCTGTTTGCTTGATTTTTCTATGTAGCATTCTGTAGTAATTTGGTTTGTTCAGTTTTCACAATACTGGAGGGGATATTTGTGAAAGGGAGGGGAGACAGGAATTTTGTTGATCCTTGCTCTGCATTATTTGTGTTTATAAAATGACAATTGCACAGAATATTGTCCCTTTTATACTTTAATAAAATAAGTTCAGTATAAAATCATAACTATTCGAGGCTTGTATGGATGGGATCTGACAGTTTGCAGGGCAGGGACGGGGACTGAGCTCATGAGGATGGGGCAGGGATAGGGACGGGGACTGAGCTCATGGGGATGGGGCGGGAATGGTGATAAATTTTTTCCCCGTGTCATTCTCTACTCCTAACCCCACTCATTTATAAAGCTGTAAAGCACCCTGCCTGCCTGAAAAACTCCCTAACCCACTTACCTGTCCTGTTTGTCCATTGACTAGATTTACTGAGCAGAGACTGTCTCCAATGTTTTAATGTACAGGGCTGCTTATGTCTAGCAGCACTATTGAAATGATAAATAGTAGCAGTAGTACCTGTGGGGTGCAGAGCCCTTGGGCATGCCAGGCATTCTTTGCACAGTAACTTTTTCTTGTCTAGAATGCTGCAAACCTTGTTTCCTTTTTTTTTTTTGGGGGGGGGGGAGCTTGTTACAGCTGTAGCACTGATCTATGCAAAGCTTCCAGAATTCTGCACATCACAGACTGGGGATGTGAGTTTGCCGCCCTTTAACTTCAAGCAGGAACTCCAGCACTGAACTAAAACAGTACCTTCCACAACCAAGGAAACAGAGGATCCCTGGGAGGCTTATTTCCCCTGGCATAGGATGTGCCTGTTTCATGGTAAAAGTTGTGGGTTACAGAGCAATCCCTGTGCAGTACACCGAATATAGCATATTTGAAAATGGTCAGGCTCTTGTTGACTCCAGATTTTCTATTGGTTACAGCTAGCTGGAGGTGGGAGGTACTACACAGGAAGCATTCCCCAGCATATTCACTGTTGCACAATGGTGACATCTAGTGGACAGAGTTAAAATGCAGATCAGATATGTGTGATACATTTGTTTTTGGCTGACCTGGTAGGATTAGGGGGAGAAGAATGAAGTCTCCATAAACTAAGAAGTTAATTGTGCCTGGATTACAAGTGCTGGTGGCTAGGTGGAGAGTTGTGGAAGTACCATTAGTGGATGGAAATGGAGTTACTGCCAGCAAAGGTGTATGAGAACTGAGGAGGAGATTGGAAACCTGTGCCTAAAATACTATATGGGAAGTACCTATGTTTAGTTCTTTATGCACTGTGGTAGAGGAAGGGAGAAGGGAAGAAAGAATGATAATGGAAAGGTGAGTGGGGGTTAGCTGAGGGAGGGACTATTTGGAGCTTGAAAGCCGTGTTATACTTGTTTAAAGTATAAAACTTCAATCCTATATAATAAAACGCTAGCCGTGCATGCGCACTCAGACCTGCGTGATCTGTAATCCCTGATCCGTGATCTGTAGGTCTGTGGCCAGAGTACGTATGCGGCGGCCAGACAAAGCGGGAGAAACACACTCGAGCGCTGTGGCCAACTCAGGCTGGGAGGATGCGCCGCAGCAAAGTGCTGCACAGGTACTGGAGGGGGAGAGACATATCGCTTCTGCACATACTGGTACAAACCTCCCTTCAGTGTTGGCAGCCGCAGCACGTTAAACAGGCTGCTTCGCGACTTTCTCCTGCAGTTGAGTCCCTCTGCCGCGTCATTAATGATGTCATCAATGACGCGACAGAGAGACTCAACGGCAGAAGAAAGCCGCGAAGCAACCTGTTTAGCGTGCTGCGGCTGCCAACGCTGGAGGGAGGTTTGTTATTAAAGTCATCTCGCTGGGAGGGGAGAGAAGCGTCTGCCTCAGGTGCTTCAGGCAGCAGCAGCATTTACAATTCGCTGCTGTTGCGGCTTCAGGCCTTCCTCTCTGGACGGACCTGCCTACTTCCTCTTTTCATGAAGACAGGACCGGCCAGAGAGAAAGACCTGAAGCCAGCAACAGCAATGAATTGTCAACTCTGCTGCTGCCCGATGAAGTAGTTCAAGGAGGAAAGTGAGCAGAGGGGGAGAGAATGGCTTGGAGAGAAGAACAGATGGCAGGGCAAGGAGAGAAGGAGGAAGGTATGCCAGACCAAGGGAAAAGGAAAGAGGAGATGGAGAGAGGCTATATGGGACAGAGAGAGAGGGGGCGGACACTGAATGGAAAGAGAAGAGAGGGCAGTGAATGGAAGGGGCAACATAGAGGGTGAACAGTATTCTAGCACCCGTTAATGTAACGGGCTTAATGACTAGTTCAAAATAAGTTATAAAATCACAGCAGAGGCGGATTGAAGGGAGGAAAAAGTGAAATAAGGAACCTAGCAGTGGGAGGGGACAGAGGTAAAACACATGTTAATGGATTTATTTAAAAGTGATTGGGCAAATTGTCAATTAGCAGTGGAACCTGAAAATTTAGCAGTGTAACTTGGGAGTAATGGGGAACCTGAAAAAGATGATGTGTGGCTGAAATTCTCTTCAGACCTCTCTTGCTTTATTTTCCAGCTGCACTTTGGATTCAGGATCTCATGACATGCTGACTTGGCAGCAGTGGTACAGGTGGAAAGTTAAAACCCCTGAACAGTGTAAACTCAGTGCTGTGCATTTGTCCTGAGCTCAGCCACTCTCTCGCTTCACTAGATCTCCATACCTGCTGCAGAATTTAACATTCCCTGACAATCCACTCTGCTCCGTTAAAATATTTTTAGAAGGTGGGCTCTTTTTGTTAAATAATGATTTTTTATTTATTTAAAACATTTATTTACCGTTTTAAAAAAATACATAAAGGAAACTGAACAAAGCAAAATAAAAATTATAATGAAGCAATTTTTTAAAGCTTTTCTTTAATTCTCAGTTTTGCCCAAATGCAGACTATTTATGTTCCGTCTCCTTTCTGGATAAAAACATGGCAGCAGATAAAGGTCATCCACAACATTCACTATCTTCTCCCCTCCCTAAGAAGTTCCCCATGCCTGTCCCATGCTATCTTGAACTCAGATAGACTCTTCATTTCCACTACCTCCATTGGGAGACTCTCATACATCTACCACCCTTTCTTTAAAGAAGTCAAGATGAAGTCCTTCAAAAACCTAATGTCAGAAGAAGAAAACAAGATGACACTTTTATTGGATTAAATTAATACATTTTAGTTAGTCCAATATAAGTATCAGCTAAAGTGACTGACTGACTGAAAGTCTGTTATGCAAATCACAGTAGAGGGAAACTCTACCATGAATCTAGTGCAGAAAAATCACTGTGACATGCTCAGAGTAATGAGCAAGCAAATTAATACTGCTTTCAAATTGCAGCATTAATTTGCTGCTCATTGCTCTAACTTTCCTGTCAGTGACTGAGCACTGATTATCTCAGGCACTGAAAAGAAAATTGATGTTGGAGGGGAGGAGGGGAGGGTAAGCATGCTGCAGTCCCTTACCTATAAAAGCTAATGGCCCTCCAGTATCCATGGCTGGACCCCCCCTCCCCCAACTAAAAAAAGAGCCTTGGTGGTCCCCAACCCCCTCCAAAACTAAACAAGCATGGTGGTTCAGTAGGACCCCACTCCTGGCAGACTGGGCTGGGCCATCCCAACCACTTTGCCCCATACAGGCTTTACCCACCCCCAAAAAGCCCTGCTGTAGGGTTACCAGATTTCCTCTTTAAAAAAAGAGGACATGTGGCCCCAGCCCCCACACAAACCTCGTATCTCTTTCCTTGAGCTCCGGCACGTGTCTAGAGGTTCTCTGTGCATGCGTGGATGTCGATGTGATGACATCATGCTCATGCACGCATGCATGTGATGTCATCACTTCGACATCCGAACATGCACAGAGGTCCTCCAGACACGGCCCCAAGCTCTGGACCTTCCAAAATCCAGACAAACTGCCCACAAATATCTTCCTACTTAGGGCCATAACATCAATAACAGAATGCACTGGGAAGAAGGCCTAAGACTCCAGTTAGCTCACGTGACTAAGGCGTGTGTGATTCTTAGCAGCTGCCTAGGCGGCTCCTGAGATCCGGCATCCTATACAGAATCTGCTCCTTAATGCATAAAAGAGCAGAAGGCAGGCTTCCTTCATTCTGGAACAAGAGAGCATAGGATGAAAGCAACTGGCGCTATTACTAAACAGGTAGGCATCCACCTAGGACAACAAATTTCAGAGGATGGCAGTATGGCAGAACAGGACCTACTCCTGTACCTCCTTCAGTGTTGCAGCCACTACTTCTTCTCTTCTCATGTGCCCTGACAGCACAAGATCTGTGAGTACAGTACATAGAAACATAGAAAACATAGAAGCAGTCATGGGCAGGGGATCACAGAACAGGCAGGCATGGCTCAACAAGGGGAGAGGGAAAGGGGGCTACTTTGGGGTGAGGGGTTTCCTGGGCCAGACAGCAATCATAGGGGGGAAACAGAAAGGGGCCACGGAGCAGGCAGACATGGCACAAAAGGGGGCAGGGGCATTGGGAAACGGGGCTGCTTTGGGGGGAAGGGTGTTCTGGGGGCACACACCAATCATGCCGGGGAAGAGAAGGGGGCCACAGAGAGATAGGCAGGCATGGCGCAAGACAGAGACACAGACAGAAAGAATGACAGACAGACAGACAGCATCCAAGCACAGAGAGAGAAAGGAAAAAAAAACCCAGTCGCCTACTCTAGCACCTGTTGCACAGGGGGAGAACGAAAGAGATGCTGATGGACAGGGGGTTGAAGAAAAGGAACGGAGGACTAATGTTGGACAGGGGGAGAAGGAAAGAGGTGCTGCTGGACAGGGGGGAGGTAAAACAAAGGGAGAAGGGCTGCTGCTGCATAAGGAGAGCAGTGAAGGGGTGGTGGTGGACACAGGGGAGGTAAAAGGAAGGGAAAATGGACAGGGGGAGCAGGCAAGGGGTGGTGATGGACAGCCAAGGAAAAAGAAAGGCAGAAAGAAAAAAAGCGGCTAAGGAGAGAGAGAGAGAAAGAAAGAAATAAAGACAGACACACACACATATGTTCTAGCACCCGTTAATGTAACGGGCTTAAAGACTAGTTTTTCAATAAGATAATGAAGTAGTAGAGTCTCTAGTTCCATCTACATCCTGAGCAGGAACACATAGTAACTAATAGACCCCATAGGAAGTGTCTGAGAGAAGCTTAACACTATAGGCCCATGTCCTATCTTGGAATATCTTGTTCATGAGATATTCAGCATCTCATTGACACTAGTTCTGAAGTTAGTACACACTGAAGGAAGAAGGCTATCTAATGCTAGCTGGAAATCAGTAGCAGCAGCCAATGGCTTGCAGAAGTCTAGAGAAACATAGAAGATGACGGCAGTTAAGGGCCATAGCCCATCAGGTCTGCCCACTCTACTGACCCACCCCCAAGTCTACTATCAGGGATCCCACACCTGATGGCAGGTTTCCTTAGCTTAACCCTCTAAGGGATCCCACATGGGCATCCCATTTGCTCTTAAATTCTTGCACGCTGTTTGCCTCGACAACCGTCACCGGGAGCTCATTCCAAGGATCGACCACTCTCTCGGTGAAGAAATATTTCCTGGTGCCGCCATGAAATTTCCCGCCCCTGAGTTTGAGCGGATGCCTTCTTGTGGCCGAGGGTCCCTTGAGAAAGAGAATCTCTTCTTCCATCTCGATACGGCCAGTGATATACTTAAACGTCTCAATCATGTCTCCTCTCTCCCTACGTTCCTCGAGTGAGTAGAGCCGCAAAGTTTTCAGCCTTTCCTCGAACGTGAGATCCTTGAGCCCCGAGACCATCCTGGTGGCCATCCGTTGCACCGACTCAAACTCAGCAGGCACCTGCCCCATCTGATGTCTTGCCGGAGGAGGAGGGACCTAGCAGTGATTGAGGTTGTACCTGTGCTCAGAGGCTCAGCCTGAAGCACTGGATCCTGATTTATACAACTTCAAGGCAGCCCGGCATAGATATTGAGATAAAGTACAGGTGGCCTTGGTTGTCAAAGTACAGGGATGATGCTGGACATGGGAGAGAAGAAGAGAAGTGAAGATGCTGGACACAGGGGCATATGAGGAAAAGGGGATATGCTGGAGTGGGGGTGGAGAGCAGATGCTTGAAACCTAGTGATGGGTAGGGAGGGAAAGAGGAGATACGAGGCATCTGGATGGCTAGGAAAAGGAAGTGAGATGCTAAACATTGTAGGATGGTATAAGGAAAGGAAGGGGAGATGCTGAACTACATGACATGAGGATGAGGGAGCACATAGCTCAAAGTTTGCCTAGGGCATCATATACTCTTGGGCTGGTCCTGAATGAAGATGAAAAGAGATAGACTCAGGAGTAGTCTAAATATGTCTTTACCAAAAGGGTGGTAGATGCTTGAACAGCCTCCCAGTAATGGAGGTGGAAGTGAATACAGTAACAGTACTTAGGAAAGCCTGAGACAAGCTTCAAGGATTTGAAAGGGAGAGGAAGGGGTGGTAGAGCTAAGCAGAATGGTTGGACCAAATTAGGAGGAGAACCACGAGAAAATAACTTTCCCACATTTTATCTTCCTCATGTGTTTCAGTAGAGATCTTTGTAATTTTCTCCCTTTAATATTAGCTTGGGGAAATTCTCAGACAGCTGCAAAGTTTGAGGGGCTTACTGGGTAGCTTCTCTATGAAAATTACCCACAAGTACAAAGAATGGTTGAACTTTGCATTTGCTTTTGCTCTGGACAAAGATTTGCTGGAAAAGAGCATGTATACAGTGGCGTACCAAGAGGGGGGAGGTCTGCCCCGGGTGCACGCCCCAAGGGAGTGCACAGTTGGCCACCCACTGGTGAATAGGCTGCCGCTGGGGAAAGGCTGCCACTGCCGCCATCGGGAACAGGCCGGTGCCGAGTTCTCTCTCCCTGCTTCTCTTCCCCGTGAGCTGACCAACTCTCGCTGCCCGACATCAATTCTGGCGTCGGAGAGGACGTTCTGGGCCAGCCAATTGCTGCCTGGCTGGCCCGGAATGTCCTCTCTGACGTTAGAATTGACGTCGGGCGTCGAGAGTTGGTCGGCCCCACGGGGAAGAGAAGCAGGGTGAACTCAGCGCCGGCCTGTTCCCGATGGCCAGTAACAGGCGGTGGCAGCAGCATGTTTCCCAATGGCGGTGGCATGGGGAAGGGCAGGGAGAAAGAAAGAAAGGGGGGGAAGACAGGGAGCCAGAAAGAAAGAAAGGGGGAGGGGACAGGAAGCCAGAAAGAAAGAAAGGGGACAGGGTGAAACAAAGAAAGAAAGAAAAAAATGGGGCATGGGGAGAGAGAGAGAAAGATAGACATAGAGAAAGAAAGGGGGCATAGAGAGAGAAAGAAAGAAGGGGCAGGGTGAAAGAAAGAAAGGGGGCATGGAGAGAGAGAGAAGACAGACATACAGAAAGAAAGGGGGCATGGAGAGAGAAAGAAAGA
Organism: Geotrypetes seraphini; assembly: GCF_902459505.1. Lineage (NCBI taxonomy): Eukaryota > Metazoa > Chordata > Amphibia > Gymnophiona > Dermophiidae > Geotrypetes > Geotrypetes seraphini. The sequence goes on along the minus strand of NC_047094.1, from coordinate 85,878,665 downwards.
AGGGGGCAGGATGAAACAAAGAAAAAGTTGGGGGAGGGAATGAGGTCTGGAGGAGAGGAAGCATACAGGAGGCTGAAAGAAGGGAAGAATTATTGGATGCACAGTCAGAAGAATAAAGTGCAACCAGTGACTGATGAAATTACCAAACAAAGGTAGGAAAATTTATTTTCCAATTTAGTGATCAAAATGTGTCCGTTTTGAGAATTTATATATGCTGTCTATATTTTGCACTATGGCCCCCTTTTACTAAACCACAATAGCGTTTTTTAGCGCATGGAGCCTATGAACGTCGAAAGCAGCGTGGGGCATTCAGCACAGCTCCCTGCGCTAAAAAACGCTATCGCGGTTTAGTAAAAAGGGAGGGGGTATATTTGTCTATTTTTGTATACTTGTTACTGAGGTGACATTGCATAAAGTCATCTGCCTTGACCTCTTTGAAAACCCGCGGAATGTTAAATGATAATTAACATTTTCTCTGCATACAGTGTGCTTTGTGATTTTAAAATTTTATTGTTGGTAGATCATTTTGACTTGGCCACGAAGGTAAGGGGGAGGGAGGGAGGGGAGCTGCTGAAAGACATCTAGTAATCCTTGCAGGCTTGATTGTGCAGGGAATTATTTTTGTAAAATCATGTTTTGTTATGTGACTTGCATTATTTAGACTTTAATTTCTATGAATGAATAGAATGAAAATGATATGAAATTACTTGCTTGTTTTTATGTGCGTGTGCTGAAGGAAAGTGGAGAAAGAGTGGGCAGAGGATGCTGAAGAGAAATGGGGAAGAGAGAGTGGGAAGAAGACGCTGATTTATAAATTGACAATTGTACAGAATATTGTTTCTTTTTATACTTTAATATAATAAGTTCAATATAAAACAATTCAAGGCTTGTGTGGATGGATTCAGGTGGTTTGTTGGGATGGGGACCGAGCTTACGGGGATTAGTCCAATAAAATGGTATTTTCTTATTTCTCATTATTTGTTTTATTTTTATTTGTTAATTTGTAAAGTGGTGATTGTTATGTATCAGTTTTTTCAAATTTTCATCTACTGTTTTTATATTTTGCACAGTATTAGAGGACATGTATTACTGTTTTTGTGATGTTGTGGTGTTGTATTGTATGCAGAGTCTGGTTTCTTGGCAGTTCAGTTTAACTTTTGTCTACATATTTCTATTTTTAGTTTGTGATTAGTCCTTATTGGGCGAGGGTGTATCTGTCTGTGTGTATGAAAGGGACATGGCTTTCTGATAGCATCGACTGTACAGGATCAATTGACTGTGCAGGATCTGGCTTGTTTAGTTTTACAATGTACGTGTTGGTGTTCTAGTGCTCACCGCAGTGTTTAAGATGTTGCCTTTTTCTAGGTACACTCTTGTTGTGCGATATGTGGATTGTTACTAAAAATCATATTTTTCATAGAGATAAGGGGGGTGTGTGTGTAAAAAAATGATGGGCCCTGGGTATCACATATGCTAAGCATGCCACTGCATGTATAAATTTGAAATTCACATCTGTATGCGTTGCTATCCATAGCCTCCCTCCCATTCCCTAGAATACTTCCTTTCCATTCAGCTGAAAGTCCACGTCTCATGGAGAGCTCAGTTATTTATAGCCAAGCTAGATAAATGGCTTTGAAAATAGTTTTCTTGCACATGGTTCAGACTATCTTGCCAATAAAATTCCTTAAATCAAAGTCTGAATGATAGCACAATCAGAACAAAAGGTATATCATGCAGAATCAACAGAGATCCATACAGACCAGCATCCTGTCTTCAGCAGTGGCAAGTCTTGATTACAGGTACCCAGTAGTCATAAAAAGAAGATACATATGATGAACAATGTCTCTCACTAGTCTAGATGGCTAGTAGTTTTATATGTATGAACCTTTCCTCCGAGATTTGTCCAGTCCTGTGTTTGAATCCCTCTGTGTGGCAACAGATTCAACAGCCTACATGACTGCCATACTGGATCACACCAAAGGTCCATCTAGCTCTAGTCCAATACCCTGTATCTAACAGTAGCCAATCCAGGTCACAAGAATCTGGCAGAGACCCCAAAACTTTAATAACATTTTATGGACTTTTCCTCCAGGAATTTGTCCAAATCTACTCATTAATTGCTTTTACCATATCCTCTGGCAATGAGTTCCACAGCTTAATTATGCATTGAACCAATCAGAGCCTCAGGCCCTTCCCCGGATGCATCAGAAAGACTCCTAGGGCATCTCTCCTGTTGCCGGGGTGGGTGTCGGGTCATGGTCGGGTCGCAGTGGTTAGTGCAGCAGGGGAGAGTCCGCATCATTCCTGCTGTAGGAGTTAGAGGTGTTGTGATGCAGTGAAGAGAATGGGCATCTCTCCCTGTGCCTCACAACATAGGCTTTGTAGCAATCTCTGACACTGACTGGCACCCCTGGACCAGTCGTTTTTTTTTAGTCTCCAAAAGCCAATGCCGCTTTATGAAAACGGCTCAGCATTTTTTAAGAATCCACCGGAGGACTCATTTCAATGTTGAAGAGCCCATATGCATGTCAGTGTCGGAGATTGCTAAAAACCTCGCTAAAGCCGGAAATAATCCATTTTGATAATCCATTGCTAAACTGCGTACAGGCTAAACCGCTGGATAACAGTTTAGCAACAGCATTAAAGGTCTGTTACACTACGACAATTTTTATCTTAATTCCAGTAGAGAGTGTACAGACAGAAATATTCTTTTGAAAGCCTTTAAATTAGCAGGGGTAATTTAGAAAAGGTTCTGATGAAGAACAAGACAGTAGCATCTTGCTTTCTGCAGATTTATAGTGGAGAGATTGATTACATTGCAGGAGATTGTGTGTACTTTAACAAAGAAAAGTCAGGAAAGAAAAAGATAACTGGAACCATAAAGAAAAAAAAATCAATTGTATTATTTTTTAAACAAAAAAAAGAAAAAAAAAAAAAAACTTTATTGAAACACTGTTGTTCCTTTATGGGTAATCTCTCCTACGGTGAAAAGAAACCCCTGACTTTCAGATTCCATCTTCATGAAATAACCACCCGTTTGGGAATTTTGACCACAACAATTGACAGATGTGAGCTGAAAGTCACAGACAGCTGTGTGTGAGTACCACAGGCATTTTGTTTTTGCAAAGCACCTCATAATACAGGAGAACCCTTGGCCCTTCGGGTGCTGTTGTTGGAAGTAGAATCAGAGGTTTGAAGGAGATGACAGAAAGACACAAAAGGTTGCACAGGTCAGTGAACATCCCCTGTGGCTTCATACTTGCCAAATTGTCCGAGTTGTTTTTTAATATTTTGAAAGGTTGGTCTTTTGCTTGGCTCTGTTTTCCAGCAATCGCTCATGATCTTGTATATCATGTTAGGGCAGTTTGGAGGCTGAGGCATCCGATACCCCCGTGAGACTTCGGCTAAAACTTCTGTATTGTCCATCCCTGTGAAATAATATAGAATGCGCATTAGAAAAGCAAATGGGAGTAGACCTTTTGTAAAATAGGCGTCAGTGCATAGATGCTACTGGTAATTTATTAAAAAATCTGATGCACAATTTTTCAAGTTTTATCACATCTGGAGTCATACCCTCTGAAATTCAGCGCTATTTAATCAGCCAGGAACGGTTTCTGAATGGTTAAATAGTTCTTAACTGGCTAAATGCTAATATTCAATGCAAGATAGCCAGTTATCTCAGATAGTTATCTCTTCTGAATATTAGTTCCAGTTAAGCGTGAATATTCAGTGCTAACAGCTAAGTTTAGCTGTCAAAATAAGCCACCTAAATAGCAGGCCTTTCTTTGATTGCTAAGCACTTAGACCCCAATTCATTAAAATCAACGATCGTCGCTAAACCTATTTTCACAGGTTTAGCGATGATCGCTGCTACCCACCTGATTCACTAAATGGCCCACCGTGTATTTTGCAATCCGATCTGACACAACCCTTGTAAATGAGTAAAACCACATGCAAAATAGCCAAGTGACTGATTCACTAACATTTGCTTGGCTATTTTCCATCGGGTTTTACTATCCTAAAACCCGACTTCTGTAGATCTGTCTGTAACTGTGTTACCTTGACTGAAAAAGGGAGTCCTTATGGATAATAGAATATCAATTATTTCCCCAAAAAATTTTCACAAACTAATGTGAAGAAACTCATAGAAATATCAATAAAGCAAAAATGACATCCTAATCATGTTGTTCAAACAATAACCCAGATCTTAAAGGCTTACCCAAATAACATGTTTAACTAGGAGGTTGAAGTATCATAAAGAGGCAGCAATTCAGTACATAGAACTTCTTATAACATTTAAGTAATTTCAAGTCCTTATCTTGGATTCTTAAAGTGCCATATAATCATCACGCTTGAGTACCTGAATATAAACCACTTAGACTATAAGTGGTAAAATTTTCTGTTTTTTTCTAGGACACTTTTTCTGGGACTGTGGGTTGTTATATAAATGCTTAAATAAATAAATAAAAATAAATAAAATCTACATTAGACTTCCTTCCCACCTTAATTATAAACTTCTTTGGTGTCTAGTTCAAGTTATATATTTGTATTTAGCGCAAAACATAAACACCTAAATTTCTAAAAAAGAAGAAGAAACAGCAATACTTAGCTTAGATGGCCATTTGCCAACGTCAACGTTGACCAATCAGGGACTTCTTTTGACTCCTTCCTAAGGAAGTCCCTGTTTGGCTCAGGTGCCTCAGGCCCCTCCCAAGAGAGGAGCCCGAGGCACCTAAGCCAATCAGGGCATCACATGATGCACCGGGGTGGGGCCTAAGGCCCGCATTGTGTCGCAGGAGGAAGGAAGAGCCAATGTAAAGGTATGTGGAGGGGAAAGAGGCATCCGCTGCTGTCCAGAGGAAGTGGGCATTTCTCTTGCCATTTATTTCATGGGGGGTGGGGGTGGGGGGGTGGGAGGAAGAAAAGAGGCCCGATGGCATTTTTCAGCGTGGAGGGGGGGTTCAGCAGGCAGCCGGGGGAGGTGTTTGGCAGGCCACGGGTGAGCAGGGGAAGAGGGGGCCATTGGTGTCGTTGGCCTCCATGGAAATCATTTGCATGCAAACTAGATAGTGAATCAATCGCTGTTTAAAAATTGGCCAAAGAATCGGCCAACAGCGATTGAGTCGCTATCTTTAGTGAATCTAGCCCTTAGCCAGTTAAGCTGATATTTAGCGCTAAGTGGCTAAGTTGTCCCAGTGAAACTGTATATCCAATTCCAGCCCCTGGAAACAGTGGCGTAGTGAGGTAAGTGGCACCTCCCCTGCCCTCTTCACCGCCCCCTCCCCTGCTCCTTCTGACCCCCCCTCCGCCATGTGCGTGGCCCCTTCATACCTTTATCATTTTTCCAGGCGAGAGCAATAGCATGAACTTGCTACCCGCGTCGTGTCAGCTAGTCCTCTGATGTCACTTCCTAGGCCCTGGGCCCGGGAAGTGACATCAGAGAGAGGTAACACCAACGCAGGCAGAAAGTTTGTAATGCTGCTTGCGCAGAAAAAATCAAAGAGCTATGAGGAAAGGTAAACGCGCACGCACACTGCAGGGGGGATCAGGAAGAAGGAGAGGGGCGGAGAGGAGGATGGGTGCCTGCACCCTATACAAAGACTGCGCCCGTGGGGGTGGACCGCCCCCTCCGCACCCCTCTTACTATGCTAGTACTTGGAAACGACTTGACATTGAATATTCAGGCTCAGCACTGACCACATTTTCAAGTTTGATTTAAAATTTGATTGATCGCCTCTCCTGGATTCTAGGTGATATACAATAATAAAAAGGGGAGTACAAAAATTAAAACCAAGACATATACAAACAAAATACGTAGATACAACATACAATTAAACGAAAGGGGAGAGGGATGAACTATAATAAAATCTAGGAAACAACCTCTTACTCCAGTGGAGTTTCTTTTGGATAAATATGAAGCTTTTCGATTTCCCCCTGGTGGCTGACTCTTTTTGTGCAAGGCAAGGTTGGTAGCTAAGAAAATTATCTTGGGGGAGTGGGTTTCGGATCACGCTCCTTATTGGGCTTGGCTCAACCGTCTGCATGCTTTGAAGTTGCTTGAGAGGGTCGGGTGCGTCATTCCTTGGGACAATCTAAGGTTTTTTGTTTTGGTTTTTTTGCAGGTCTGGGGTCCTTATATATACTGTGGAATGGCAATGATCCTGAGATGGACTTTAATGAAGGAATCAAAGTTCCAAATATACAGTGATAATCCCTGTTCCAAATATACAATAAAATTGTCCACATAAAAAATAGTCCACATAAAAAATGAAAATCCACATACAAAACATGAGGACCTAGTCCGCTAATGGCGCTGGACCCGACATGGTCCACATTTCGACAATTTTGTTAGTGCATGCTAAACTTTAGTAAAAGGGTTCCTAAGTCAAATTATTTGCCCCTTAATGTATATTAACCTTACTTAAATTACTGTAATTTTTCGCTGCTAGTTATTCCTAACAGGTCCTGTCGGAAATTATCTTCTAAAATGTACATCTTATATTTTACTCAACAAATTGTAACTCTATACTAATGCCTCTTAAGGTCTCTGCTCTCTGTATTTCCTCTGATTATCTGCATATTGTATTTCACTGCATATCTAGCTCTCCTGATTGTGAACCGCCTAGAAGTCGCAAGATTGTGGCGGTATAGAAGAATAAAGTTATTATTATTATTATTATCATGGGCCTCATAGTAATGAGATGCAAAAAACATACAAATGAATTTGAAGAAGCTCATTACTATTTAATTCTATAATGCAACTTGCAGTGATCCACAAGTTGCATTAAAGCCTAAACAATAACCCCTGCAGAATGATCCTAGTTGCATCTTAAATGGGCCATGATGCTATCCCTCTACTCCCCCCTCCCAAACAACACTCACAGCCTATACTACCCTACCCTTATCTCCCACTGTAGTATTTGCACATACACCCTAATCAGACTCCACCCAAAGAAGATCCCCATTGTTGAGCACACTTCCCCATCCCATTCACAACCCCTCTCAATTAGACCTCTACCCCCTAAAGGACTCTCTCCCCTCCTCTCACATCCAAGTCCCTAGGCAGTAATAATCCCCAATCACTCCTGCCTTTATCCTTGCCCTCTCAAAATGGCATACCTAGTGGTAGTCTTACTGTGCTTCCTAAAAGAAAAGTCCATAAGTCATTGTTAAGATGAACTTGGAGAAATCCACAGCTTATTCCTAGGATAAACAGCATTAAATCTGTTTTACTCCTTGGGATCTTGCCAGACACTTGTGACCTGGGTTGGCCACTGTTGGAAATAGGATACTGGACTTGATGGATCTTTGGTCTGTCCCTATATGGAAACTCTTATGTTCCCTGATATCACAATGTCCCTCTGATTGCTCTCCTTCCACCAGATGAGAAGCACATTTCAAATATGTTGAAATTTGCAGGAGTTGACTGGTTAAACTCTTGAAGTTACCTGCGTATGGTATTTGTCCACAGGTTATAATCTCATACAGAAGAATTCCAAATGACCAAACATCTGATTTGGTGGAGAAATAGTTGTACTGTAGAGCCTCTGGTGCAGTCCATTTATAGGGGATATAAGAGGAGGTTGACTTGTAGAATGAATCCTACAACCATACAGAAGAACAGCATCATGTAACTAGTATGTCTTATCTTCCTACTGAGATATCCTTCCATGCCTTTCCCCCAGTAGGAAATATCCATGCTTTAGTACCTTGATAATTCTGGCCATCCCAAAATCTGCCACTTTGCAGATGTAATCTTCTCCTACAAGAATGTTCCTAGCAGCCAGATCTCGATGGATGTAGTTTTTCGATTCTAGGAATTCCATTCCATCAGCTACCTGATATGCCATGTCAATGAGATCATTCACCTCCAAGAACTTCCCCTCAGCACCTAACAAAATGTGAACAAGCAGATAAGAAGACCTTCTTAACCACCAGGGTGCTGAGGAGAAAAACAATGCCTGACATGTCAAAAATGCTGATGGATGTTGAGACCTGGGGCCACTCATTGCAAAGAGGTTACTATTGCCTGGGATATTTCAGTTCCACCTAATAAAATGCTTACTGCAAAGAAACTGGACAATCCAGAAGAACAGCGTTAATAATAGAATTGCCAAATGACCAATGTTTATATAAAGAGAAGGTCCTCAAGTACAATGTGATTAACAAGTACAATGTGAATAAAGACCAAGAAAATGTGGCAAAACGATATAGAAATTGTCCAAATTGTATCATGTGCCCCCTGCCTGATTAAAAAGAATTTCAAAAGGTTGTGTTCTGTATAAGTCAAGCAGCATAGTAAATTTTAATAAACCAAAGTGCATGCTGATATGTTCCCTGTATGTTACATCATATGAACTCTAGAAGGAATCTTTTTTTGGCACATTACAATGAAGGTAATAGGGGGACAATTGAAACTGAGATCAAATCCAGAATATCCCAATTTAGGGGAGAGGTTTACTATTGTCCTGGTATTTGCAAAACTCATTTGGAGACACTGGTCCTCCTACAACAGAGAGTAATCTCTAGACCTCTAAAAACATGAATAGGTTTGATTAGAATATCAAGTTTCTTGAACACATCTGACCACTCCTCTCTTAGAAGCAGAGAATAAGATTCCTGCCCACCCCCACCCTAAGGCTGTATAGGCTGTGAAAGCTAAGGTAAAGCAGCTTCCTTTGTAGGAAACATTTCATCCTCATGATCAGCTGATACTGCAAACAGCTATCTTCTTGAGGTCAAATAGAAAATACTCTTGAAATGTGTAGTGTTATAGATGAAATCTTGAGGTGCAGATTTCTTTTGCCTACCTCACAAGTACCGTGTTTCCCCTAAAACAAGACAGTGTCTTATATTAATTTCGGGTTCCAAAAACGCACTAGGGCTTACTTTTTGGGATGCCATTTTTTTTTCATGTACAACAATCATCTCTCCCTTCCTTTCCTCACCCCAATTCTTCTTTTTTCCTTTCTCCCCATGTGCAGCATCTTTCCTCTCCTCTCACCCATCCATTTGTGCAGCATCTTTCTATCCCTCCCTCCCATCCCCCTGTGCAGCAGAACTCCACCAACCCTCCCACCGTGAGACTGACATACCTCTGCTCAGATGCCTCTTAAAGTAGCAGGGGAGGGGGTTGCTGAATCGACGAGTTTGATTTTTTCAGCATATCAGGCAGCACTGGTGTCAAGGATGGAGTCAGGGAGTGTTGGGGACATTCGGGGGTCTATCTTAACTAGGGCTTATTTTGGGGGTAGGGCTTATATTAGGATCATCTTTAAAAATCATGCTAGGGCTTCGGGATAGATCTTATTTTCAGGGAAAAAGGGTAATGTGACATATTAACATTATAGGGATTGATTAGCCCCCAACAATTGGAAGCCCATAGTTCTGCTAACTACTAGGCTGTTAATGCCCATAGAATGATCAGGGCTTTTGATAATGCTGATTGAACCATTTCTTGATTTCAAGAATTTACAAATACAGGTAAATGGAAATAACAGTGATGTTAATGCTCTTTGAAGATTCAGAGCTGATCTTTACTATGACTTTTAAATGCAAGAGAATGGCTTCAGTTTAGAAATGATTAATTCCATTCACTGTAGTGTATTCAGATATTGATATGCTATATTGTAGAGTGGAAAAGTCCTTGAAAGGCTCTTAATGACATTTTTCTTACCTCTTACTAAGTCCAGAAGGTTCCCTTTTGCCATAAACTCCATGATGATATAAAAGGGATCTCCCACAGAGCAGGTGGCATAGAGAGATAGGATATGCTTATGACGCAGGGTCTTCATAATCTGAGTTTCTGCTTGGAAATCTTTTTCCTTCATAAAATCTAACAGACATGAATGATACAAGTATAAAGCAGGGTTAGCATGCTTTAACCACATGTAAGGTTTTCCTGTGGAAACGTCATTTGGGCATGTCATATCCTAGTACATTTTGTTTATGGCCAGGAGCTTGAAGAGGTATCAAGGGATGTGCTTTACTCTGCGATTCAGATCATTTATGGATTTAAAATAAGAGCTAGTAAAATAAGGTTAGCCAGAAGGCAATTTTAGGGTGGGCCAATAAGTTGAATGGGTGGGTACAAGGGTTACCAACTTTTGAAAGAGAAAAATCCATCACCTGATGCACCCATGCCTCGCCCCACCCCATGCTCCACCCTACCCTATTCCCAATAACTTCAGTGAAGATTGCAGTGGAGGCCACATGAGGCTAGGGGAAATTCAAGAGACTGCATTCTTCAGCCATGGTCCTTCTATCAGTTACCCCAAATGTGGGTTTTGTGACCCCATTTGGTATCCCAACCCACAATTTGTGAAGCTCTGTCTTATAGGGTATTGAAGCCAAAACTATTCTGCATTCACAGCACCCCCTGGTCCTCCCCCTACAATGACTATAGAGTAGAGTTTGGATATTTCCTCATAAAACTCACCATACACAAAAATATTTCTTTCTAGAGTAATCTCAATAACAGGTATGGAAGGGCATTTTCGATAAGACGTCTAAGTCAGAGTTTGGACGTTTGAGAAAGACGTCCAGAAATTCATTAGTATAAATTCTTAAAACTGTCACACACCTAACATTGTAAAAATAATAAACTGATCTAGATGTCTTAACCCTTAGTAACCCAATTGTCCTACCCTATCAGAACAGCTGACCATCAGCTTATCGTGGCAGGGGAATCCCCATCAGCTGAGCCAGTTTCAAGGATTCCTGCTGGCCCAGCTGATGGGAATTCCTCCTGTCAGGATCAGCTGAACTAGCAGGGAGATTCCTCTCTCCCTCCATCCCTCACAGGCACCGATCCCCCAGCCCCCTCCAGAGACAGCCCCTGCACTAAACCCCTCCCCTCCAACATCCCCGACTCCCCCCAACATCCTTACACACTCTTGATATCCCCCCCCATAACTTCAGTACAAAAATCGGCAGAAAGGATGCCCACTCCCTTCTTCTGGCCCCATTGAACCCCAACACCCCACCCCATACCACAGTATCCCTGAATCTGTGGTACCCCACCCAACACTCCGAACCCATGGAATACTGTAACCAGTCAGACTCTGTGCCTGATGTGTTCCCAGCTAGAAACCCCAGGAGAGGCAGAGACAGGGCTAGGAAAGTTGTTACCAAGCCCCGTAGAGCCCAGCAGCCTAGGCTCCCTAAGTACACTAGGGAGGACTCCACTGAAGATGAGGTCCTATCTGACTATTCAGAAGCTGAGGACATGGAAACTCAGCCCAGTTCTGCTAGGTTTGCTCCCAAACCTGTGAATATTAGGTTTAGGCAAAATGTCCCTGTGAGAAAACCCTGCAGTTACCACAATATCCACAGGGGGAGCCCAAGAAAGCCTCAGAGCAGTGCAGATATACTGAGAAGCAGGGTGTGGCTTTCCCTCTGAAAAGCCAGCAGCTTTCTCTCCAGAGTTAGAGAGGCCAAGGAAGGGAAAGGGTCTCTCTTCTGTGCTCAGCAACCAGCCAGTCCAGAGCAGCTGAACAGCCTAGAACCCATGGAAGTGGAAAATGTAGCTCCATGCCAGGAAGCTGAGGCCACCCCGCAAGTGGAACAAATGGAGGTTTGTGAGCAGTTGGTGCCTAACATGAAGCCATGGAAATTGGTATAGCTTGCAAGGTTAGCAAACTGAAAAACTGTGTTTTCTTTTTGTGAAGTTTTTTCAAGCAAGCAAGCAACTGTTTTGAATGCTGTTTTTATAGTTTTGCTTGGACAATTCTCAAGGCTTGTGTTGCAGCCTAGGAAGAAATTTTTTTCTTTTTTCTGCTACCTGGGCTCACAGCTCTAGTGAGGCCCAAAGCAAGGCCCCAGGTGGGGGCAGGACTCTGGTTGGAAGGTTTGTTCCACTGAAGAAATATTTTGCTTTTCTTGTATTTTAACTGCATTGCTTTTGGGTTTGGATGCAGTAGCATACAGGAACTGAGAACAGTTCTATTGGGGAGAAGTTTGTCAACACCTTGGGTGGGAATATTTGAATATTATTGAAGACAAACTTGGCAGTTCTCCTGCCCCAGCTCAGAAGCAGAGCTGAGGGCCTCCTGAACATTTACTTTTTGTGTTGGTGTTTTGTGGAAGTGATGCACTGTGATAGTTGGACTTAACTCTCTTTTGAGAAGGGCCCAGTTTTAGGGCCAGAACCAGGCCTAGCTTCAGAAAGCTGTGCCAAACTTGCTAAGGCACAGAGACTTTATATATCCTGATTTGCTGACCAGGATTTTTGCTTTGAGTTTTTTCTTTTTGTTTCTTGTTTGCCATTCTGATTTTGTTTTACGGAATAAAGAACCTTGGATATAATTTAACTAATTACCTGGTTTCCTACTGACTGTTTTATTAGATATTTTGCCTGTGGGAGCTGTCTCCAGTTTGAGCAGCATGCCAGTGCAATTTACCTGTGGTCCACCCGGGGCGCTATTCGCCTGGTCCAGAGTCCGGTGGCCACAATACCACTGTGGCACCCTCCAAACCCATGGTACCACACCCTGCCACCCTGCAAACCCCTGGCACCCATCAGCTCAGCCGGCAGGAATTCATGAAACTGGCTCAGCTGATGGTGATTCCCCTGCCGTGATCAGCTGGGGAATCTACTGGGGTTTTTTTTCACTCCACGGGTGGTGGGAGGGGTTCATGACCACTGAAGGAGTAAGGGGGGTCATGCTTTATACCCTACAGTGGTCATTTTGTCAGTTTGGTCATCTTTGGAAAACTTAGACCTGTGTAAAACAGGTCTAACTAAGTTCCGCCTTGGACATCTTGTGAAAGCTTTGATTATTGCTGCAGGATGTCCAATTTTTAATACTGCCCGATGCCCACCTATAACACACTTCCCAACACGCCCCTTTAGGCTCTGGATGTTCAGTGGCTTAGAAGTTCTGCTGGACATCCAGAAAGTTGGTTTTGATTATCAGCACTTGGACATCCCGGCTCTTAAGACGTCCAAGTGATGACTTATTTTGGGTTTTGGACATTTAAATGTCTTGATTATGAGCCTGATAGTGTAAAGTAATACAAGTCACTTAGAACCTAGATTAAATCTATCATGCCAGCACTAACTTCCAAACAAGGATCCTACTTATGATATTTTAGGGCCCTACGTATTACAGTGGAGCCCTAAAATATCAACGCGTCTATTGGGAAAACTGAACAAGCCAAATTACTACAGAATGCTCCATAGAAAATTCATACTAACAGTCATACGCACTGAACTCAAATGTCAAATACAGAATTAGGTGACTACAAATATTTGCATAAATTAAACCAAAATCCAAAGAAGACAGACCTTGCATTTAGCACAACACCAAAGAAACAGAAAGGATGCATTTCCTCCTATACTGTGCAAAAAAAGACTGCATATGGTCATAGATGATGTTAAAGTAGTACAATTAGGGCAATTGCCCTTGGCCCCCCTGCCCCTGCCAGAAGCTTAAGAAGGCACAACCTGGTAGTGGGCTTTGGGGTTCCTCCCAATTTCTGCCCTGGGTCCTAGCCCTGTCTAACATCAGATCTCACAGAATGTACATTTCAAATCTGACACATTTTATTCCACCTTTTGTTGCCTGGTCAGGCACTGGTTTATGCTTCCTTCTGTCTTAACTCACTCAATAGGGTCTTCGGTCCATTAGTATTTCTTCATTTCCCATCTTCCATATCTGTATCCCTATCTTTCCCCATGTTCAGCATCTCCCTTCTCTGTGTCCCTATATTTTCCTGTCCAGCATCTTATTGTTGATATCCCTGCATCCATCATCACCACTCTATATACCTATCCCATCCCCCTGTCCAACATCACCCCTCTGTGCCCCTATGTCCCTCCATGTCTAGCATCTCCCCTCTATTTCCATATACTCCCTCCTATGTTCAGCATTGCCCCTCTTTGTCTATATACTATCCCCATGCAGTATTTCCTCTTTGTGTCCCTATGGTAACACCCATGCTATTCATCTCCCCTCTATTTCTGTATGCCTCTGTGTTCAGATACTCCCCTTTCTTCTTCCTCCACACCAATGTGCCTCTCTCTTCTTTGACCCACCCCATCCACCTTCTCACTCTTCCCCGTTCTCCTGCATCTGGCTTGCTTGCCCTCCCTCCTTTTCTAACATCAGCTGTGGGTTTAGTGTTTGGCCCCCTTTTCGTTTATCCCTTTGGTTCAGCATCTCTCTTTCCCTTCCTTTCCTTTCCCCTCCCCCTTCCTGAGTCCAGTACTTCTCTCCATTTTCTCAAGACCTCCCCCAGATCCTGCATCTCTATCCCTTCTAGCCAGCCAGCGAGCCCCTCACAAGGGATCCTGTACCTTTCTCCCTTCCCCCCAGCCCCCCATGGGTCCAGCACCTCTCTGTTTTTTTCCCTCATTTTGCCATGGTGCTTCCTACTTACAGTATTGGTGCTACCTGGTAATTCACACAGGCTGTTTTCAGGGCCTTCCCTCTGTTTAGGGTGGGCACAACAGAGAGAAGGCCCTGGAGCCAGACTGTGTGAATCACTGCTGGGTAGTGCTAATACTGTAAGTTGGAAGTACATAAGAACATAAGAATAGCCCTACTGGGTCAGACCAATGGTCCATCAAGCTCAGCAGCCCGCTCCCACGGTGGCCAATGCAGGTCCCAAGTACTGTACCTGGCTAAAACCCAAGGAGTAGCAGCATTCCATTCTACCAATCCAGGGCAAGCAGTGGCTTCCCCCATATCTTTCTCAATAACATACTATGGACACTTCCTCCAGAAAATTGTCCAAACCTTTCTTAAACCCAGCTATGCTAAATAGTAAGGGTGATAAAATAGATTCCTGGGATACAGAGCATGGTAAGGAAAAACCAGATGAGTCGGAAGAGGAAGTGGAAACTTTAAAACTTATTATATATTATAAAGATAGGAGAACTAATGTAATACTGTTCCAGATACACTGATTAACTGCAATTATAAAATTAAAAAGGAGTGATCAACCAAATCTAATGCCGCAGAAAGATCGAGAGAAACCAAAAGTACTATATTGCCAGAATCTAAAGAAGAGTGCAATCCTCCTCTTCTGACCATAGCAATGGTTTGTAAATCAAGGAGACATGGACATTTTATGATGTTCAGCATCCTTCTTTGACTACAGTCACTAACCAATGGCAACATAGGCGCTCCTTATAAGAAGCTTGGGGAGGCAGCAGCAGCATGAAAAACAAACTGGAGCTTCTCCTCCCTGCCAATTGTCTGCCTGATCCGTTGCCTCCCAAACTCATGGCCATTGAGCTCTGCCAGTCCCACCTCCTATGTTGTAACTTCCTGTTTGGATGGGAACTAATAGAGCTGTCAGCAGCATACAGAGCTCTACAGTCATTGAATCAGGAAGCAACGAGTCAAGCAGACAAGCCGCAGGGAGGGGACACTCCAGTTTGATTTTCTTTTTGTGTTTGGAAAAGAGAGGAAGAGAGAGTAATGCTGGGGGTAGGAAATGGGAGGAAAGAGAAAGGATGATGGGGAGGGAAAAGTCAGGGGGAAAAGCTGAACATTTGAGGGGGGAGAGACAGAAGAACAAAACTGAATAGCAGAGAAGAAACAGGTAATGCAGAATGGTAGGAGAAAAGAGGCAGAAGTGTGATGATTGAGGGAAGGGCAATGCTGGATGGTGGGGGGTTAGACAGAGGTGCATCATTGGATGGGGGAGAGAGAGAGAGACAGAGAATAGATCCTGGAAGGTATGGTGGGGTGGGAAAGAGATTATGAATGGCTGGAAGAGGGGAAGAGAGAGAAGAGATGCTGCATGATTGGGGGGGGGGAGACAAAGAAGGGTGAAGTTGAATAGGAGGAGAGAAACAGAGTACATGTTGTATGGCAGGTGGGGAGAGAGAAAGAGACCGAAAAATGGAAAGCTGTATTTAGACCAGTGGTCTCAAACTCAAACCCTTAGTGGGGCAACATTTTGGATTTGTAGGTACTTGGAGGGCCGCAGAAAAAATAGTTAATATCTTATTAAAGAAATGACAACTTTGCAAGCTTTAACAGTTAAAGGAAAGATTTATAAACTATAAAGAGTTTTACCTTAAGCAAAATTGTCATTAACTATTTTTTCTGCGGCCCTCCAAGTACCCTATTTTTTCTGCAGCCCTCATATTTAAAGTTTAATATCTTTCCTTTCTCAAAACTGATACATTTCAATCACTATATTGAAAATAATATCATTTTCCTTACCTTTGTTGGCTGGTGACTTTATTTTTCTGTGCTTTTAACTATGTTTCCAGGGCCTTCTTGTCCTTTGACTGTTTTTCTCTCTGTCTTCACTTTCTGCCTTGCATCCATCTTTGGCATTAACTTAATATTCAATTTTTCTGCTTTCTTTTCAAAATCTATGTTTCCATGTCTTACCTTCCCTTCTATCTCTCTCTTCTTCTGTCCCTATTTCCATGGTCTGACATCTCTTTCTTTCCTTTGTCTCCCTCCCTCCTTCCTTCCTTCCCCCTGGTCTGGCATCTGTCTCTTTCCCTCCCCCAACTTTTTATTTCTTTCACCCTGCCCCCTTCTTTCTTTCTCTCTCTCTCCATGCCTTCTTTCTTTCTATGTCTTTCTCTCTCTCTCTCTCTCTCTCTCTGTGCCCCTTTCTTTCTTTTTTTTTCTTTCTCCATTCCCTTTCTTTCTTTTCTTTCTCTCTCCATGCCCCTTGCTGTCTGTGTCCCGTCTCCCTTCTTTCTTTCTGTCTCCCTGTCCCCCCCCCTTTCTTTCTTTTTCTCCCTGCTCTCCCCCAAGCTACTACCATTAGGGAACAGGCTGCCACTGCTGCAATCGGGGAACAGGCCAGCACCGAGGTCTTAGCTCTCCCTGCTTATCTTCCCCAGCACAGGGCTGACCAATTCTCACCACCCGACGTCAATTCTGCCATCCGAGAGGAAGTTCCGGGCCAGCCAGGCAGTGATTGGCTGGCCCGAAACTTCCTCTCCGACGCGAGAATTGGTCGGCCCCGTGCTGGGGAAGATAATCAGGGAGAGCTAAGACCTCGGCACTGGCCTGTTCCACGATTGTGGTGGCTTGGGGGGAGGGCAGTGAGAAGGGAAGGGAAGCAGGTTGGGGACCCCTGCTTTAGGCGAGCCGCAAGCCATTTGCCAACATTCCCTCCAGAGAGACCCAAGTCAATTACAGCAGTCGTGGTCTGTACGCGATTGTCCTCTCCACAATCAGAAACTTGTGAAGTGGAGAGGACAGACTGCGGGCCGCAAAATAGTCCCTAGAGGGCCGCATGCGGCCTGCAAGTTTGAGATCGCTGATTTAGACGCAGTGAAAAATTAAAAGGGAAGAATGGATAGTAAGAATGAATTAGTCTAAATGGTCAGAGAGGCAGTAAAATGGAAGAAAGTAAAAATGAAAATATCAGAGTCGGAGATAAGATGTAGTGGAAGATGAGAAGAAAAATGTTAAATGGACAGGAAATATGGAAAGAGTTAAAACAGGAAAAACCAGAGACTTCAACCCATACAGTTTGAAAAATTAAATGCCAGATAGCAAAAGTATGAGAGAATTTTATTTTTTATTTAGGGTGAAATAGCATGCTAGCTGCGTTAGTTTACTATAAAGATTAATAATTAAAAATAAAAAAATGTAAAATCAGATGACTTTTTATTGGATTAAATATATTTTTGACTAGATTTCAGAGGTCTAAGGGCTCCTTTTATCAAGCTGCGCTAGTGGTTTAATGCGTGTAACAGCCGCTACTGCCTCCTCTTGAGAGGCGGTAGTTTTTAGGCCAGCACGGGGGTTAGCACGTGATGAAGTCACGCGCGCTAACCTTGCTAGCGCGGCTTGATAAAAGGAGCCCTAAATCTCCTTTGTCAGGTCAGTAAACTCTAAAAAGCTAGTTAAAAAATTTATTAACCCTCCCCACACCCCTTTTTTTCAAGCTGCACTGATAAGCAGCGTGAGCTAAATGCCGAGCTGCCCATAGGTTTAGAATGAGCAACTCGGCATTTAGCTTGTGCTGCTCAGACTTGATAAAGTGTGTGTGGGGGGTGGGGTTAAATTAATTCAATAAAAAGGTATCACCTTATCTTGTTTGTTTCATTTATGTATTTTTAGGGCCTCTATCAAACTGCACTAGCAGTTTTTAGCGCAGAGAGCCACGCTGCTCCCAACGCTCATAGGAGCTCTATGAGCATCGGGAGCAGCGCAGGCCATTTAGCGTGGCTCACCTCGCTACAAACTGCTGGCGCAGTTTGATAGGAGAGGCCCTTAATTTAATTAGTGGAACGTGTCAGTTTTTGAAATTTACATCTGTTATCTTTATATTTTGCAGAGTGCTGAAGGATGTGGATCCCAGTTTTTATTTCTCTGGTGTTGCACTGTATGCAGAGTCTCGTATCTTGGGTTTCGCTTAAATTTTTGTCTACATATTTCTATTTTTCACTTCTGGATACCCATTATGTATTTGGTGAAGGCCTGTCTGTTTGTAAGTGGGAAAAAAAAAAAAAGCTAGGTTTTGTGCTAGCATTGAATGTTCTGAATAGTGGCATAGTAAGGATGAACGACACCCGGGGCAGTTGTGCCCATCCCACGCCCCCTGCTACTACTACTTATCACTTATATAGCGCGGAAAGGCATATACAGCACTATACATTTTGACATTTATAGATGATCCCCCTTCCCTTTCCCCGCACCTTTTTAATTTCTCCTGCATGAGCAGCACGCCCTCGTCAGTGTCGGCTCATCTTTGACGTCAAGTCCTAGGTGCGGGTCCCGGAAGTGATATCAGAGAGAGCGCCGATGCTAACATGGGCAGCAACCTCACACCAGATAAGTAAAAAAGGTATTGGGGAAGGCAATGTGCTTGTGAGGCATGGAGAAGAGCGGAGTGGGGCAGAGAGAGAAGAGGAGGAGGGTGCCACACCCTTAGGAAGAATGTGCCTGGGGCGGACCACCCCCACCCCCACCCTTCCTTACTACGCCACTGGTTCTGAATAGGATGGAGCCATACTAATCTCTCTTGTTCAGTATTGATGTTCTATTGTAATGTACAGAGTTCCCCTCGTCATTCGCGGTTGGCGGATCGTAGTCCCAGGCATTCGTGGTATTTTCCGACCGTGACTGCCGACCAGAAGAGGACAGCTGGAGAGGGCAGGAGAGAGCAGCCGGAGCATTGGCAAATGGTTTTTAGCACGCGCTAAATATTAGTGCTCGCTAACCATGTGTAAACGCGAATGCGTGCATGTATCCTGTGTACGCGTTAGCGTTTAGCGCATGCATTGTTATACCGCACACTAAAACTTAGCACGCCTTAATAAAAGAGGGCCTAAGTATTTTTCTGTCCCTAGGTGTTGCCTTCAAAGTTTGTTCCTGAGCCAATGGAGGGTTAAGTGAATTTTCTAAGATCTCAAGACGCGGCAGTTGGGTTTGAACCCTGACTTTCCTGGTTTTTCAGTCTGCAGCTCATACAGATGATGCATAATCTAAACATGTTTGGTAACTCAACAGTAAAGGGCAGAAGATCTGAAACCTGGTGGCCATTTGGCAACCTACTAAAGACATTGATGGGTAAATGATTTTATCACTGTCATGGAAAGGAGGCCCCATGCCCATAAGCCCCTGTAATCACTGCATTGATACTTAAACATGTGCACTCCCCTATACACCCCTAAAACCCTTTTTTACTGGCATATAAGTGGCTCCTGCAGCCATAAGGGCTATTGGGGTGGTAGATAAATGGGTCTAGGGGATTCTGGAGGTCGTTTGGGCGGCTCATCATGACCACTACAGGGAGCTGTAGTGAGAAGAAGACATGGCACCCTTTTTGTGAAGTTCACAGCAGTGCTCTGTAAGGTACACCACTATTTAGGTGCCATGTCTGGGTGTTCAGTCCATCACTTTGCAGACCCCTCCCACGTCCAACAGGGCTTGTTTTGTGCAGGGCTGTGGAGTCGGAGTCGGAGGAAATTTTGGGTACCTGGAGTCGGAGTCAGAAGTACAAAAAACTGAGGAGTCGGAGTCGGAACATTTATCTACCAACTCCATTTTTGAACTTGGCATACCAATCACGAGCGATTCTTTCAGCTATAGCACCCACTATATACACAGCACAAATGTTGCGAGCAGCTTCTGCGGCCTTAGAACCTTGATTAAAAGCAAAAAGAAGGTGGTGTTGAAAATGCTCATTTCTCTCAACTTGACATTTTATTTTAACAATCTGAAAATTAACCAGTGCTGTGGAGTCGGAGTCAGAGGAAATTTCGGGTACTGGAGTCGGAGTCGGAGTCTGAAGTACAAAAAACTGAGGAGTCGGAACATTTATCTACCGATTCCACAGCCCTGGTTTTATGCATTTTGGACTTGAACGAAAAGTTAGATGAAAATGTGATATAAAGATGGACGATTTAGTGACTTGGACGATTAGATCGGCAGGAGGTATAATTAGACGATTTTCGAAAGTAAAAAAATTTTGGATGTATTATTCGAAACTAGGCTGTTTTTTACTTTGGACGACTTGCGAGTTGGATATAAACGGACTTAAACGTCCCTTTCGATTATGCCCCTCCACACAAGTTTTTAAATATGCAGTTATAACATTTCACACATAAAATAAAAGATGAGGATACAGAGTACTGGGGGAGCAGTGGGGAGCATTAAGAGCTTGCAGTCTCTGGGTGCTCTATTCTCTGTGACAGAAATGTGAATAACTCGAAAGTTTATTAGGAAGAACACATGAGCTGGAAGGACAGACACGATTTTATAAAGCCAGACCCCTATAGAAGATGAGGAACTGAAAAGTACAAGAAACCCCAATCTCTCAGTATTTACATTAGCACTTCCTTCCTGCTTCATCCACCCCAAATCAAATGAGTTCCTCTGTAGCCATGAGTGGAATCAGCACGTTAGATTAAGAAATGCTTTCAGAACGTAGGAAACTTCCCTTCCATTGTCATAAGATACTTTCAGGTTTTCAGTGTTGCTGCCTGGCACTGTACTCGCCTTGTTTGATGACCTTAATGGCTACTTTAAACTGCTGTCTCCAGAGTCCTTCAAAAACCTCCCCAAAGTTCCCTTCTCCGAGGCGCCGTATGAAGGTAAATTCATCTCTCGGTCTTTCCCAGGCATCTGTTGTGGAGATTGGCAAAACTACTGGCTCTTGCTAGATACATAAATAAATGAACACATATTTTAGTACAGCTCAGTAATTATTTTTTGTGTAGCCTAATGAATAGTGCAGGAGGCTGAGAACAAGGGAAGCCTAGTTCAGATTCCACTGTGGCTCCTTGTGATCATGAGTAAGCCACTTAACCCCCCCATTGCCTCGAGTACAAACATTGGCCTCTTATATAAAGCCGCGGTAGCAATTCCCATGCAGCAAGTGCAATACAGCCCATTGAATTCCTATGGGCAGAGTTGCATTTGCTGCACCGTTACGCATTGTAAAAAGGGCCCTTAAGATGGCAAGTCCTTTGGGAACAGGAAAATACCCGATGTACCGGAATAAAACTTACCTTGAGCTACAACTGACAAAGGTGTAGGCTAATCCAAATAAATAAATATATAAATCAAGGGATGGACAATGATTAAAAAACTTTTAATTAAAATTGTGGTATTAAAAAATTTAATGGTGCAATTAATTGCACCTAATTGAGGCACGTTTGCATTTATAACAGACCTTTCAGAGGATGCTTTGAATCAAAATAAATTACAGTAAGTCTATGAGAGCATCAAGAGAAAAAGAAAACAAATTTTTTTTTTCTGAAAAGAAAAGATAAACAAAAAAAAAAGGCAAACCAACAAAACTAGAAACACAAAGTAGTTAATCAATGAAAAGCTGGAAAATCTGGTTTCAACATCCATTTGTCAGAATAAAAAAAGTATGTGTGGGGGGGAGGAGGGGGACTGAGACTGAGGAAACCAGTAAGTATTTGAGTAACATTTGGGCTCAACAGTCTCCACACTTTATCTGCATGTTCCCCTTGTTATGAAGTAGATGTTGTATGTAAAGACAATACAAATTTTGTTCTTGCCATGGCACACACATGCACCAGTTACCACCAAATCAAATTTCAAGGCGGTGTACATCCAAAGGTTAAAAAGTACATCTATATTAATAAAACCCTAGCCGCGCATTTGAAACTGTGCTTCCGTATGCGCAGTAGAATAGAACCGCCGAGCAGGGAGGAACCGCCGAGCAAGGGAAGCGTCTCAGCACAGTGGCAGCAGTCCTGACCCGCCAACCCTCCATTCCTTACTCAAAGCAGCAGTGGCAGCGCTGTAAACAGGTTGTTCGCAGCAAGCCCTGGCAGGGCCTTTCCTCTGCTGCATCACTTCAGGATGCAGGTCAGGACCACTGGTGCTGCCTCAGGTAAGTAATGGGGGTCCAGGAGGCCAGACTCACACAAGGGAGGGAGGTCAGACCTGTGGGGTCGGTGGACCAGGTGTGTGTGTGTGTGGAGGGTCCATCAGGGTGAAGAGCTGGAGAGGGGCAGCCTGCCCAAAGATTCAGTGCAGTGGCCAGGGAGGAAGTAGGTGGGAGAGTCAGGAGCTGCAGAGAGTGGTCTGAGGATACCATTGGGGGTTGGGGTTTGAATTGGTGCAGGCTCTGGTGTTGGGGGTGCGGTTGGGTGAAAAGGGTTAAAGTGGCAGATGTTAGAATGGGGAGGGGGAGAGTTGCAATACCGTGGGGGAGGGGCAGGGGAGAGATGAGAAAGAAATTGGTCCTGGATTGGGGTACAAGAGAAAGGGTAAAAAAGGAAGAGAAGCTGGGTTGGGGTGGAATATAGAGATAGGAAGAATGGTCTTGGAGGCAATGGAAGGAAGGATAGATAGAAATGGAGCAGGGACTGAAAGGGTGATAAATGCAGTGTAGGATCGATGAGGGCCAAAAGGGTACAGAGGATTAAGGAAATAGTGATGGATAGCACTGAGATCCAATAGAAGAAAGAATGAAAAACATATAGACGGGCAGGGGGCAGGGAGAGAGAAAGAAAAACGGGGGCAGGGAGAGAGAAAGAAAGAAAGAAAGGGGGCAGGGAGAGAGAGAAAGAAAGATAGACGGGGCAGGGAGAGAGACAGAAAGAAAGATAGACAGCGGGAGGGAAACAGAAAGAAAGAAATTCTACACATCTATTCTAGCACTAGTAAATTTATAAATACAGAACACTAAGGGCTCCTTTTAGTAAGGTGCGCTATGCTTTTTAGCACATGCTAAATATTAGCACACGCTAGCCATGCGCTAAATTTATAACGCATGCACGTTAGTCTATGGCCGTGTTAGTGGTTAGCGCGGGCGCTAAATGTATGCTAAAATACTTAGCACACCTTAGTATAACAGGGGGTAAGGGGTCCTTTTACTAAGGCGCGCTAGCCGATTTAGCGCATGCTAAACACTAACGCGTCCTTTATATTCTATGGACCCCTTAGCATTTAGCAAGTGCTAATATTTAGCGTGCGCTAAATCAGCTAGCAGGCCTTTGTAAAGTTTGGGTTCTCATACAAAGACTTTCCAAAACGCACAGTCAAACTGGAACGAGGGAACTGGTAGAACTCCATTATTTTAAATAGAAAGCACAAATTGAAAGAACACAAGGAAAAGGATCAGGTGTCAGGTAAGTCAGTAAAGTTCAGGTAGGTTGCGTCCTTAACAGGACGGTTATACATTAAAAGTGTCCTTAAACAGATAGGTTTTTAATTTGGACTTAAAGTCAGTTCAAGACTTGTCTTCTTAAGTTCTTGTAAACCGTGCCGAGCTCCACAACATCTGTGGAGATGATGCGGTATATAAACTTAAGGTTTAGTTTAGTTTAAGTAGTTCGGTGTAGCGTTCCAGAGGGTAGGTGCTGTAACCGTGAAAATGTTTGAGTGCATTGTATTTATGTGTCTCAGGGATGGAATGGCAAGTAGGTTTTGAGAGCGGAGGGACCTTTGGGGGGGTGTATGGAATGAGAAATCTATTCATGAAGTCTGGGGAATTGGCAGAACAGATTTTGAATGTTAATAGAAGGATTTTAGATGCTATTCTATGTTCTATAGGAAGCCAATGGGCCTTAATGAGTAGCATGGTATTTTGCACAATCAAGCAATAATCCAGGTGTGAAATTATCAATGAATGAATGAAGATATTGATGGATGATGGATCAAGAGATTTGGAAAGTGAACGTATTGTGCGTAGTCTTTGGAAGCAGCTTCGAACTACTGTGCTAATTTGGCTATGGCAAGTTAGTTTTGCATGCACGATTAATCTACTTGGTAAATAGAAACATAGAAAGATGACGGCAGAAAAGGGCTATAGCCCATCAAGTCTGCCCACTCCACTGACCCACCCCAATAGTCTAGATGCTAGTGACTCGACTTACGTAGGGATCCCACGTAAGTGTCCCATTTTCTCTTAAAGTCGAGCACGCCGGTGGCCTCGACCACCTGCACCGGAAGCTCATTCCAGTGGTCCACCACCCTTTCCGTGAAAAAATACTTCCTGGTGTCGCTACTAAATTTCCCTCCTCTAAGTTTAAGCGGATGCCCTCTTGTGGTCGAGGGTCCCTTGGGGAAGAGAATGTCATCTTCCACCTCGATACGTCCCGTGATGAACTTAAATGTCTCAATCATGTCCCCCCTCTCCCTGCACTCCTCTAGAGTGTAGAGCTGCAGTCTGCTCAGTCTCTCTTCGTACGAGAGACCCTTGAACCCCAAGAGCATCCTAGTGGCCATCCGCTGAACTGATTCGACTCTAAGCACGTCTTTACGGTAATGTGGTCTCCAGAATTGCACACAGTATTCCAGATGAGGTCTCACCATGGTTCTGTACAGCGGTATTATGACTTCTGGTTTCCGACTGACAAAACTTCTTTTGATACATCCCATCATTTGCCTTGCCTTGGATGTGGCCTTCTCCACCTGATTGGCAGCTTTCATGTCTGTACTGATGATTACTCCCAAATCTCGTTCTACTGAGGTCCTAGCTAATGTTACTCCGTTTAAGGTGTAAGTTCTGCACGGATTTCTGCTACTGAGGTGCATGACCTTACATTTCATAGCATTGAAGCCTAGCTGCCATGTCGAGGACCAGTTTTCCAACATACGAAGGTCCTTTGTCATACTATCCTGTAAAAAGCTTCCACTTACTATGTTGCACAGTTTTGCGTCATCGGCGAATAATGTTGCTTTACCCTGTAGTCCTCGTGTCAAGTCCCTTATAAATATGTTAAAAAGGAGACTCTCTATAGCTTCATATAAACACATTAGAAAAACTCATGCCCTGTTTAACTTTCCTTCTGTATAGGGCTGCAGAAGTAAGAAATTTAATAATCATACCGAAGCGTTTCAGGCAGCTCTTTACGATAAAGAACTTCAAACATTGTTATTCACAGCGTGCTCTTATAAGCATTTTAGAACACAGCTGAAGACCTTTTTTCCAAGCACTTGAATAACTAACTTATTCTATTCCCTGGATCATGTTTACTATTAATCATTTTTTGTAAACCGCGTTGAATTTACGGCTACGTGGTTATCAAGTACAATGTAATGTAATTTATAACGCACTCCCCTGATGAAGCCTCCTGACTGAAACGGTTTTGGCCACTGTTGAGAAAGCTAAGTTTTTTGGGGTTTTTTTTTTTTGTATATTGCACATGGTTTATGTGCTCACATTTTTTTCTTAAAAAATTCAATTGATAATAACCATAGCCCTATTCTGGTGTTGAAAGTAATGACAAGGGCATCTTAGTTCTGAGGTCTTTTTTCCTTATGTCATTACTGGGTTCATCTACATTTATTGTATGTAATGGCTGACATTTGTACGAGGGGCTGCTGAAAAGTTCTCAGCCCAGCCAAGAAGAGAATGATGTGGATCCATGAAACTTACAAATTATTTCACACTTTTCTTGACACTTTTTGTTTCAGTGGTATGAAATGAAACGAAAAGTGTGGAATAACTTGCAAGTTTCATGGCTCCACATCATTCTCTTCTTGGCTGGGCTGAGAACTTTTCAGCGGCCCCTCGTAGATGTGGTAGTGGATTTATACCCCCATCTGTGCCCTCCCACGAGATGGCAATGGTACCACAGCTGATGATGACATCAGGATGGGCTGCCTATAGGCACCTGCCTACCCTGTCTGTTGGTAAATCTAGCCATGCAAAGGAATATGTGGTTAACACTATGTTACCTTCAAACAAGGCCTGGTCAAGGTCAGTCCGTCAGAAAGATTTGTGTCCTTATAATACTCAATAAGGTCCTCCAGCGTTTTAAACTTGGACTTGGTGTTCAAATGGAATTCTCCGTGGCTGTTCTGAAAGATCTTAAAGTGTTTCACAGATTCCTCATTTCGAACTAGGAGTTCCAGGGTATAAATGAAAATAAGAAAATTAGTCATATTTCTATCGGCCACTCTGTATATATTAAATCTCTCTTCTAAGAAAAAGATCTTTATTTCTTGTGTCAGGCTTCTCTCTAGTTAAAGAAGACTGACTACTGGCTTTTCCATTAAACATCATGAAATATCATTGATCTTACCACTGCTAACACAGAATGTTTTACAGCAGGCTGACAAAGTCAAGAGATTATCCTGAGAGATATAAGGAAGTCTTCCTCCAAAGCCAGGGCTACTAGAGGGTACTCCTTGCACATGACACACCAGAGGATTTCTAGTGCCTCCAGGCTCCAGTGCTGCTGGAGAGCACAATGATTAGCCTGCTTTATTACATGGAGTGCACCAAGCTTCTCTGTAAAATATTCATTAATGTGACATCCTGCAGGAACTAAAGAGGTGATGTCTCATCTGTCTGACAGGAGAAAGAAAGGGAAGCACCAATACTGGGGCTTCTGCATTGCTTTTGTGTCCTCACTATCGGGTTATATTTTCTTGCCATTGTGGGTCGAAGGTGGAACTCTTCTCTAACATCCCCCTGCTGGTCGCTGCAGTCAGCACACTTGCAGAAAGAATCTGGATTTAGATCCTACTAAGTTCCAGTCAGGTCAGTCTCCTGAGATCTGACTCACTAAGCAGGAGGAGGGAACATAGAACTGGATACGCTGGAATAGTCTTCTTTCTGGGATTCTCCCACGCAGTATCAGTAAAATGTCAC
Source organism: Geotrypetes seraphini (assembly GCF_902459505.1). NCBI lineage: Eukaryota > Metazoa > Chordata > Amphibia > Gymnophiona > Dermophiidae > Geotrypetes > Geotrypetes seraphini. Next base: position 85,851,644 of record NC_047094.1, on the reverse strand, counting down.
TAAAGGTGTATCCACATGCTTGCATCATACTAGAATTTACCTGCTCAGTTCTTGGCTCTGAGCCCTGGGACTTTTAATACATAAGTGACCCTCAAATAAGGTGGAGAAGTAACCTAATGGTTAGTGTATTAAGCTGAGGAACTGGGTTCAATTCCCACAGCAGTTCCTTGTGACTCTGGGCAAGTTACAACCTTCCATGGCCCCAGGTACAAAAAAAAACTTAGATTGTAAGCCCACTAGGGACAGAGAAACTGCCTACACATAATAATTTTAAACCACTTTCACTGTACCACAGAAAGATGGTACAGTACTCCCCCCAAATCATGGGGTTCCATTCTAGGAACACCTGCAAATTAAAAAAATCCACAAATGCAGTTTTGAGTCTATAAAAAGGCAGGAGAGGGCAGCTGGGGCGCCAGTGGGTGCTGTAAATCATCCCCGGTATGCTCCGGTGGGGAGAGGAGGAGGAATCGGCTGTGCAGAAGGCTGATTGGCTGACCGAGGGGGGGGGGGGGAGAGGAGGAGGAATCGGCTGTGCAGAAGGCTGATTCGCGGACACATTGCCTGTATTTTCTGACCAGAAGAGACAGTCAGAAAATACTGCAAAAAAACTGAGTCCGTGAATCGCGAATTCGCGGGGGAACACTGTATATCAAATTCCATTATCCGTATTCTTTTCTTTTTCCTTTAAACAAATCAAAAGTTCCTGAATTCCAATTCAAACTCTATGAATGAATATCCCATACCCTGTGTAGTATGTTAGAAAAGACCTGACTGGTGAATGTGGCTGAAATGCATTGAGTTGGAACTTAGATAACAGGATAGAATCCAAATCTGATGGCCTGGACTGAGCTGCAATCACTTATCTGTTAACCCCACTCCTGTGCAGAGCTGGATTAAAGCACTGGCAAACAAGGTAAGTGCCTAGGACCCAAAGATTTAGGGAGGCCCTCTTAGATGTATTAAGGAATCAGGAGCCAACTGCAAGGAATTAGGATTGCCAACTGTTTGGATTTTTTCAGTTTCTACAGATTTTTAAAGTTAGGACCTGAAAGTCAGAAGGATGGATAAAAGGTCTGACTATTTTTCAGAGTTTTGCCCTCTGTAACTCTCCAATGCTCCCCACTTCCAGTACAAGGACTGTGGTATGATCCAACTAGTGGGAAAGCTGCTCCATTATATTGCCCAGTTCCCAATTTGAATCAATTCAAATCAATTCAACCTGGAAAAAAAGCGGCCTCATTGCTTCAGTGCAGGCCCAGTGTCATCATGGTCCATGAACTTCTCCACAGAGGTAGCCTTAACAACATGTTGCTCTTGCTGGCATTGGGCCTTCATCTCTGCCGGGTCCTGCCTTCACAGAAAAAGGAAGTAGGCAGGACCCGGCAGAGAGGAAGGCCTGACGCCGGCAAGAACAGCATTTTGTGAAGTCTGCACTGCTGCCGGTGAGTGTGTGTGTGGGGGGGGGGGACTACGACGACAAAGAGAGTAAGTGAGGAGGGGGATGGGAATAGGGGGAGTTATCAAACTTTGGGGGGGGCATGGATGGAGGGTGCTGGATCTCGGGGGGAAGGAAAAAAAAAGTTGCCTTACTAAAGGGCAGGCAGGGAAGGAGATGGCCTAGAGACAAGAGAGAGATTAGATAAGACAGTGGGGAAGAGTGGGAGAGGCTGAAGTTATGGAAGGAAGAAAAGAGAGATGCTGGGATAGGGAAGCTAGAAGAGCAGAGGGAAGAGAGAGAGAAATGAGTGGAGAAGTGTGGGAAAGATGGTAAGTCCATAAATGGAGAGAAAAAAGAGAGAGATGCTTGCCCTGGGATGAGTGGTATAGGAGGAGAAAAGAAACAGAGGGGACAGAAGGCGAGGCAGGGCCATAGAAGAAAGGATGGGGACACAGTGGATGGAAGGGGCAGAGAGAGAAGGCAGATGCATGGAAGTGAAAGAGAGGACAGATGCTGGATGGAAAGAAGAGAATGAAGAGTATGATTAAAGTACAAATGACAAAAGGTAGAAAAAATTGTTTTGTTGCTTTTTTGCAGTTGTATTGATAAATGTTTTTAAATAGAAAATGGAAATAAAGTCATCATTTTATTATACTAATTTTAATACACTTTTTACTAACCAGTATACTGTACTGACTTGAAGAATGAGGTTTTGGCCTCTGAAAGCTAATTTAAAATTTGATTAATCCAATAAAATGGTATTTTCTTATTTTCCATATTTCTATTTGTTAATTTGTAAAGTGGTGATTGTTATTTATCAAATTTTTCTTATTTACATCTGCTATCCTTATATTTTGCACAGTAATAGGGGACGTTTTACTGTTCTGTGGTGTTGCATTGTATGCAGAGTCTGGCTTCTTGTTTGTTTAGTTTAACTTATGTCTACATATTTCTGACTTTAGTTTGCGATTACTTATTCCATACTGGGCGAAGGTATATCTGTGTTAAGAACATATGAATTGCTGCTGCTGGGTCAGACCAGTGGTCCATCGTGCCCAGCAGTCCGCTCACGCGGTGGCCCTTAGGTCAAAGACCAGAGCCCTAATTGAATCTAGCCTTACCTGTGTACGTTTCAAGTTTATTATAAATTTGATTGATCGCTTATTCAAAATTCTAAGCAATGAACACATCAGTAAAATTACAAAAATTAAGGGGGCAACAAAAACAAACAGAGATCTAAACCTTACAAAACATATTAAAGACTAACTTTACAAACATAATAAAACACGAGGAAAGGATGGGGAAATAAATACAAATTGATTGATAGAAAAGAAGACAATTTATGGTAAAAAAACAATAGGAAGGGAAAGAACAATGAATCTCAGAGGGGTTATGAGATTAGAATGAAACTTCTAGACTGGCTTTCTAATTACTAAATGCATCTTTAAAAGAAAGCTTTTTAGTTTGCTCTTGAATTTATCTAAATTGTTTTCTTCCCTTAAGTAAATAGGGAGGGAATTCCATGTTTGAGGAGCTGTAACAGAGAAGATGAAATGCCGCCGTGTGTTAATAATTTTAAGTGAGGGAATAACTAGTAAATGTTGATCATTAGACCTCAGTAGTCTAGTTGAGCCATAGGGAATCAATGATTTATAAATGAAAGCCGGAGTTTTGTATAGCACAGATTTAAGAACATAAGCAGTGCCTCTGCCGGTCAGACCATAGGTCCATCCTGCCCAGCAGTCCGCTCTCGCGGCGGCCCAAACAGGTCACGACCTGTCTGAATCACTAGAAGGGGCTCCCTTGCCACCTTGGTATCTCGTTTAAGTCCTGCCTTCCTATCGAAGTCCTAGCCCTCCAGTCTTGCACATGCACGACCTGGTTGGTTTATACTCATTACCTGGTTAACATTCTATACTTGTGTTACATCCCAGCTCCTCCCTCAGTATCCCACAATCCCTTTATCCGTCAGGAATCTGTCCAATCCCTGTTTGAATCCTTGGACCGTACTCTGCTTGATCACTTCCTCTGGTAGTGCATTCCAAGTGTCCACGACCCTCTGGGTGAAAAAAAACTTCCTTGCATTTGTTTTGAACCTATCTCCCTTCAGTTTCTCAGAATGCCCCCTTGTATTTGCTGTCCCCTTTAGTCTGAAGAATCTGTCCCTATCCACCCTCTCTATGCCCCTCATGATCTTGAAGGTCTCTATCATCTCTATCATATCTCCCCTGAGCCTCCTTTTCTCCAGAGAGAAGAGCCCCAGCCTTTCCAGCCTCTCGGCGTATGAGCAGTGTTCCAGCCCTCTTACCATTCTCGTTGCTCTCCTTTGGACTCTCTCAAGTACCGCCATGTCCTTCTTGAGGTGTGGCGACCAATACTGAACGCAGTATTCCAGATGCGGACGCACCATCGCTCGATACAATGGCATGATGACTTCCCGTGTTCTGGTTGTTATGCCCTTCTTTATGATGCCCAGCATCCTGTTGGCTTTTTTCGAGGCTGCTGCTGCAGACTTAATTTATACATTATACGGTGAGCGACTGGGAGCCAGTGCGCTTTCTTAAGAAGGGGAGTCACGTGATTGAATTTCTTAGCCTTCATTATAAGTTTGATTGATGCATTTTGGATGATCTGTAAACATCTGATTTCATTTTGAGCTAGTCCGTAGAAAGTTGATTTAACAATGTTACTAATGTGATCATGATAGGTTAGTTTATCGTTGAAGATGACCCATAAGATCTTAATGCTACTTATCATCTGTAAGGTGGTACTCTTAATGGAAATTGGAAAAATTAGTTTAGAACTATCTTTCCAGGGAAAGAACATGACATTTGATTTATTAACATTAAGAGCTAATCTGTTAGCATCAAGCCACTGGTGAATCTGTTCAAGTTTTTTATTAATTGCTATTGTTTCGAGATAATTATTGGGATCAAGCGGATGTAAAAGCTGGATATCATCTGCATAAGCAAATACGGTAAAGCCAATGGATTAACAGAAAGTCATGAGGGGTGCAAGGAAAATATTAAACAAAAATGGTGAAAGAATCGATCCTTGTGGAATACCATATGTAGCCGAGAAACTTTCAGAAGTTGTATTATTGAAGGACACAATTGAAGAACGATTTTCAAAGTAAGATTTAAACCAAAGAAGAACCTGATCCTTGATGCCTTTAGACTGAAGTCTATCTCTAAGAAGATTGTGGTCAATTGTATCAAACGCCGATGAAAGATCGATAGAAATCAGAAGAACAGATGTATGATGATCCAGAAAGTAAAGTATGGAGGTAGACTTGCCAATCAACAAATGTTCTGTAGAGTGATGTTGTCTAAAGCCTGTTTGATTTGGATGTAAGATGTTTGTTTTTTCTATGAATTCTGATACTTGATTAAATACTACCTTCTCAGTCAGCTTTGCCAAGTAAGGGATATTTGCAATTGGCCTGTAATTGGTTTTTTCCTCAGAACTGATTTTATGATCCTTAATAATGGGACGAATGACTGTTTCCTTCCATGCCTTGGACATAATGCTATGTTGGAGACTTTCGTTGATTAGAGCGAGGATGAAAGGACCGAAAATTGCAAAATAACGTTTAAGAATAAAATGGGGAATTGATTCTGCTTGGGAACCCTTAGTATTAATGGTATTAATAAGGGATTCAATCTCCATAAGATTAGGTAGATTAAATTGTGAACATTTTGAAGAACATTTTGAAGATAATGATGACCTTGGCTCAGTTTGGTCTTGATCTGGTATGGAATGCTGATTCATGGTTAGATTTTTCCTGATATTATTAACCTTGTCTATGAAATAAGTTGCAAGTTCCTGGGCAGTAGGCAGAGTATTAGTTATTTGATTTTGTTTTTTGGTTGTAGAATAACAGATTTTAAAATAGAATAAAGTGCAGAAACGTTTTTAGCTTCAAAATTTGGCTTGAATAGTATTTCATTTCTGCCTGGTTTATTTTTGCTTTATACAAATTTGAGTGTTCTTTAAATTTTTCAAGATTGATCTGGGTCTTATCTTTTCTCCACCTACGTTCTAGAGATAGAAGTTATTTTTTAATAAGAACAAGTTCTGACGTAAACCAGGGATTCAAATGTTTTCGTGCTGAAATGGATCTTATTTGAGTCGGCGCTAATTCATCTAATAGAAGCTTTGTGGATACATTCCATTGGGATAGGAAATCGTCTAAAGAGCTGGCCTTTAGGTCTGAAAGATTTAATTTAAATACTGGGGTAATTAAATCTGAAGATAGGTTATTAAAATCTCTATATTTAACGGTCTAATGTATTGCGTGCACTTTGTTAAATGAAGTTATATGGGTTATAGAAACTAAGTAATGATCTGACCAGGGGACTGGCAGGCAGGGGCCTGTCAGATAGTTACCAGTTGCAGAGGAAGAAATTAAGACCATATCGATTATATGTCCTGCTTGATGCATTGGAACTGTTAATAGTAGACATAAATCAAGCTAGTTAATGTGAGAAAGAGTTTCTTTAGTGTAAATACTATTAAGATCGTCAAAATGGATACTAAAATCGCCAAGGATCAAGGGATTAGTGGTAAAGGAACCAAAATCAAATAGAAGTGATTGTAGTTCAGCAGGAACTTGTCTAACTTTGTCTTGAATCCCTGGAGGGTGTTTTCCCCTATAACAGCCTCCGGAAGAGCGTTCCAGATTTCTACCACTCTCTGGGTGAAAAAGAACTTCCTTACGTTTGTACATAATCTATCCCCTTTTAACTTTATAGAGTGCCTTCTCGTTCTCTCTATCTTGGAGAGGGTAAACAACCTGTCTTTATCTACTAAGTCTATTCCCTTCATTATCTTGAATGTTTTGATAATGTCCCCTCTGTCTCCTCTTTTCAAGGGAGAAGAGTTCTCTAATTTCTCACTTTTCAGCAATTCCTCTAGCCCCTTAACCATTTTAGTTGCTCTTCTCTGGACCCTTTCAAGTAGTACTATGACCTTCTTCATGTACAGCGACCAGTGCTGGATGCAGGTGGGGGCATACCATGGCCCAGTACAGTGGCATGATAACCTTCTCCGATCTGTTTGTGATCCCCTTCTTAATCATTCTTAGCATTCTGTTTGCCCTTTTTGCCAGCACCTTGCATTGCGTGGACGGCTTCATTGACTTGTCTACCAGTACTCCCAAGTCTCTTTCCTGGGGAGTCTCTCCGAGTACTGCACCAGACATCCTGTATTTGTGTATAAGATTTTTGTTATCGACATGCATCACCTTACATTTATCCATGTTAATCCTCATTTGCCATGTCACGGCCCATTTCTCGAGTGTGTTTATGTCACGTTGCAGATCTTTGCAATCCTTCTGTGTCTTCATTACTCTGAATAACTTTGTATTGTCTGCAAATTTAATCTCCTTGCTCATCATATCAATTTCCAGGTCATTTATAAATATGTTGAAGAGCACGGGCCCAAGCACTGAACCCTGCGGCACTCCATTCGTGACGCTTTTCCAGTCCGAGTATTGTCCATTTACCCTCACTCTCTGTTTCCTATCCGCCAACCAGTTTTTAAATCCACGTGAGTATTTCCATGGCTTGCAATTTATCGAAGTAGTTGTTCATGCGGGACCTTGTCGAATGCCTTCTGAAAATCCAGATATACAATGTCGACCAGGTCACCCTTGTCTATCTGCCTATTTACTCCCTCGAAGAAGTGCAGTAAGTTCATCAAGCAAGATCTTCCTATGCTGAAGCTGTGCTGACTGGTCCTCATCAGATTGTGTCCGTCAAGGTGATCAATGATGCAGTCCTTTATCAGCACCTCTACAATATTTCCCGGTACTGAGGTCAGACTCACCAGTCTGTAGTTTCCCGGATCTCTCCTCGAACTTTTCTTGAAGATCGGCGTAACATTCACCACTTTGCAGTCTTCCAGAATCCTTTCTGATTTGATCAACAGATTGGCTATTAGTTGGAGCAGTTCTATGTGTATGAAAAGGAAATGGTTTTCTGTTAGCATTGAATGTGCAGGATCGATCTGTATTAATCTGTCTTGTTTAGTTTTACAATAAAAATTGATTCAACTTTAAACTTAAAAAGCTGTGACATTGAAAGTGAATCGTATTGAAAAATTGATTCAATAGTCCAAATCGAATTGAAAAAGTTTTCCCTGAATTGGGCAGCTCTGGTAGATAGGTCTCTCCAAGTGCATCCTAGGATGCACTGTGCGGGACAGGGCACTACCATTTTGAAGATGGCAATCCGGAGAAACAGATGTGAGTAGTTATCATGCCTATTTCCTATGAAAGGTCTAGAAGAATGGGGGTTGGGCCTCCACTAGACTACTAGGAAGTGACTTGTGATTTATGCGAGGGGTCTGGCCCATCCCGGCCTGGGAGGGAGGCACTGGATCACAAGGCTAAATTGAGAAGGGGAGGGACCACCAGACCACTGCTGCATGTGGGTTGTTGGGGTTTTTTTTTTTGTTTTTTTTTTGGGGGGGGGGTTGGCTGGGACTAAAACCATTAGAGCATTCAGCACACAATAACATACATACAAACCTGGCATTAACCCCTCTTTAGAGCTGGTGTTAGTTTTGAGCATTGGCTCCCTGGAGAGGTGACCTGCTGGGAGGAAGGCCATGAATAAAGATCTGAGGGGGAGAGGGACAAGGAATATTTTGTCTTAATCATGGCTGCTAACGAGTCATAATGCTCTATTTCTGCCTTTCCTTTATATTCAACTGAAAGGGTATTCTTATAACAATATCTAGACAGGGAAGGTACATAGGTGCTCCATGGCAGAGGTAAGTTTGCACACATATTGGAATGTGAGGACATAAAAAATAGGGTTTCGTGGTAGGAGGGCCCACAGATATAGGACCCAATGTAGTTTTATTCGCGCCCTGCTCCTATGTTATGAAATTTTCATCCAGTGCATTTTGAACCTGTGATAAGCAGCTGCACAGGGGCCACACTATGTAATACAGTATACAGTGGGTTGGGACTGGCACCTAAAACTGTCTGCAAATCTGCACATCAGGTTCAGCTTCCTACCTGAAAGTACATATTTGAAGCCCTGCTTCTCACTCACTCGGATCAGGAAGGCTCCAGTCGTGTTGGTGGGTGACATGAGCTTTTTCACAGCTTCTGAGCGGGATAAAGTTTCAAAGAACCATCTGGAAAGAGATGGAGAATTCAGCAGTTATTATGCATTTAAGCAAAGCAACCGAGCACAATGTTCCCCACAGACTGAAACACAGCTTCTGGCAAAAGCCAGAGAGGAGACTCAAATTCACTTAGTACTGGATGTTTTTGCATAATAGAATACCAATGAGTCAGCAACCAAAAACAAATCATAGAAAATATTTTTCACTCAATGCATAGCTAATTTCTGGAACTTGTTGCCAGACGATGTGGTGAAAGCAATTAATATAGCTGTGTTAAAAAAAAAAAAATTTGAACAAGTTCATAAGCTGTTATTTAGCAAAAGCCACTGCTTATCTCTGGAGGTAAGTACCATGGAATCTTGCTGCTTCATGGAGGTACTTGTGACTAGGAATACCCATTGTTAGAAACAACTGGACTAGACAGACCTTTGATACATCATAATAAGGCAGTTCTCATTTTCTTGTGTTCTTACACGGGTGGAGTGGGTCATCCTCCACTGACACTCATGAGGAATGTGGTCATTAAATTTTGGAAGTGGCTATGGAGATGGAAGAGGCATAATCCTTAGGTAAACTGAAAAATAATGGAGCTTTTCTGATGGGAATGAAGAGTAAATTATTGTTGATTTGGTGTATGGGGAGGAGAGAATTTAGGATATCTCTGTCAAACCTACTCCTGAGACTATCACCTCTTAACTTCATCCTATGCCCTCTCACTCTGAAGTTTTCTTTCAGTTGGAAAAAAAAACCTCACCTCATGCATATTTATGCCACACAGATACAAGTATTTAAATAACTCTATCATATCTCCCCTTTCCTCCAAATGTATACATATTGAGATTAAGTCTGTCCCCATATGCTTTATGACGTAGACCAACAACCATTTTAGTAGCCTTCCTCTGAACAAACTCCATCCTGTTTATATCTTTTTGAAATCTTGGTCTCCACAATTGTACACAATATTCTAAATGAGGTCTCACCAAGTCATATACAGAGGCATCAATACCTCCTTTTTCCTACTGGCCATCCATCTCCCTATGCACCCAAGCATCCTTCTAGCTTTCGCTATCACTTTTTCAACCTATTTGGTCACCTTAAGATCATCACATACTATCACACCCCAAGCCCTAGTCTTTTGTGCACAAAAGTTCTTCACCCCCTAAACTGTACCATTCCCTTGGGTTTTGTAGCCCAAATGCATGACCTTCTATTAGAGCAAAAATATTCAGTATACAGGAACCATAATTATGGAACTCACGTCCATTAGAACTACATCTAGAACCTTCCATCACTACATTTAAGAATTAACTCAAAACATATATTTTTGATAAAGCGTTTGCTCCGTAGGGATGTTTGCCATGTATGGGTTCTCCCTCTGGATAGTGTCTGATGTCTCCTAACTTTTCACACATTAATTCTTTCTGCTTTCTTTTCTCGCCTATATTATTATTGTAATTTCTTTTCTGTATTCAGAACACAATATGAATGTAAACCACTTTGATGGTCTTCTCTAAGCAGTATGTTTAGTTTAAATAAACTTGGCTACTTGGAAACCTTGCATTTAGCTGCCAAATTTCAGACCATTCCTCAAGATTCACTAGGTCCTTCCTCAGGTTATCCACACCATCAGAGGTGTCTACTACATTGCAGATTTTGGTATCATCCACCAAGAGACAAATCTTAACAGACAGCCTTTCTGCAATATCATTAACAAAAATGTTGAAAAGAACAGGCCCAAGAACCAAACCTTGAGGCACACCACAACATCCTTTTCCTCTTTGCCCTCCACTCAACCAGTTCCTGACCCAGTCCGTAACTTTGTGGGCACAGACCAAGGGAACTCAGTTAATTTATTAGATGCCTGTGTGAAAACTGTCAAAGTCTTTGCTAAAATCTAATTACACCACATCTAGCTCTCTCCCTCTATTCAACTCTTTGGTCATCCAGTTAAAGAAATTGATCAGATTTGTCTGATAAGATCTGCCTCTAGTGAATCCATGTTGCGTGTAATTCACTTGATTCCAGAAACTTCACAGTTTTTTGTTTTAAAAGTGTTTCCATTAATTTACTTACCACACAAGTCAGACTTACAGGCCTGTACTTTCCTTCTTTTTCCTTCACTTTTTTGGAAAGGGACCACATCCACCCTTCTCCAGTCCAGTACCACTCTCAACTCTATAGAAGTATTGAAAACGTCAGCCAGGGAAGCAGCCAGAACTTCCTAAGTTTCTTTAGTACCCTCAGATGCACACCATCTGGCCCCATTGCTTTTTCCACCTTTAGTTTAGCCAGTTCCATATGAACACAATCTGAAATTCAATCAGGGCCTACCACACCTCCAGCCCTATTTGGGTTTTGTCTTCTGCGGTCCCGCTCTCAACGCTTCAGTTGTAAACACAGAACAGAAATATTTGTTAAGCAGTTCAGCCTTATCTTTGCCAGCTTCTGCATATTCCACCCCTTCACCTTTGAGTCTCACAATGCCACTTTTGCACTTCCTCCTATCATAATGTATCTAGAAAAATATCATCTGCTTTTTCCTCATTCTCCATAGAGTGGTTCATAACTTCATCAGTCTTACAATTCCATTTCAAGCCTTCTTTTGTTCATTAATATACCTGTTCAGTCTTATATTTTTAATGCCATTTGTTCTTCCACCAGAGCGTTTCCCAGCCATATTTCTCACTTTACATCTTTTATTTTTATCCAGTAATCTCACTTGTGTTCCTGTTCTTGTGGTGTTTTGTTTTTCATGAATACCACATCTTTTGCCTTTATTTTGTCAGTAACATGTTTGGTGAACAATATTGGTTTCCTTTTTCTCTTGTTCTTATGTACCTTCCTTATATAAAGATCTGTTGCTGATTTTATAGCTCTATTCAGTTTGAACCACAGATCCTCCACTCTTATGTTCTTCCATCTCATCAAGTACTTTCCCTTCTTTTTTTTTTTTTAAACCTATTTTATTAAGCAGTAAAACAATGCCAGAACATAGACATCAACAAAAGGGTCCAATAACAGAGCAGAAAGGAAAGTCCTTCAGAGGTTCCATTTTCAATTTTTACCCTTCTCCCTCACCAAAGGAACCAATAACTGCTGACTGGCTTTAGAAGAGATAAAAGTAACAAGAGGAATTATAAATTCAATCATCTTCTCCGGGCAGCCGGAGACAGTGAGTTCCAGAAGGGCTGCCAAGTAGCGCAAAGTTGCCTGCCACCAGGAGTGTCCAAATTATGTACTACTCTCCAACGCTCCATCTGTAGGTATTGTATAAGAAGTGCCAAACTGGGTGTCTCTGGGTGAAGCCAATGCAGTAGTATAGTTTTAACACCGAACAGAGAGGCAAGTTTTAGAAAGGCTCGCATGCCCTTAGGTACCCGGGTGACTACGGAGCAATAAGACTACTTTAAGGGTATCCCAGAATCGGGCAGAGTTGTACTTATGCTGATCATTGTGCTGGGCATAGTCCTCATAACGGGAGTGCAATGCTTGGAAATGTTTGTCCTGAGCCATAAAAAAGGGGAAGCACCACCTAGAGAGACCTGCCTGAGACAAAGATATATCAAGTTCGATCGAGCAAATAGCATGGTCTGAAACCACAATTGGGCCTATAGTAGCTGTGAGAAGATAGGAAAACAAAGAAGGAGAGGTCAGGACATAATCTATCCAAGACCAAGAACCATGGGCTCTAGACATGTGAGTGTAATCCTTGACAGATGGATTAAGAAGTCGCCAGGGATCCACAAGCTCCAAAGCGTAACAGAGAAAAGGAAGTCCCTTTTGAGAGCTCGTGGTGGCGACCTGTGGCGCAGAAGTTCTATCATAAGAACTGCCATCTCGGTCCATCAAGTCCAGCGATCCACACAAGCGGAGGCCCAGCCAGGTGTATATCTGGCGTAATTCTAGTCACCCATATCCCTCTATGCCTCTCGTAAGGAGATGTGCATCTAGTTTGCTTTTGAATCCTAGAACGGTGGATTCTGCAACAACCTCCTCCGGGAGAGCATTCCAGGTGTCCACCACCCGCTGCGTGAAGCAGAACCTCCTGATATTTGTCCTGGACTTGTCCCCCCCCACACCCCTCCCCCCCCCTCAGCTTCAGTCCATGTCACATTGGACATTGTAAATCATTTTTTTTCCTGCTCTATTTTGTCGATTCCTTTCAGTATTTTGAAAGTCTCGATCATATCCCCTTGCAGTCTCCTTTTCTCAAGGGAGAACAATCCCAGTCTCTTAAGTCATTCCTTGTATTCCAGGTTCTCCATACCTTTTATTAGCTTTGTTGCTCATCTCTGCACCCTCTCCAGCAGTTTTGTGTCTTTTTTAGGTTGAGAGACCAATGTTGGACACAGTATTCCAAGTGTGGTCTGACCATTGCTCTGTAAAGCGGCATTATAACTTTCGCCGATCTACTCGTGATTCCCTTCTTTATCATGCCTAACATTTTATTTGCCGCGCATTGTGCCAACGGTTTTAGGGTCCTATCTATCAGTACACCCAGGTCAAGCACTTGATTAAAATCACCAGTCAAAATAAGGGGCAGTTGGGTAGATTGAGTGTACACTTGAACCAAGTTATGAAAAAAAGCATGTTGATAATTGTTGGGGGCATAGACCACCAGAAAATGAAATGTCAGTCTTGGTACCTCAACACGCAATAAAAGATATCTTCCATACATATCTTTCTGAATGTGAGTAATTTGACTTATAAAGCCTTTTTGTACCAATACTGCTTACCCCCCCACCCCCACCCCCACCCCCACCCCTTTTCTGTGTGGATTAGAAGAGTAAAAAACTTGCCCTATCCAGGAAGTTCCAAATTTTCTTGATGCATAAGCTTAGTCTCTTGTAAACAAGCTATATCTACTGCATGGGGCTTAAGCTGAGTAAGAATCTTAGTTCGCTTAATAGGTGGCATAATCCCAGAGACATTCCAAGTGACCAATTTTATTTTAGAGGAGGGCATACTGGAGAGAAAGTAATAGCAGAAGGAACAAACCATCCTAGGTGCCCAGCCTCCACCCAGGATGAGAATCTGAAACCCACAGACTGCAAAGACAAAGTAGCAAGAACAGATAGGCCAGCATCCATAAGCACAGCATAATAAAGGTACTTTCCCATTCTAACAAAGACAGCATGCTTAAAATCTAGGATATTATGATTTGTGTGTCCACTTTAGTTTGGGCATCAAATAATACAGTGTGAAAATTATTGTTGGCTAACTGAGCACCCACCCAGATATTGGACACAAGATCTAGCATCACCTCTTCCCTCATGGGTTCCTCTCCCCAGGTCCCATGCATTTCAGTCACTTTAATATTGTTTTTCACAAATAAAGCTACCCTTCCACATTTTTGACTATCTCTATCTTTCCCAAATAGGGTATAGCCCAATATGTTTGCATCCCATTCATGGGAGTCATTTAACCACATCTCTGTGATAGAAACAATATCCAAGTCTGCGTGTAACATCTGGGCTTGCAGATCATGAACTTTGTTCACATAACTTTGCAGTTACATATTGTCTCTCTCATCATCTACTTTCTTGCTGATAGAATTAAACTAAATTAGCAATTCACCTTTCTACTACTACTATTAATTATTTCTATAGCGCTACCAGATGCACGCAGCGCTATAGAAAACAATCTCTGCTCGAAAGAGCTTACAATCTAAACACACAAGACAGACAAACAGGATGCCATGGATACAGTTAAAGGGAACAGTTAATCAGCTGGCTGGATTGGAGGGCAGAGGGGTAGGGTTAAGGATTGAAAGCTATATCAAAAAGGCCTTTCTCTACTGCTGTCACTCTTGCTGTTGGTTTTAGTTTAAGTGGGGGTGACTTCTGGAGTTCATCTGCTTCTGTTTAGCACCCAGGCTTCTAGCTAAATGCCAAGAAATGTATTGCCTGTGTTTCTCCCTAAGGATCCTTTCTCATGCCTCAGAAAGATGTAGCCCAGCATTACAAAATAGTGTTTTGTTTTTCCATATATTGCTCCATCCTTCTATGTTTTTAAAACCTTCTTTTGGCACATGGTATGAGCCACCTATTAAAATCCAAAAGAAAAACTGTAGAGATACAGGATACAGGAACTTTATTAGAATCAATAAAATGTTGTTTTCCAAAGGATGGTTCACCTTGGTTAGAAACCTGGACCCTGTGATAAAGACTGTGGACCTGAAGCTAAGAAGCAGCAAAAGTTTCCTGTAAAAGTATGTCGCAGTGTGGGACTGAGCCGCCTATTGGCATTTTCTGTATTTTGTCTAGGGTAGCAGCTAAACAGAGCTTGAAGGCAGGGCTACAATCAAGTGAAAGTCATGTAGTTCAAACTACCTGTCTCTCATCCCCTCGTTAATTGAAAATGTGGCACTTCAGGGGCAACAATGCAAATTTAAAATGTGTAGATTCATTTCAGTGAAGGAAGTGGTTAAGGCTAGCTTGACTCAAGATGGCAGCTATTTAAATGTCATGAGAAGGCCTTTGTTTTGGAGATGTGGGCTATCCAGAGAAATTAGAGGCACATGTGTCATTATGTGGAAGGAGTATAGGGGCGCCCATACCAGTGATAGCAGCTATGGGGCTCATAATCAAAAGAGAAAAACGTCCAAAAACCGGCCTAAGTCGACACTTGGACGAACATTATCCAAATACGTCCAAGTGCTGATAATAAAAACGGGTTTTGGACGTATTTCTAAACGACCTAGGCCTTCATAGTGCCACTGAACGACCAAAGCTAAATGGGGCATTTCAGGAGGAGTGTCAAGGGCGGGAGTTGGGCGAGACTTGGGCTGGCTTAGACTTAGTCGTACAGCATGTATAACCGAAAGTTATACAGCCCAGGATCGACGGAACTTGGACATTGTGAAAAACCCACCTAAAGTCACCAGACAAGCACTGCAAACACATAAAACAGACCCCCACACACTACCCCAGTGATCACCGACCCCCCCCCCATAAAAATATTAATCACACCTTTAAAATTCAGCCTCCAGACCATCATCACCTGGCAGCCTGGCATAGGAAAGCCTAGTCGTCCAGCACAGAGGCAGCTTAACCCGTCTTGAGGGTGAGTTAGGGAATCATGGAGAGGAGGCCCCATGCCCATAAGCCCCTGTAATCACTGCATTGATACTTAAACATGTGCACTCCCCTATACACCCCCCAAAACCCTTTTTTACTGGCATATAAGTGGCTCCTGCAGCCATAAGGGCTATTAGGGTGGTAGATAAGTGGGTCTAGGGGATTCTGGAGGTGGTTTGGGGGGCTCACCATGACCTATAAGGGAGCTGTAGTGAGATGAAGACATGGTACCCTTTTTGTTAAGTTCACAGCAGTGCCTTGTAAGGTACCCCACTATTTAGGTGCCATGTCTGGGTGTTCAGTCCATCACTTTGCAGACCCCTCCCACGTCCAACAGGGCTTGTTCTAGGCATTTATGATTTGGATGAAAAGTTGGACGAAACTGTGGTATAAAGATGGACGATTTAGCAACTTAGATGATCAGATCGCCAGGACGTATAGTTAGACGATTTTCGAAACAAAAAATATTTTGGACGTATTTTTCAAAAATGTGTCCAAGGCTGATTTTTACTCTGGACCAGTGGTGTACCAAAGGGGAGGGCGGTCCGTCCAGGGTGCACGCCCCAAGGGGGTGCACAGCTGGCCACCCACCGGAGAATAGGCTGCCACCGGGGAAAGACTTCCACTGCTGTCATCTGGAACAAGCTGGCTGAGTTCTCCCTTCTTTTCTTCTCTGCAGGGCCGACCAACTCTCGCTGTCCAATGTCAACTCTGACGTCGGAGAGGACGTTCTGGGCCAGCCAATCGCTGCCTGGCTGGCCTGGAACGTCCTCTCCGACGTTAGAATTGACGTCGGATGGCAAGAGTTGGTCGGCCCTGTGGGGAAGAGAAGAAGGGCGAACTCGGAGCCAGCCTGTTCCTGATGGCGGCAGTGGCAGACTACTTCCAAGCGGCGGTGGCAGCATTTTACCAATGGCGGGGGGAGGGGAGGGAGAAAGAAAGAAACCGGGGGGGGGGAGGGGACAGGGAGCCAGAAAGAAAGGGGGCAGGGTGAAACAAAGAAAAAGAAAAAACTGGGGCATGGAGAGAGAGAGAGAAAGACAGACAGAGAGAAAGAAAGAGGGCATGGAGAGAGAAAGAAAGAAGGGGGGCAGGGTAAAAGAAAGAAAGAAATAGGGCACAGAGAGAGAGACAGACATAAAGAAAGAAAGGGGGCATGGAGAGAGAAAGAAAGAAATGGGGCACGGAGAGAGAAAGACAGATATAGAGAAAGAAAGGGGACATGGAGAGAGAAAGAAAGAAGGGGGCAGGGTGAAACAAAGAAAGAAAGAAAGAAAGAAAGAAATGGGGCACGAAGAGAGAGAGAGAAAGACAGACATACTGAAAGAAAGGGGGCATGGAGAGAGAAAGAAAGAAAGAAAAGGGCAGGGTGAAATAAAGAAAAAGTTTGGGGAGGGAATGAGGTCTGGAGGAGAAGAAGCATACAGGAGGCTGAAAGAAGGGAAGAAATATTGGATGCACAGTCAGAAGAATAAAGTGCAACCAGAGACTGATGAAATTACCAAACAAAGGTAGGAAAAATGATTTTATTTTCAATTTAGTGATCAAAATGTGTCCGTTTTGCACTATGGCCCCCTTTTTACTAAACCGCAATAGTGGTTTTAGGGAGCCTATGAGCGTTGAGAGCAGCGTGGGGCATTCAGTGCAGCTCCTTGCACTAAAAACTGCTATCGCAGTTTAGTAAAAGGTAGGGGGTATATTTGTCTATTTTTGTATACTTGTTACTGAGGTGACATTGCATAAAGTCATCTGCCTTGACCTCTTTGAAAACCCACGGAATGTTAAATGATAATTAACATTTTCTCTGCAAACAGTGTGCTTTGTGTTTTTAAAATTTTATTGTTGGTAGATCATTTTGACTTGGCCACGAAGGCAAGGGGGAGGGAGGGAGGGGAGCTGCTGAAAGACATCTAGTAATCCTTGCAGGCTTGACAGTGCATGGAATTATTTTTGTAAAATCATGTTTTATTATGTGACTGGCATTATTTAGACTTTAATTTCTATGAATGAATAGAATGAAAATTATATAAAATTACTTGCTTGTTTTTATGTGCGTGTGCTGAAGGAAAGTGGAGAGAGTGTGGGCTGAGGACGTTGAAGGGAAATGGGGAAGAGAGAGTGGGGAGAAGACGCTGATTTATAAATTGACAATTGTACAGAATATTGTTTCTTTTTATACTTTAATATAACAAGTTCAATATAAAACAATTCAAGACTTGTGTGGATGGAATCAGGTGGTTTGCGGGGATGGGGACCGAGCTTACGGGGATTAGTCCAATAAAATGGTATTTTCTTATTTCTCATTATTTGTTTTATTTTTATTTGTTAATTTGTAAAGTGGTGCTTGTTATGTATCAGTTTTTTCAAATTTACATCTACTGTCTTTATATTTTACAGAGTATTAGAGGACATGTATTACTGTTTTTGTGGTGTTGTAGTGTGTTGCATTGTATGCAGAGTTTGGTTTCTTGGTGGTTCAGTTTAACTTTTGTCTACATATTTCTATTTTTAGTTTGTGATTATTCCATTTTGGGCGAGGGTGTATCTGTCTGTGTGTATGAAAGGGACATGGCTTTCTGATAGCATCAACTGTACAAGATCAATTGACTGTGCAGGATCTGGCTTATTTTTGGTGTTCTAGTGCTCACTGCAGTGTTTAAGATGCTGCCTTTTCCTAGGTACACTCTTGTTGTGCGATATGTGGATTGTTACTAAAAATCATATTTTTCATATAGATGGGGGGTGTCAAAAAATGATGGGCCCTGGGTGTCACATATGCTAGGTTTGCCACTGCTTTGGACGACTTGCGACATAGGCGAAAACGGACTTAGACGTTCCTTTCGATTATGCCTTGCTAAATTATTAGGCAATGAATGGATTCTCGAGGACCAAGTGAGTGTGGAGTGTGTGAGCCATTATAGAGGAAGTGAAATGGAGGGGGGAATGGTACTGGATCAGTTACTTAAAGTCTTGAGGGATGAATTTTGCAAGACTGCTTCTTGGGGTCCCATGCAAGAATAACTAATTGGCCATAGGTAAGAAACTTGCATGGAAGGTGAGGTTGGGGTGGTAGTGGGGCTAAGGATGAGGTGGCTTGTTATTGTTGAAGATTTGTGAGTTTGTATTGTAATTGAGGAAGCCAGAAAGAAAAGTGATTGTCTAAGTAGATGTTCCAATTTTCAGCCTCTCAGTCTCCAACAGATGTGGGCTACACTGGTCCTTGCATGCTGCAAATCAAGAAGTATGGGGTTAATTTTATAAAATATTTTCTCTGTGTAAATCACAAAGAAAAAGGCTCTTATAAAATTTCAATAGTGTATAAAAGTGTTGAAAGAGGTGCACAGAAAAACAGTGCCTGCTTTTTATATGTAATAGATGTAGGTACTTTTTTTAGGGTGGGGGTTCTCTAATTTGGGCATAGATCAAGTTTCAAGTTTAATTAAATTTTAATATACCGACTATCGACGTGCACCTGGCCGGTTTACAAAGCTAAAAAAGGTTAAAATAAAAATTTTTGTAGGTGGTAGGCGGAGGAAATGTGAACATTAATTAGAAAAATTATAAATATGAGTTTGAGGGTAAAAGGGGGGAAGTTAATAATTACATCATTAAAAACAAATAATCATAAGGAAGGAGGGAATAAAACAGCAGAAATGGAGATCGCTTCTTAAAAGTGGTTTGTGTAATATACTGCTATGCTGTTGGAAAGGAAATATTTAAATGTTGTGGTATGCGTCTTGGAATAAGAATGTTTTTAGTTTAGTCTTAAATTTGTCGAGGGAGTTTTTGAAGCGGAGTTGAGGTGGCATGGCGTTCCATAAAGTTGGAGCTACAACAGAAAAATTAGTATTTCTTATATAGTAGAATTCTTTGATTGAAGGTATAGTCAATAAATTCTGGTCAGCCGATCTAAGGCTCCGAGAAGAGCAAAAGGGGATGATGCTTTTATCAAGTAAAGATAGGAGATGTGAAAGTTTGATTTTGAAGAACAGCACTAAAGTTTTATAAGCGATACAGTGGGTTATGGGTAGATATTATGTACACATGCATTTCATAAACTACATCTGTATAAGCCTAGAGTAGATGCACATATTTGCACCTATAGGTGAAAATTTATGGAAGAACATTTGCCCGCTGAGTTCTTGGTGCTTATTTTACAAAGCAAACAATTTTCGTATGATGTCCAAATCCAAATTTGAATGTTTTATGGAAGACGCACAAAAATCCAGTACCAAACATGCCCATTTTCAAAACATCTATCTTGTATTTTTGAAAATGGCCATTTTTCAGAGGTGCATCTATGTTTTTGAACCATTTTCGAAATAAAACATGTACAAGAGAAAACCACATAAAACAGGTCATTGGGATATAGAAAGGGCCAACAGTTTTTGTAGACTGGCTACACAGACATCCCAGCAGAGTAGTGGGGCACCTCAGGGGGAACTGCAGTGAACATCACATAAAAGGTCCCAGGTATACATCTTACCCTAACTCCCTTATAGTGAATAGTGAGCCTTCAAAAATCCACCTAAAAACCAACTGGACCCAACTGTACACCACTTCAATGGCCCTTATGTCTGCCTACATGTAGGTACAATGAGATTCAGGTGGAGTTTGGAAGGCTCACAGATTCCTCCATAAGTGTAGTAGTTAGAGTGGGATATGGGTAAGGTGACCATATGACCCATTTTCAACAGGACAGTCCCGTTTTCGGATCGACCGTCCCGTTGTCCCAACCCACCACTTCGGGACACCAAAATGTCCCGTTTTCAGGGACAGCGTCCTGAAGCTGTGTGTGGGATACCGGGACGGCCAATCGCTATCCCTCCTTGCTGCGCTAATTCAAAGCCCGGTCCACCGCTGCTGCTTCTTCCTCCCTCCTTCCCACCAGTGCCTGATTCAAACCCCCCCGCCCACCCATGTTCCGCCGCTGCCTGCCTCCCTCCTTCCCTCCCTGCTGTGCCAATTCAAAGCCCGGTCTGCCGCCGCTGCTTCTTGCCTTCTTCCCGGCATCAATTTTGACATCGGAGAGGAAGTTCCGGGCCAGCCAGGCAGCGGCAATACACAGGCGGCGGGGGGGGGGGGGGGGGGGAGGGGTTGAATCAGACATTGGAGGGAGGGAGGGAAGGAGGTAGGCAGGAGGATGGCTTCGGGGGAGGGGGTGGGACAAAGGCTAGAAGGCAAGACATAGGAAGGAGGCACTAGGGGCACTACGGAAATGGGAAGGAGGCACTGGGGACACTAAGGACACAGGACAGAGGCACTGGGGGCACTAAGGACACGGGAAGGAGGCACTGGGCGCACTAAGGACACAGGATGGAGGCACTGGGGGCAATAAGGACACAAGACAGAGGCACTGGGGGCACTATGGACACAGGACGAAGGCACTGGGGGCACTAAGGACATGGGAAGGAGGCACTGGGGACACTAAGGACACAAGACAGAGGCACTGGGGGCACTAAGGACATAGGAAGGAAGGAGGGAGGGAATAGAAAGGGACAATTGTTGGGCCCGAGTGCAGAAAGAAAGAAATGAAAGAAAGGATACACAGACAGAAGGAAACGCAACCAGAGACTCATGAAATCACCAGACAGCAAAGGTAGGAAAAATGATTTTATTTTCAATTTAGTGATCAAAATGTGTCAGTTATGAGAATTTATATCTGCTGTCTATATTTTGCACTATATTTGTCTATTTTTTATAGTTACTGAGGTGACATTGCATATTTTAAAGTCATCTGCCTTGACATCTTTGAAACCCCCCAAATATAAATGATAATTAAGATTTTCTCTGCAAATAGTGTACTTTGTAGTTTAAAAAAAAAATTTATGGTTACCATTATGAATTAATAAGATATTATGTGTACATGAAAAATGAATGGAAGAAATTGGGGGTGGGATTGGGGGCGGGACTGACAATTAATAGATGTCCCCTTTTGATGAAAAAAAATAAATGGTCACGTTAGATATGGGCCTCAGTCCCCATCTCTATACTACTCCGGAGACCACTTGCTGCTTTACTAGGACTGGCCATAACATCTGAAGCTACCGTATAGGCAGGTATGTACAGTTTCATTTATATCTTAGGGTTGTGTGAGGGGGTCAGTTATCACTGAGGGAGTATGTGTGTGTGTGTGGGGGGGTCATTTTTATATCCCTTCAGTGGTCATTTGGTCAGTATGGGGACCTTTTTGGCAGTTATTTGTCTAGATCCAAATGTCCAAATTGTGCCCTGGACGTATTCTTAAAGGTTTGATTATGGCAGAAAAACATCCAACACACAAAAGAAACAGTTGGAGTGGACTGGATGCTCTGAATGGGAAGAACCTATTCAGTTTCACATCATGGGGTAGAGAGGAAGTAACTTCCCTGATTACAATCTGTTGATCGCAGCCACAGATTTAAAAATTCTTCTGTACTTGGAATCCAACTGACCATGGAGATTGATAAAATGGAGAACAATGCCAGCAGAAGTGCTTCCTACACAGAGATGCTAATCAGAGCCAAGCACAACAAACATCTGGCACTCGGGCCCCAATGCTCGAAAGCTTGATGTGCCAGTAAGACTCAGTAAAGCAGTCTTAGTGGCATGGAAGCTCTCCTGCCGATGTTCAAAACAGTTCTCAGGGGGCTGCTACAAGCAGCTTAATAGTATTTAAATAAGCTCTCCTTGTGATGCACAAAAGGGAATGATCCCCTTTTACAGGGCAAACATTTCTGTGCATGTGTTGTGTGAGGCACACAACACAGCACAACAGCTGTGCCCATAAAAAAAGAAGTCCCCAGCTGAGCTGGCAGCACCTGCTCTCCCTGCCGGCTCAGCTGATTGTGGCTCTGGAGCCACAATCAGCTGAGCCAGCAGAAGAAGCCCCAATCAGCTCAGCTGGCAGGACTCCCTGAAGCTACGAATTAGCACTTCAGGGCTTCCCTAGCCAGCTCAGCTGATCTCGACTTGGGAGCCACGATCAGCTAATTGGCAGGGGAAGCCCTGAACAGCTGAGCGGCAGGGGAAGCCCTGAAGTTGCCGATCAGATGAGCCAGCAGGCATGAGCCCACACGGAAAGCACTTTAAAAATGGAGCCGACAGGAGGGAGGAGAGAGGGAGGAGCTGTGCCTAGCGATTGCTCTTCTGATCAGGCGCCAGGCACAGTTCCTCCCCTTCTTTACAGGGCTACTCCACACAAACAGTATGCATATGGTTTCCATGCTATTTACATAGAAACATAGAAATAGACGGCAGATAAGGGCCACGGCCCATCTAGTCTGCCCACTCCAATGACCCTCCCCTACCTTTCTCTGTGAATAGATCCCACGTGTCTATCCCATTTGGCCTTAAAATCAGGCACGCTGCTGGCCTCAATAACCTGAAGTGGAAGACTATTCCAGCGATCAACCACCCTTTCAGTGAAAAAGAATTTCCTGGTGTCCCCGTGCAGTTTCCTGCCCCTGATTTTCCACGGATGCCCCCTTGTTGCCGCGGGACCCTTGAAAAAGAAGATATCTTCTTCCACCTCGATGCAGCCCCTGAGATACTTGAATGTCTCGATCATGTCACCCCTCTCTCTACGTTCCTCGAGTGAGTACAGCTGCAACTTATCCAGCCGTTCCTCGTACGGGAGATCCTTGAGACCATCCGGGTGGCCATTCTCTGGACCGACTCCAGTCTCAGCACATCCTTACGGTAATGCGGCCTCCAGAATTGCACACAGTATTCCAGGTGGGGCCTCATCATGGATCTATTCAATGGCATAATGACTTCAGGCTTACGGCTGACGAAACTCCTGTGTGTGCATAGCCCAGTAAAAGAAAATCACTCCCCACACGGTATTTTTTACCATGTTGTCAGAATGCTTTGCATTCTGCCCTCAATGTGCAGGGATATAAACAGAATAAGAACAAGATAAATACTTGATTCCTGCAGAGCTCCTAGAAATCTGCTTTAGAAACAGTCGAGGATGTTGTCTACTGACCTGAAAGGTAGGAACTGGTGATGTGGATAATGCTTACTAAGGCGATCCCAGTTTGGTAGTTACAGTTCTGTCTAAAGTCAGATTTTCCTAAAAAAAAACAAAACCAGACAGACTAATTGCTCTAAACTTTAAAGTTTATGGTTTATGGAGGAAGAGGTGATTTTCTTTGAAAAATCTGAAGCAAGGGTTCAGGAATATTTCCTTGCCCCCTCTCCAAAGATATGGCTGGTGACACAGTAGCAGTGCCAAATGTATCAGACCCCTTCCTTAAAGGTGTAGAAGAAGTTCATCAGCTGCCAGCTGTTTTTCAGTGAGCCAAATTATTTCAAACACACCAGCCCAGGGCTCTTATGCTTTTAAGATGTGGTATAGTAGAAAATCAGATTCTACCAGGACAAGCATCAGCCACATATACGGTAGATGATGTCACCTGACAGTTCCCATTAGATGGATAAAATTTCTTTGTATTCTGCTTAGAACGGTGTGCAAGGGAAATGTAATGGTTTTAAAATTAATAAACCCGGGAGAGATAGCATTTCAGAGCATTGAGTTTGGTGACACTTCTGGGCAATCGGTGCTGTCTTTTCCTGTGCTAAATATTTTCCGTCAATGTTGACTTATAAGATGCGTAACAGTCAGTGCTGGCTTGAGGGGTGGTGGTCCCACATCTAATCATCTGGAGCTCTGCTCAGCTGGTAAGTCCCTCCTCTCTGTGCCCTTCTCTTCAACTGCTAACTCCAGACTCGGTCCCTTCTGCCTTGCTGCACCATATGCTTGGAACAAGATTCCCGAATCCCGACGGCAGGCTCCATCTCTAGCAGAGTTCAAGGTCTTTTTGAAAGCCCACCTCTTTGAGAGTGCTTTTGACTCCTCTCACCTTGGGTTCTGCATCCCCTACCCTCTATGTCATGTCTGTCTGCCCAAGTTAGATTGTAAGCTCTTCCAAGCAGGGACCATCTATAAATGTCAAAATGTACAGCGCTGCGTACGCCTTTTAGTGCTATATAAGTGATAAGTAGTAGTGAGTGATTCACCCCCCAGCCCTCA
Source organism: Geotrypetes seraphini (assembly GCF_902459505.1). Lineage (NCBI taxonomy): Eukaryota > Metazoa > Chordata > Amphibia > Gymnophiona > Dermophiidae > Geotrypetes > Geotrypetes seraphini. The sequence goes on along the minus strand of NC_047094.1, from coordinate 85,826,968 downwards.
AGGCTGGCCATGGGTGACTGTGCTCAGAACAAGAAAACTTATCACAGCACTGCCATCATTACGGAAAGAAATAGAAAATGAGATGTACTTACGACTGGGCCTCTACTGCTTCTTTCTTTGCCACATAGTTATAGGGAATAAAGCCTTCCCCTATAATTCTCCCAAATGAGTCTATTTTATGTGCCTTTAGCCAGTCTCCACATGTTTCTGACACTTGGAACAGGTCTCCCTTTATAAAACTCATTTCCTCTTCTGTTCTGGCACTGAAATCCCAGAGGCCGACATAGTGCAAACTGGCCTGGCTGCGTCTCCTTGGCATGAGATCCTGGGTACCCATTGATGAACGAGTTGACTTGGAAAAGGTAGCTCCCTTGTCTTTAAAAAACATGTTCCAGAAGCATGTCAAGCAGGGGCAGGCTTTCTGCAGCCTCTGCCATTTCGTTCACAAATTTCTGACAACACATAAATCAGCTCTGCCGCGAGTGTCTTTATATGGCATGATAGAGCCTGGGCACCGACTCCTCTTCTGCAGTCTGGACGGTAAAGGTAATAACCACTGAACTTCCTTAATTCACCTGCTGTGCCTCCTGACACACCTCTATCAGAGCCGAAAGAGGAAGTGCAGAGTTATTCACCTTAGTAAGAACTGGTTTGGGATGAAAAATCTCTGCACAATCCACCCTTACCACAAAAGCTAGGCAGGGGCAGAAGTCAGCCAAAGGGAAAGTAAAGCAAATGCCACAGATAATAAAGACAAGTGATTGCTCGGGTGGAGTGAGGGTGTAGAGTAAATGTATTGCCTCTCCTCCCCTGCTCCGGGCTGAATGCAGATCACAGAGGTGCATTGGTTGGGCCGCAGAGGACAGAAATAGCTGCTCATGGGCCAGTCCCCTGATATTGGCAGTAACTTTATAGCTCTGTATTATTTGCACAGTGCTGAATAACAAAGCACGTCAGAATTTACACAAGATTAAGGAAAACTACTAACATTAATTGCTCTCAGGCTGAGTACTAAGGACATGACTGTTTCCTGAGTTCTCTGGAAGGAGAGCGGCCCTCTGTATTAAAAGCCAGCTGAAAACCTTAAAAACTGCAAAATACTGTAATTGGTCACTTCTCCTCAGCACAGTCTGCTGTCCAGATAAGAGAACTGTGCAGTTTTTCTCTCTCTATTTACTGAATACAGGTTCTCAATACAAAACTAAGCAGGGATGAACTAGTTGAACCTGTTCTGCTGTAATAAGTCCCAGAATACAAATCCCAGATAGAATGGGGACAAGTGCTAATAGGAGAATGAATGTGGAGTCTGCCACATAAGAAAATAAGATTAGCCAATGGTCCATCTAGCCTGCAAGAGTTGGGCAGTAGTATATTATTACTTTAAAATTATTTTTCACATAACCTATGTAAACTAGTAACTGTGACATTTTCCCATTCCCTAATGAAACTGATGACTGTTTTATATTACTTTTGGAAATTAATTTACTCAACAATGGTTACTCATACTTTTAAAAGTAATATATTACTGCTACTATTAATTTTCTTACCCTTTCCTTCAATTTATTTCCTTTCATTTGACAATTGGCATTCTTTCCTCTCAGATTTAGCTTAATTGTGTATTGTTCACTGCTTTGTTATCTCTTAGAAAAAGAGAAACATGATGGCAGACAAAGACCAAATGGCCCATCCAGTCTGCCCATCCACAGCATCCACTATCTCCTCCTCCTCACGCCAAGAGATCCCAAATGCCTGTACCACAGTTTCTTGAATTCAAACACATCCTTTATCTCTACCACCTTTACAAGGAGGCTATTCCTCACATCCACCACTCTTTTTTATGAAAAAGTATTTCTTTATATTACTCCTGAGCCTATCACCTCTAACTTTATCCTATGCCCTCTCATTGCAGATTTTCTTTTCAAATGACAGAGTCTCGCCTCATGAGCATTTATGCCACGTAGATATTTAAATGTCTCTATCATATCTCCCATCTCCCGCCTTTCCTCTAAAGCAGTGGTCTCAAACTCAAACCCTTTGCGGGGCCACATTTTGGATTTGTAGGTACTTGGAGGGCCGCAGAAAAAAATAGTTAATGTCTTATTAAAGAAATGACAATTTTGCATGAGGTAAAACTCATTTTAGTTTATAAATCTTTCCTTTTGACTAAGTCTTAATAATAATATTGTCATTTATAGCTAAAGAGACATATGATCAAGAAACTGTTATATTTTACTTTTGTGATTATGATAAACATACCGAGGGCCTCAAAATAGTACCTGGCGGGCCGCATGTGGCCCCCGGGCCGCGTGTTTGAGACCACTGCTCTAAAGTATAAATATAGAGATCTTTAAGTCTGTTCCCAAATACCTTATGATGAAGACCACTGACATTTTAGTAGCCTTCCTCTGTACCAACTCCATCCAGACTGTGTATATTGTTTTGAAGGTACAGTCTCCAGAATTGTACACAATATTCTATATGAGGTCTTACCAGAGTCTTATACAGGGGCATCAATACCTCCCTTTTAACTACTGTCCATACCTCTCCCTATGCAACCTAGCATCTTTCTAGCTTTTGCCGTTGACTTTTCAACCTGTTTGGCCACCTTAAGATCATCACATACTATCACACCCAAGTCCTGCTCCTCTTTTGTGCACAAAAGTTCTTCACCCCCTAAACTGTACGGTTCCCTTGAATTTTTGCAGCCCAGATGCATGACCTTGCATTGTTTAGCATTAAATCTTAGTTGCCAAATTTCAGACCATTCTTCAAGCTTCGCTAGGTCATTCCTCATGGTATTCAAACCATTAGGGGTGTTTACTTTATTGCAAATTTTGGTATCATCTGCAAAGAGGCAAATTTTACCTGATAGGCCTTCAGCAGCATTGTTTACAAAACTGTTTAAAAGAACAGGCCCAAGAACCAAACCCTTGAGGCACACTACTAGACACATCCCTTTCCTCAGAGCGATCTCCATTGACCACTACCCTCTGTCGCCTTCCACTCAACCAATTCCTGAGCCACTTTGGGGCCCATCCTGTTTATTTATGTCAGTTTATTTATTAGATGCCTGTGTGCAACACGGTCAAAGGCTTTGCTAAAATCTAAATACACCACATCTAGCACACTCCCTCTATCCAATTCTCTGGTCACCCAGTCAAAGAAATTGATCAGATTTGTCTGACAAGAACTGCCTCTAGTGAATCTAACAGCCTGTTGCCGCGTGGCAACAGCCCCAAAGCCCTTTAAATCTCTATGGGCTTCGGGGCCGTTACTGCGCAGCAGCTGGTAGCCCGGCTTTGTTAAAGAGGCCCTAAGTGGCCTCGGGTCCTGTAATCCGCTGGATTCTAAAAATGTCACTATTTTCTGTTTTAAAAGCATTTCTATGAATTTACTTGCCACAGAAGTGAAATACGGTATATTAAATTATAATAAACATTAAATCATAAGATGCACAACCCTCCTCTCTGCTCCCAGTGAATATTCCTTTTGGGAACCATGTCAGACCTATACCCTTATGCAAGACACTTGATGATGAGGACTCTTAAATTATGAGAATTGGGCTTGCTGAATCCCTCTTCACTGGCCCTGCTGCTTCTGGGTCTGAAGAACGTGTCTTGGAAGTACAGTTGACCCAAAAGTCTCTAGACACCTCTGCAAATCTCAAGTATTCTGTAGCAAGCAGCCTCAATCTAGAAAAGACTTCTATGATTTGTGGCCATTATACCCTTTCAGTGCTTACTGAGACACATGTGATGTTAAGTGCACAGGGATTTTTCCAGGATATGATTATAGTGCACAAATATATTTGGTATGGTTTAGAAATCTATCATACACACACAGGTGTGACAAGCAAAAGATTTCCTTATTTCTATATCTCAGGTAATTCATAGTTGTCACATTGTTAAAGTCTGAGAAACCAGCTGAACATTTAGAACGGAGTTTCCATCTTCTTTGGGTATGTGGACTATTTCTCAACTTCCAAAAGCTTCAGGGATCACCCTAGCCCACATCCCCATATTCACTTTCTACCCCCAGCCTCTCCCCACTGCTCTGTTCCCCTGACACCATCCTTATTTAGACCACTCTCTCTCCTGTTCTCACCAGGATCTCTCTATCTACCTCCAAGTTCATCCCCAGTTAGCTGTTATTCTCTCCTCCACTTCTCTGGGCCTATTCCCCCATAAGTCTTTCCCTCTCTCTCTTCATCATTTCTTCCCACCCCTACACCCCTACTGCCAATCCAACCTGATCAGCTTCTTTGACTGGGTAACGGGGAAGCTGGATATTGGGGAGTCCCTGGACATCGTGTACCTGGACTTTAGCAAAGCATTCGATAGCGTACCACACCGCAGGTTACTGAGCAAGATGAGTTCTATAGGATTAGGTAACACATTGACGAAATGGGTTGGGAGCTGGCTTGGAGGTAGGCTCCAAAGGGTGGTGGTGAACGGCACCCCCTCCGAAATGACGGAGGTGATTAGTGGAGTACCACAGGGCTCAGTCTTGGGCCCAATCCTATTCAACATCTTTATAAGAGACTTGGCAGAAGGGCTTCGAGGTAAAATAACATTATTCGCCGATGACACCAAACTGAGTAATGTAGTGGGCAAATGCACAACAGATGAAGATTCAGTGCCCGACAACATGATGCACGACCTACTCCTACTGGAGCGATGGCCTAGGACATGGCAACTCAACTTCAATGCCAAAAAATGCAAAGTTATGCACCTGGGCAGCCAGAATCCATGCAAGTCTTATACCCTTAATGGCGAGATCCTAGCAAAAACGGTAGCAGAACGAGACTTGGGGGTAATCGTCAGTGAGGACATGAAGTCTGCCAATCAAGTGGAGCAGGCTTCGTCCAAGGCAAGACAAATCATGGGCTGCATACGAAGGGGTTTCGTCAGTCGTAAGGCGGAAGTCATTATGCCATTGTATAGATCCATGGTGAGGCCCCACCTGGAATACTGTGTGCAATTCTGGAGGCCGCATTATCGCAAGGATGTGCTGAGACTGGAGTCAGTGCAAAGAATGGCCACCCGGATGGTCTCGGGACTCAAGGATCTACCATACGAAAAACGGCTCTTGACAAATTACAGCTATACTCGCTCGAGGAGCGCAGAGAGAGGGGGGACATGATCGAGACGTTCAAGTATCTTACGGGCCGCATCAAGGCGGAGGAAGATATCTTCTTTTTCAAGGGTCCCACGACAACAAGAGGGCATCCATTGAAAATCAGGGGCGGGAAACTACGAGGTGACACCAGGAAATTCTTTTTCACTGAAAGAGTGGTTGATCGCTGGAATAGTCTTCCACTACAGGTGATTGAGGCCAGCAGCGTGCCTGATTTTAAGGCCAAATGGGATCGGCACTTGGGATCTCTTCACAGGGCAAAGGTAGGGGAGGGACATTAAGGTGGGCAGACTAGATGGGCCGTGGGCCCTTATCTGCCGTCTATTTCTATGTTTCTATGTTACTCTTTTTCTTCCTACCAGAATCTCCTTCTCTCCTCTCCCTTCCATAGGCTCTCTTCCTATCCCTAACTCTTTTTTTTTTTTTTTTTTTAGGAAAGGGGGTGAGACTTGGATATTATTTCCTTGTCTTCAATAGCAGATGAATCCAGAGACTAGTAGGAGGAGACCAGCAGGTGGAGATGGAGAGAACTGAGTTGTCCTCAGCCTTATTTGATGCACAGCCTCCTGGCCACTCAGTATACTCTATCTCACAGCTCCTGGCTTCTGCTTGTGGATTTCGGGCAAGGCCTGGCTATTGGAAAGAGGGATCTCTGGCAGAATGCTGTCAGCTTTGGAGGTTACACCTGGGCCCCACAGCTCCCTACCTCACTCTCTTCAGGATAACACCTGTTCTCCACAGGTCCCTTTCTCTATCGGTGTGGTGCATTCTTGGTTTCTCCTTTCCCATGGACATGAAAAAAAAAAGAGGAGGCACAATTGTGGAGTACCGGCTTTCTACAACGGTTTACATCCTCAGGGACTTCAGCTTTCTTGCTTCAAATGGAGTGAGTATTATGTTTTCCCTTCTGGGGAGATGGCTGGAGGAGCTTGCACGGGCTCGAAGAGCGTTGTTGGGATAGCTCAGCCGTGTTACTGTCAGGGAGTCAAGCATTCTGTTTCCCTTCAGAAGGAGGCCAGTGGCAGGGGCAGGGGTAGCGGTACCATTTACTGCCGGTACCTGCTGCCAGGTACCGGCAGCAGGGTAGGAGTAGCAGTACCGTTTACCATGCAGGAGAGTCGAGGTTGATTTTCCTCTAACACGCGCGGCTATTTTGGTTTGAGGTCAAGACCGGGTGGTGCGCATTGCATCAGCAGTTCGCAGCGGTGGTCATGCTGCGGGTGGATTTTTTGCTTTCCTGCCAGTCCGCCACTGGATGTAGTTTTGGCATGCTCATTTGGGTCAGGACTCTAGGGGGCTCTAGGGGCTGGCGATCACCGAGGCGTCTCAGGCGTCTGCCAATTGTGGGCAAGTCTTGGCGGCAGAGGTGACTTGCATGTGGGTTTTTGTTCCAGAGATGCAGCCTCCGCCCCTGCCGCTGACCAGTTGGCCGGCACCAGCCGCCGAGGAAACGTGAGCAGCGGCAGGTGGTAGCCTGGACTACCATTACCTATTTTAGCCAAGGTAAGGGTTCCGAGGGTCATGGTTGGGGCTCAGGGTTCTGGCATGCTCTGCTTGTCCAGAGTTCAGTCTTTTTCCCTGGATGATCTGAAGGGCATTTCCTGGATTTTTCTTTTCTGCAGCGCATTGAGGCATTTTGCTCGTTGCAGTGAACTTATTGTCCCAACCTGGATGTGGTAGGAGGGAGCCTTTCTTGTGTTACCTGGCAGCTCTTTTGGGGGAGGACGCTCAGGCATCCTGGCGTCTTGTTTCAGATGACTGTTTTCTCTTTCTTTATTCATCAACTAGTCTTTAAGCCTGTTACATTAACGGGTGCTAGAATAGATGTGTCTGTCTGTCTGTGTTTCTTTATCTATCTCTCCTTGGCCGCTGTCTGTATCCTTCTGTCTCCCCCTTCCCCCCGAGCAAAGCTGTCTGCCCCCAGCACACACCTCCCCCCCAAATGTCTTTCCATGGCCCTCTTCTGTCTTCCCCCCCCCCGAGCAAAGTTGTCTGTCCCCAGCACACCTCTCCCCAAAGCAGCCCCCTTTCCCTCTCCCTATCTCTCCATGGCCCCTTCTGTCTCCCCCCAGCACACCCCTCCCCCAAAAGCAGCCCCCTTTCCCTCTCCCTGTCTCTCCATGGCCCCTTCTGTCTTCCCCCCAGAGCAAAGCTGTTTGCCCCAAGGAAACCCCTCCCCCCAAAGCAGCCCCCTTTCCCTCTCCCGCTGACTCTCTCTCTCTGGCCCCCTTTCTCTGTCTGTCTTTCTGTCCCTCTCCCTGCCCCTGTGTCTTTTTTTTTTTTCTTTCTGTCTCCCTCCCTCCCGCTGTCTGTCATTTTTCCCCATTTCCCTGTGCAGCAGCATTTCCATCCCATTTCCCTATGCAGCAGCAACAGCATTTCCCTCCTATAACCCCCTTTCCTGTGCAGAAGCAGTAGCAGCATTTCCCCCACCCCCCTTTCCCTTCTCTTCTCTTCCCTTACCCTTCCCTGCTCCATTTGGCCCCTCCCCCTTCTTTTACTGCCGTTGTCCTGCTCGATCTGGCTTGCTCCTGACCCTCCCACCGCCGACAAACCTCCGGGCTCCAGCCGCGTAGGCAGCACTTTAAACACGCTGCTTCGTGGCCTTCTACTGCCGATTTCCTCTCCCGCGTCTGTCTCCGATGATGTCATCAGAGACGCGGCAGAGGAAATTGGCAGTAGAAGGGCGCGAAGCAGTGTGTTTATAGTGCTGTCTACGCCGCTGGAGCCGGGAGGTTTGTGGAGGGTCAACGGCCGGAGCGGGGCTGCTGTCCACCACTCAGTTGCTGCTACTGGTGCTGCCTACGCCACTGGAGCCAGGAGGTTTGGAGAGAGCACAGTCGCGAGCCTTCAGCCATCGCGCACGCGCCTCTAGCCCCTGCAAGCACCGTAAGGTGTGAAATAGAATACTGCCACAGAAGCACACCTCACGGCGTCAGGAATCACGAATTTTCAAGAGCGCATGCGTGCTCTAGGGTTTTATTATTAGCGATGCTTATTCAGAAGCCATCGTTTGAGGCATCTTAATCTGCCTTGGAGCTTGCGGTCACAGTAAGGCTTCCCTTTGGGCTTGGTGGGTCCTTTGCCCGCTATTTCCCTGACCACGCATGGTACCAGGCTTCAGCGGTTGCGCCCGCTCAGATTGGTTTTCTAGCTAGGTGAGCCAGCATTGCCTTTCTCTAGCGCTTGGTCCCTTGGCATATACTCTCACCTTCATTCCCCTACACACATGTGTGTGTGTATCCCCATTTGGGTGTTTTGTCTTGTTTTCCAAATCTATTTCCCTTAAAGGATTTAGGTAGTGGTCTGGCTGGCACTGAGCACTGGAGCCATATTCTCTGTTTTAGCTGAGCGCACTTGCTCTCTCTCTGACGTCCCTTAAGTAGCCTGGTGGTCCATGCAGTGGACTATAGAGAGGGGGGCCCAGGCTCACATCCCGCTTGGGTTGGAAGTCCCACAACCCATAAAGTACCCATGGAACCCATACAGACACTGCTGGCATAAGGACTATTGTAGTGTACTGCAAGAGGTACTGTTATTTTTATCCTCTCCGATCATGATATTCTCATGTCTCAGAGTCACACTGCTTCCTCTGGGCGGTCAGGTCTTCTGGCTTTTCTATTAGGTGCTTCGTCATACTGTTCAGGTTTATAGCTGGAGGCTATAGGGTGGACGGAGTAGGCTCTAGGGCTTAGTACTCTTTAAGATTCTTTTTGCATTGCCACAGTGGGCTTTGAGGTGTTCTGTCGCCCTATTCTTTCTTTATGCACTTTACCTCCTGTCTTGGGCAGTTCTCTTGATCTCATGGTACCCGGATGCAGGGCAGGATTAATTCTTCGAGGGCCCCTAGGCACACAAGTACACTGGGCCCCCTAGCTCTGCCCCGCCCACATCCTGCCCACATTTATTTACCTGTTTATTATTTACTTCTTTATTTCCACTTGTATTTATTTTTTTCTTTTATTATAAAATCCAAAACAAACAACAAAGATTACCATACCAGTGTCAGTGTACAGTTTTAGTTCTATGCAAGCCCCAAACATCTCTGAACAAATCCCCCCTTCCTTCCCTTCCCACCTACTTGCCCAGGACTTTACTCTGAACCCTTTCCATACGTATATAAAAGTGTTCAAATGCATTGTAAAGCAATAATATTATACGAAACATAAGTCTATATTAATAACCAAGTTTGCAACGCATCTCAACTGCCTCACTCTGTCATCCAACATTAACCCATATGTATAAACAACCAAATCTGTAACTCCTCTGGTACGTTCCACTCCATGTATGCTAATTTGTAACAAAACAACAAGGCAAGCGGTCAACCAAAGAATCCAACGTGGAACAAAAGAAGATCAGCAGACAATAAGGAGATTTAAATCACTTTACAAATTAACAAATAAAAAAAATGGAAAATAAGATATCATTTTATTGAACTAATACATTTTTAAATTAGGTTTCAGAGGTCAAACCCTCTTTCCTTAGGTCAGTAATAAAAGGTGCGCTAGGGCCTTAACGCGCACAATAGCGTGCATTAAATTCCCGAGCGTGCTAGCCACTACCGCCTCCTTTTTAGGAGGCAGTAGATTTTCAGCTACCGCATACTATAGCGCGTGGTAATTTTGTGCATGCGCTAAAAACCCTAACACACCTTCGTAAAAGGAGCCCTTAGCATCATGAAGTACAACTGGGGGTTAGTGGCTTGCGATGTCCTTTTTAGGCCACTGTCTAGGAGACTCTTTCCAGTTCTTCCTTATCGTATCTGTTGGGGCTCATGTGCCCTTCTAGGGATATTGTTTATTTCTTGCTGTAGCAGTTGGAAGGTGTTTTTTCTTCCCACACCTTCCTGGTGGGCTTCTCTTTCTTTAACTTCCTGATATTTATAATCTCTTGTCAGGGAACCACACTACTTGTGATGGGAGATTAGATTTTCTATCTGCTCTGTTCGCTATAATTTTTTTGTCTTTGTACATTGCTCTTATTGTCCCAACCTAGGTATGGGTAGGAGAAACCACTTTTTCAGTTCCCTGATGGTTTTATTGGGAGAGGATGCCCAGGTGTCCTGTTGTCTTAGTTCGGATATGACTGAATTCTCTCTCTCTTTCTCCATACGTCAGGTGTCACTAACGAATCCGTCGCTTGGGACATCATAAGTGCGGCTCTAGCATGAAGCTTGGGCCTGGACTGCCCCAGAGCTTTTGTCCACAGGAGGGGACACGGAAGATAGGGATGATGTCTATTTCTGTGGTAGTTGTACTTCCGCACCTTTCTGGTGGGTTCATTTCTTATTTCTTCCTTTACTGGATCTCTGGTAGGTGATTTTGGGAGAGTTTCCTTAGGGGTTTTTATCTCCTTATTGGCTGTGGAACCTGGCTCTGTTCCTTTGGTACCAGCATATCTATTCTTATTCGAATGCTAGGTACCCTACATTCTTGCCAGGGAAAGAGAGTCTGATTTGCTGTTGTATTTTTTCCTGAATGTCATGGCTTTGCCATGAGATAGGATGATTGGATAATGGATTCAATCATGAGGAGTTCTTATTGATCCTTGGAGACATGAAAGACTGGTACTCTGCAGTCATTCTATTCATGGAGGGCCACTGCAGCAGTGGTTTCCACAGTATATTGCTCTCAGGCACTGATTTCTCCTGCTCACATGTGCTCTGAGGGTTAGCATCTGTCTGATCATGGGATACATACACTCAGTGTTTTCGTATCTCCTTGGACATATGCTGTAGGGAATGATGTGGAAGTGGAGGATTTCACAATAGCTTGTTTGTTGTTCTCTAAGTGTCCACAGTGGTGGCTTGGCGTCAGCTACTTATGGAGTGGCCATCAGTATGTTAGGATTGGTAGAGTGGTGTTTATTTCCCTCCCTACATTAGGACTGCTTTGCTACATCTCACTAGTCTCTGGATTCATCTGCTGTTGATGACAAGGAAGGAAAAATTATGTCCTTACCTGATAATTTTCTTTCCTTTAGTCAAAGTAGATGAATCCAGAGCCCCACCCTGTTTCAATTTAAGTGTTTGCCGCTCTTAGGCGAGGTTATGGCATGCTTTTTCAACTGGAGTTGCATTCTCGGTTTTTAAGTTTCAATTGTTCATGTAGTACATGTGGGGGTAAGGAGTTTTATAAGTTTCATATGTTTCATGTGCTTTATTTCGGCTGCTCTGAGAAGACCTATACTGAGTGGCCAGAAGGCTGTGCATCCAATAAGGCTGAGGACAACTCAGTTCTCTCTTTCTCCACCTGCTAGTCTCTGGATTCATCTGCTGTGACTAAAGGAAAGAAAATTATCAGGGAAGGACATAATTTTTCCATACAGGTATGTATTTTGTACCCAAGGTTAAGTGACTTGCCCAAAGAACTGCACTGGGAATTGATCCCAGGTTCTCAAGTCACCACACAAACCAGTAGGCTACTCCTCCACTCTCAATTTCCCATATCCACCAGGCCCTCTGCTCTTTCTTCAGCCCTTCCCTCAGATTCTCTTGCCCCCCCCCCTCAGTCAGTCCTTCTCTTCCCCACAGATCCCGCACCTTTTTCCCATCTTCCCTCAGCATCCCTGATCCATCAAACTTGAGTTCTTCACCCTTAAGATGAGGAATGACCTAGTGGTAGTGCTGCTGCGTCTGCATCCATAGATTGTGGAATTTAATCCCAGGGCTGCTCCTTGTGACCCTAGGCAAGTCATTTAATCCTCCATTCCCCAAGTACAAAATAAGTACACTGTATCTATATATATATATGTAAACCGCTTTGAGTGTGGTTGTGTAACTACAAAAAAGGATTATACCCCATCAAAAATTACAAAGACTAGGGGACACTCGATGAAGCTACAGGGAAATACTTTTAAAACCAATAGGAGGATTTTTTTTTCCCACTCAGAGAATAGTTAAGCTTTGGAACGCATTGCCAGAGGTTGTGGTAAGAGCGAATAGCATAGTTGGTTTTAAGAGAGGTTTGGACAATTTCCTGGAGGAAAAGTCCATAGTCTGTCATTGAGAAAGACATGGAGGAAGCCTTGGATCAGTAGCATGGAATATTGTTACTCTTTGGGTTACATTTAAGGACCAACTAAACTCACTTATTAAAAAGTGTTTTTTCAGCATCCGTGCTCTGAGAAGAGTGAGAGCACTTTTTCACGAACAACACTTCTCTGTATTGGTTCAATCAATCATTTTGTCAAGGTTGGATTACTGAAATTCAGTGTATTTGGGTCTTTCAAAGGTCAGTCTGCAGAGACTTCAATTAATACAGAACACTGCAGCTAAACTTATTTTCGGTAAGAGTAAATTTGATCATGTAACCCCTCTGCTCAAGGAATTACATTGGCTTCCAGTGTATCTCAAAATTCAATTTAAGTGCATTGCATTTAAGTGTATTGCATTTAAGATCCTATTTGGCATTTTTGCCACTTTGATTCCTCTAGACTGGAATGTTCATAGATCTCATCTTGCCAGAAGTTCCCGAAACTTAAAACTTACATTTCCCTATCTCAGTGGTAAAAACAGAACCTTTAAGAGATTTAGTTATTCTTTTGCTTTTAAATTAAGTGAATTCTGGAATGCTTTACCGCTTACATTAAGAAGTTTAGGTTCTTTTGCTTTATTCAGGAAAGTTCTGAAAACTTTTTTGTTTGCTAAACATTTTGGAAATTAACTATTTAGTCTACTTTTTCTTGTCAAATTTATGTATTATGTTTTACATTATTATAAACGGAGTCAAGCTCCTCTTGGTTGATGACTCAGTCTATAAAACTAAGTTTTAGTTTAGTGTACTGATGGTCACTAAAGTGGTTTGACTGGTTTAGCAACCAACGGAATTTGCCAATCCAATTTTCAAAATGGCTCACCATGTGGTTTTCCATGCAGTCATACATTCTCTAATTCTTGCATGCAAATAACCTAATTACTATTAAAATGAGATCATTAATATTAAAAGAAGCTATCTGATTGATGGCCTAACATTGCATGCCATAATCGAATCGAATCGCTAATACTGCTAATCAGATCTTTTAATACAGAAGGATCCTAAGGCTCTGATTGGCTCATATGCGAGGGGCCTTAGCCCCTATCCTTGTATCTCTGGATGCATCGGGAAGGGGAAGGCCCACCATTTTGGAGTTGTGGGCCTGTGAGCAGGAGGGATTGGGCATCCATCCTGCTGATTTTTATTAAAGTATTGGGAGGGGGATCCTGCAGGGGGCGATTCACGGTGGCAGGAGGGAGTGGGCATCCATCCTGCCTCTATTTTGGTTCCGAAGGGTCGTCGAAGAGGGAGTATGTCTTGCATTTTTAAAAATGGGGACAGAGTTTGTGAGTGTGTAACACATTCGCAACATCTGTGCCATTAAAAAAAAAAAAAAAAACCCAAACAGCTGAGTAGCAGGAGGCTGCTTTGGAGCTTCCCCAAACTGGCTCTGTGCATGTGTGAGAGCCAGTTTCTAAGTGAGCAATTAGATGAGATTATGACTGCCCTCCGCAAATCTCATTTGCATGGGAATCCATTGGAACATCGATTGCTGTTTACAAATCGGCCAAAAAATTGACCACAGTGACCTGCATGGTTTTAACAACCGTTACTATTGCATCTAGCTTTTAGTTCATCAAACCAGAGTTCTTCACTAGTGCCTGCAGCAACAGCAGTGATGACACGGTGCTTGGGCCAAACCTTCCCTCTGATATAAGTTCCTGTTCAAGTGGGATTCTGTAGAGAGAAGGATCTGGCTCAGCCCAGACAGTATGAGGCTCATAATCAAACCTTAAACACATCTAAAAACCTGTCCAAGTCTGCACTTATATGATCTAAAAGACAGGTTGTCCAAATGCCAATAATCAAACCGAATTTCTGGATGTAGCGAGGGACTTTTTAGGCATCTGAATGCCGCTGTACGCCCAGAGCTGAAAGGGGCGTGTCTAGAGGAGTGGTTAGGGCGGTATTTGGGCGGGATGTGGGGAGTTTCTTGCAGAAGGAATGATACAATGGATATAGGCATCTGACAGTGAGTGGAAGTTAAGAGTTTAAAGCAGCTTCAAAAATGTGGGCTTTTAGCTTGGATTTGAATACTGCTAGATGGAGCTTGATGTATTGACTCTGGCAGCCTATTACAGGCATATGGCGCAGCAAGAAAGAAGGGACAGAGACTGGAGTTGGTGGTAGAGGAGAAGGGTATAGATAAAAGGGACTTACCAATGCATGGAGTTCACAGGGGGGGAGCATGGGAGATATAAGTGAGGAGAGATATTGAGGGGCTATAGAGTGAATGCACTTGTAAGTCAGTAAGAGGAGTTTGAGCTGTATTCGAAAATGGATAGGAAGCCAATGAAGTGAATTGAGGAGAAGGGTAATGTGAGCATATTGGCTGTCATGGAATATGAGTCATTCAGCAGCATTGTGGACAGATTGAAGGGGAGATGGTTGAGGAGAAGAACTGAGAGAAGTACGTTGCAGTAGTCTAAACGAGAGCTGATGAGAGCATGGATAAGGGTGTTGGTAGTGTGCTTGGAGAGGTGAGGTTGGATTTTAGTAATATTATAGAGGAGGAAGCAACAGGTTTATGTGGTTTGTTGGATCTGATTGGAGAAGAAGAGAGAGGAGTCATAGATTACCTCAAGGTTGCAAGCTGACAATACGGAGGAAGAGAGTGTTATCCACAGAAATAGAGAACAGCAGGTGGGGGGGAGGTGGGTTTAGGCAGAAAAATAAGGAGTTCAATTTTAGCCATATCCAATTTTAGATGGCTGTATGACATCCAAGTGGCAATGTCGGTCAGGCAGGCTATGCTAATAGAAGCTCCTTCAGGAGAGGAGGCTAAAACCACTTGGCTAACTAGCAGATGTAATATCTTTATCCATAGGACCTTGAAGAATACTCACAGTTACCACTGCCTGCGTTCTTTGAATTTTCCTCAAACAAGATTGCTTTCATCTGAGATTTTCTTAAATTAATATTTTAAGGAAATGCTAAAAATTTCAATTTCTCAAGAAACATAAATTGCTGAATATTATTATATTTTTCAATGGTTCCATATGGAAAAACATATTGAGGGTGACCTTGACTCCGTTGGGGGAGCTAGTTTAGATTTAACTAATTTCTTTGAAAGTTCTAATGATGATATTAAAACTAGAGCTATCCGCTTTGTCAGGTTCTCCACAGAGAAGAATAAATTGATGGTTCTAATACTTACTTTAAAAATAAAAATTCCTTGCTTTGTGGGCAGTAAATTCAAATCTTTCCCGATGTGATTAGATTCACTTAACTGAAAAGGAAAAAATTCCTGGAATTAAGGGGTCCTTTTACAAAGCCGCGCTAGTGGTTTTATCGCATGCACCGGATTAGCATGCGCTATAGTACACGCTAGCCGGAAATCTACCACCTGCTCAAAAGGAGGCGGTAGCGGCTAGGGCATATGGCAATTTAGCGTGCGCTATTCGCACGTTAAGGCCCTAGCACAGCTTTGTAAAAGGAGCCCTTTTTTTTTTTTTTTTTTTTTTTTTTGCAGTTCTCATGCAAATGTTTATGGTTGGCAAGGGAAGAAAGAATTCACGCCTTCTTTGATCCTATACAACTTGAAATGTTTTTGGTTTTTTCTGTTGGTTGAGGTTGAGTTCTTTTATAATATTCCTAGAATAACTTAGAATGGTCCAAC
This sequence comes from Geotrypetes seraphini, assembly GCF_902459505.1. Taxonomy (NCBI): domain Eukaryota; kingdom Metazoa; phylum Chordata; class Amphibia; order Gymnophiona; family Dermophiidae; genus Geotrypetes; species Geotrypetes seraphini. The sequence goes on along the minus strand of NC_047094.1, from coordinate 85,811,179 downwards.
TGTGGGGTGAGATTAATTCTATGCATGTTGTCTTTATATTATTTTTCTTTTGATTATAGAGTAAGCGAGTTCCCCTAATGTGGGCTACTACACCTACGCTTACTGTAGAGATATTTCTGTTATTTTTATTTTATGTAATGGTGTATTTTGTTTGTATATTGTGGCTATGAAAACTTTGAATTTTCCAATAAAAACCTGCCCAAAACCTTGCTGACTGTTTGCTGTTCTTCCTACATTTATTAATACATGACATACATCTGGTCTGGGCTTCCAAGACGGTATTTTTAAATAACAGCCATGATTTAAAGGCCTGATTTAAAGGCCTAACTTTTGTGGCTTATCCTTATAGCTTCTGCTTAAGCATGTTTCTCATTTTAATTACGGTAAATGCCGCTACTGTAGATTTCCTTAGTGACTTCATTCCATATATTAGCTCAAATTTTATCATATCATGATCACTATTTCCCAGTGGACGCAACACCATTACCTTTCAGAAAATAATGGGTATACATTGAAGGAACTAAGGTCAGTACTGGGCAGGCTTGCGCAGTCTGTGTCCCATATATGGACATTCAGTTGAGGACAGGCTGGAGAGGGCTTCGATGGCTGGTATAGTTAAGATAGACTGGAGTGAGCTTTGATGGAGACTCCAGTAGATGAAACTTAAGCACATTACCAGGCAGGGCTCTGGGATTCTGGCCCAGAAATATCTAAGAAAAAGGACCATTTAAATTAAATTAATTTATGAAGCATGTATGGTTGGGCAGACTGGATGGACCATTTAGGTCTTTATCTGCCATCATTTACTATGTTGCTAAGCCCTGCATCCCACTAAGGTGGTGTCTCTCAAGCTTTCTTGAGCCGGGGCACACTAAAGGTAGTGGCCATGGCTTGAAGCATCCAGAAGTGCGTGGATGTCACCATGATAACATCATGCATATGCGTGACATCAACATGTTAACGCCCGTGCATGTGCAGAGGCCCTCCAGATGGGCCCTGAGATGCCAGTAGGGGGTGCCAGCAGGGAAGAGGGCCGGAGAGAAGGAGAGGCACTGGCACCAGCTGATTGCCTGCAGCAGTGTTTCTCAACTATTTCAAGCTAAGTACCCCCTAAGTCTAACAAATATCAACTGAGTACCCCAACCACAGAGCTCCCTAGGCCCACCCATGCTCTACCCCAAATCCCATCCCCTTTACTAATGGTAATGCAATTTTTTTCCATTCATTTTTCATATACACACAATACTGACACATTTCAATCACTATGTTGAAAATAAAATCATTTAACCTACTGGCGATCCTCTTCAGGCTGCTGTAATTAGCTTTAAAGGTGAGACTGGGAGGCTAGGGGGAAGCCGGAGGATGCTAGAGAGAAGGGGGAAACATTCAGGCCTTCGGCGAATCGGGCAGGGAAGTCGGCTGGCAGGCGCCATGGCACACTTGGAATCTCAGGAGGCACACAGTTTGAGATACACTGCACTAAGGACTAGATCTAAATTAGCTCCCCCTCTTGTTGGTCCCTGAACCAGTTGCTCTAAGAAGCAGTTATTTACTACATCTAGGAATTTTACTGCTCTAGCACTCCCTGATGTGACATTTATCCAGACTAAACTAGGATCTGCTCTGCCTTCTAATCTAGAAGCTATAATGCAGTAGACTGACAGAAAGTTCAAGTTTAAAACTATAGGGAAAAGGGTTTTACAATATTTAAACTAGTTAATAACTAAAGTTTGTTTGGGGTTTTTTTGGTTTTTTTTTAATCAAACTGTTTTTGTGGTTTTTTTTTCAATAAGCCTACAATTTCTCTTTTATCCCAATCTTTTTGCATCACCAAAACTCAGAGCAAAATAAAGTTCATTTACCCAGAGAAATGTCCACTTCTCTCAGAATTCCTCAGAATTGTTCCCCAAACGCTGATTATACAGCACATATACTGCCACCCTCCTGAGCTCTGCCAACTCCTCTCCCACTGCGCCCTACAACCTCAGCTCTGATTATATATGTCATAATCTAAGAAAAGGAACCAAGTCTTAGAAATTAAGTTATTCCGCTGGCTAAGTAACCAAGAAGATGCTGATTCAAATGCAACAAACCACATCTTTCTGTCATTTCATTTGCCAGAGATATACCGTTTCAACTAACAATATAATTCAGCAAATAAATAGAACCCAACTGGCACTGTTGCCTTGTTTCTCAAGCAAGCGGGCACTAACCACCCCCTTTTACAAAACTGCAGCACAGTTTTTAGCGCCAGCCCTGGCGGTAACAGCTTCGACGCTCATAGAATTCTTATGAGCGTCGGAGCTGTTACCGCTGCAGTCGGCGCTAAACACAGCACTTCGGTTTTGTAAGAAAAGGGAGGAGGGGTGAGAATTGGTACCTTTTCTTAGATTGCGACACATATTTATTTATTTAGTATTTGACATACTGCTATTAGCTGAAAAAGCAGGGCATAGCCGAATACTAGAAAGAGATCTATAGTTGTTTGATAGGAAAGAGCTTTTCATTATGGATTTCCAGGTAACATAGAAACATAGAAGATGACGGCAGAAAAGGGCTACAGCCCATCAAGTCTGCCCACTCTGCTTACCCACCCCCTGTCTATGCCCTAATGACCCAATTTCCTTATTTTGACCCTCGTAGGGATCCCACATGGGTATCCCATTTATTCTTAAAGTCTGGCACGCTGTCTGCCTCGATCACCGGCACTGGAAGCTTGTTCCAATGATCAACCACTCTCTCTGTGAAGAAATACTTTCTGGTGTCGCCATGAAATTTTCCGCCCCTGAGTTTGAGCGGGTGCCCTCTTGTGGCCGAGGGTCCCTTGAGAAAGAAAATATCATCTTCCACTTCGACACGTCCTGTGAGGTACTTAAATGTTTCGATCATGTCTCCCCTCTCCCTACGTTTCTCGAGAGTGTAGAGCTGCAATTTGTTCAGTCTCTCTTCGTACGAGAGACCCTTGAACCCCGAGATCATCCTGGTGGCCGTCCGCTGAACCGATTCAATTCTGCGCACATCTTTACTGTAATGTGGCCTCCAGAATTGCACACAGTACTCCAGATGAGGTCTCACCATGGCCCTGCTAACCCCCTCTCCCACTGAAGTCTGAACCCTGATTATAGAAGTACTGCCATTCCCCCTCCCACTGCACTGGACACCCTCAACTCTGATTATAAGTGCATCTCTCCAGCTGCTCCCTGAGCTATAATTACACATGCACTGCCACTCCCCTCTCACCCCTGTACCTCAAACTCTGTTTATAGGGGTATTGCCACCCCTTCTCACACTAGAACCTGAAATATTCACCCTGAACTCTGATTATAGGTGCCCTGGCCACTCTCCTACCGCTTTGTGAATTCTCATTATACATCCCCTGTTCCACTGCACCCTTAACTCCGCCACCATCTCTCCGTAGTGCACCAAACTCTTTTTGAACATCTACTGCCACCTTCTCTCTCACTGCACCCCAAATTCTGATTTTAGGTGCATTGCCACCTCTTCTCCCACTGTACCTTGACTCTTATTATTGGTGCACTGCTACCCCCATCCCACTGATCTCTGAAGTCTGATTGTAGCTGGACTGCCACCCATTTCCCATTGCACCCTAGTTCTGATTATATGTCCATTGCCACCGCTTCCCCTATTGCACCCCTATGGCTAATTATAGGTGCCCTGGCATCCCTTCTCCCACTGTATGAAAGCCATTTTGGGAATAAAGGAGGAAGATGGTCATTTTGGTGTCTAAATGCAGATAAAATCTGGAAAGGTCCATTGCTATGTTGTAGATTATAGTGGAGTGAGGGAAAAGTTCAAGAACCAGTGACCTTTAACTAAGGGAAGAGAATAATAAAGGGTGGGGGTAGAATTTGGATCATCATAGGATATTAAGAGCAGAGAAGTACCGATTTGGAATGGTTTGGTTTTAGCCCCAATCCTCTCTCTCGTTACCATGATCTCTTTTCATTCCTGTTTTCCTTTAACTATAGTTTCCAAGATTTTTTAGGATTTAATATCCTGCTCATCAAAAGGTTGTCTATGTGGCTTATAATCTAATTATATAGGGGAGGGAGTGCTCTAACAGGACAAGCATGTAGGAGGAAGAATTGAATCACAAAATTCAAAAAGAAAACGGGGAGGACAGAACAAGAGGGTGGACTCTGCTCCAATTTCCTTACGAGTTGGAAGGGATAGAAAATAAAAATTAGGTGTAAACGTCTTCAAAGAGAAAAGTAAACTTAGTTAAGGAGGTCTGGAGCTTAAGATGGAATAGTAGAGCATTCCATAGTTCAGGACCTTGTACTGAGAAAAGTAGAGCAGCGAATAGTATATAGGATGATTTCATGGAAGGTGGGGGTAGTGAGATGATTTTGATAGGAGGATCATAGGATTCTGGTTGGATGGTAAGGAGTCAAAAGTTTAGAAAGATAGGGAGGAGCCTCGGTAATACAAGTCTTGAATACAAGCAAAAGGATTTTATAGGTAATGCAGTGTGTGACAGAAAACCAGTGAGTGGCCTTGAACAAGGGAGTGATGTGATCATACTTACAATGGCCAGGAATTAGTTTAATAGCAATATTTTGGATAATTTGAAGTCATTTTTGTTTTTTGATCTTGCTTCTTTTGTAAAATGAATTGCAGTAGTCAACTTAATTACTAGTTGAAAGATTGTTGAGATCTGAGGCGTAAAAGATAAAGATGAGTATAAAAGTACTCCTAATATTTTGATGAAGGTACCAAATGGAACAGACATTGATAAAAGCAAGACAGGAATTGCAAGGTATCTTGCTGAAGCCTGCTGAAAAGGATTGTTTGGGATTTACTTGGGTTCAATATTAGTCTATGGGAGGTCAACCAATTGGTTAAATGGATTAATTTAGAAAGTAGCCTAGTGGTTAGAGCAGCAGACAAGAGCCAGGGCAACCAGAGTTCAAATCCCACTGTCATACAGACTATGGGAAGAAAACTGAGAAGAACTACATCTCTTGGACAAGAAAGTTCACATCCAGACAGAGTCCACATTCTTGAAAATAAGAAAGGAGGAAAAAGAATGGGAGGTTGAGAAGAAAAGAGGTAGGTAACTGGGAGTAGGTAGTTACTTGTGTTCTTGGGCAAGTTACTGAAGCCTCAATTGCCTCTGGTTGAAAGAGAATGTGAGCACTCTGGGGTCAGGGACAGGTCCACTCTTCCCAAATGTAACTTACCTTGAACAAATGAACCTGGCTGAGCTAAATGTAATTGAGAAAGTGGGCATAAAATACCATAGAAAGAGGAGCTTTGTCTGTCCCCAGGACCAAGGTAAGGATATCATCTGCCCTAGGTGAAACCTCAATCTCAAGCCCTCCACCTTTACACACCACTGACCTTTGTTACAAGGTCAGTCTTCCTCTTCTCTTATATTCAGTATCAAATAAATCTCCTCCTTTGTTCTCTCCTTCCTCCTATCATCCTGCTCTCTCTTTCTCCTCGGCCAGCATACTAGCATCTTTTCAATCACATTCACCTGCCCTGCACCTTCTTCCAGTCTCTACTTGCCCATTTTTCTCTTTGCCTACTTCACCACTCATCCAACATCCTTTCTCTCTCTATCTTTACCTTTCCCCCCCCTCCCAAAACACACACACACCTACAGGCCATCAATTTTTCCTTCTGCTTCTCTTCCCTTCTAACGGTAGCAGCTTAAGGCTTTTCCTCTCTTTGGTGTAGGCATACTGAGCATCACCATAAGCCTTGGCTGCCTCCTTTTTTTCAGCTGCTGGTGGGATGAAATGTATCAGTGGCTTTATGCTGGCAATGCAAGCATTTCGAAAACTCACAGACCCAACACATCCACATCCCAAATTTGGACATCAGCCTCCTTTCTACACTGCAGCATATATTCTTATCAGGGTGGCCTTTCTTGTTCTTTGTTCACTTTTTACTTTTATTGCGTACAGTATTACCATAAGTGTGCCATTAAAAAGATTAAAGGGTATATAAGTCAAAGTAGAAAGTACTCAAGGAATAGATTTCAGTAATGCTTCAAATACAAAAAATAAAATAAAATATTCAAAACAGAGGCAACAACAAACGATTGTGTGGTTTTGGTACTGTAGAACTGTCAAGTTATAGTTTCCTGCTGCTCTGGCTACTGGTGTCATAGTAGTTTCCAGGTTGCAGCTTTCTGCTAATCTGTTTGCTAGTGTCTCTTGGCAGTGCCAGGTTGTAACTTTCTGCAGCTCTGTCTACTAATATCATGGCAGTGTCAGATCGTAGCTTCCTGATGCTTTCTTTGCTTGTATCATGGCAGTGCCAGGCCATAGCTTTCTGCTGTTGTGCTTGCTGTGTCATGGAAGTGCCAGGTCACAGGTCCTTCTGCTTTTTCTCCTAGTGCAGTATCCATATTCTGTCTTTCCTGAATTATAACATCCCATTTAGGTGGGTGGAGACCTTGTATAAAGCCGTCTTAAGTCTTGCATTAGGCTTCATGCTGAGGTTATTGAGATCAAGTTTTTGTGTCTGAGAAAAGCAGAACTTCAAACTTTTGGTAAATGTGTTTTTGTTTTTACCACTCCTTCAATGTTTGGAGTTCACTTGGTGATGTGCCTGGTAGAAGATTTGTTGGATCATTATATCCAGATTAAAACTTCCACAGTCCCTGCAGATAATGATCAGATTTTCCTTGTTATCCAGTGCTGAAGTTGGCTGTTTTCATAGAATATAAAACTTGGTGGCCCAAGGTTTCTCCAGGTTGCAACATGACCTCTCAATGGCAGCTCTGAGTGACAGTCCTTTATCTTTGCTTTACTTCTGCATGTGATTCAGGTTTGTGTTGATGGAATTAAGCTTGTCCCTCAGATTTTGGAAGGAGGGGCGCATGTCCTCTTCATCTCTCCAGCAGCTCAGCATTATTTGATAGACGTCAACAGGACAAGCCCTTGGCCGTGGCAATCGATAGCCATGGCTGAGCTGCTCTAGAACTTCTCGGTTGGTCATCCCTGCATGAGAAAGAATGGATTAAGAGAAATTTTAAATTATCTGCACTTGTCTTTCTTGTCTATATTGCTACTTCTTTTGGTCTTACTCTTGCATCTCCTTCCTTGTTATCCAGATCCAGAGGGGGCAATATTCAGCTGGCAGTGGTTAATGTTTCTTCAAATTAAACCCAGGTATCCTATCCGGATCTCATCCCTAAATATCTGGGCAAAAGGCATCTGCCAGGAATAACCTGGGTACTATTGATATTCAATAGCGGGATCCGGATAGCTAGCTGGTTAACAGGGTGTTGCCTTTTTGCTGAATAACAATGGTGCCTAGGTAATACCCGCCTCCACCCAGACTCTGCCCCTGGACTGCTCTGGCACTATCCCTGGTCTTTCTGGATTTTTATTGGTGCCATCTGGTTATGTGCTGCTAAAATCTGGTGCTGAATACTGGACCTTTAAATTTTTATTTTTTGTTTGGGAATGTCAGTAATTTAGCAGAGATAAAAATGGATATGTTTGATTCAGTTGTCGTAAATCATTTCTTTATTTTGCTCAACTTAGCATAGACTGAAACAGATGAGATCTGACTTGGTGCCAGCTGGACACAGCATGAAGTTCCTACATTGAGGCAGGCAAGCCCCCAAGTTACCTTAACACATTATCCCGTGGATGTCACCAGACAGGCAGCATCAGCTGAGAGTTGGCAAAACTTTACATAAAGACTGTGCCTAATTTCATTTCTGTCTTTATTAGGTGCTCATTTGAGTCATGTGGCCTTCATTTTGGAAGCAGTGGGTTTTTATTTTGTTTGGTGTCCTTACAGAGGAGGAAGAGGTGTAAAGACGCACCGCTATAGGGCTGTTCTCCATAGGTGAAGATCTCAAAAAGCACAATTCCATATGACCAGACGTCCGACTTCAAGGAATAACGTTGATAGTTGGCTGCTTCTGGAGCTGTCCATTTCACTGGGATTTTTGTGTTAGAGCTTGGTGAGTAAAACTCCTCCTGAGAAGTAGTAAAAAATTAATCATCTTTCTTTAATGAATAGATAGGGCAAGTGACAATTTTGAAAAACTGGGAAGCAGGAATATAAGCAGATAGGTATCACTTTGATAAAGAGGAGGGTGAAGATCATCTACCAAACAGTGGAAAATGTGTTGTTTCATGGTAGATGGTTAATAATAATAAGAGATGGAATGAAATCTAGAATCTATATGTGTCAGACTAAAGATTGGAATGAGGAGAGATGGATAAAGTTCCTGGAACATGAGGGCTTTGATTAGGGTAGACAGAAGAGGGGAATAAGTAAGACACAAGATAGCCTGACACCAAAGAGAGGGGCAGAGGGGAAGAGACAGAAAATGGACAATCTTGAGAGAAGAATCAGGAAGAAATGGACCAGGGGCTGACCTTGAGAAGTCTTGCTAATCCAAAGTCAGCTATTTTGCATGAAAGGTTGTCACCCACTAAGATGTTCCTTGCTGCCAAATCACGATGAACCACATGCTTCTCTGCCAGATACGCCATGCCTTCTGCTACTTGGCAGGTGATGTACATCAGGTGGAGAGGGGATAGCACTCTCCCTTCAAGACCTAGGAATAGCAAAGGACTCAGTACCATCAGGACACAACTTCTCAAGCACCAAAGGCATATAACAAAACATTTATTTTGCACTGTTCTGAAGGAAGCCTCACACAGGCACAATATGTCATGTTGTCTATAAAATACATATGTATGCTGGCATTTATGTGTGAACAATCCTATAGAATTTTCAGAAAAGAAGACATTGGGTTACACTGAAAGTACAGGATTTATCAATGAAGGGTCTCAGTGAGTGTACCAATAATCCTGCAGTAAGGGGGTGCTAGCACAGGGTCTCAGTATGGGGGTACCAAGAGAGGGTCTTAGAGTACAGTGATACCTCTTTAATAAGGGATGTTAGCACAAGATCTCATTGAGTACAATGATACTTCTAGAGTACAAAGCTGCTTAATATGGAGAGGTCAAAGATCAAGGGCGATTTAGGAAGAAAAGTGAAACACTGCCACCTGCTGGGTTTAAAAACTTAACAGAATGGACTTTTAACGTTAACATTGATGTAAGGCATTTTTTGGAAAGGAAGTCATGTGATCAACTATGCCATTGTATTCTAAAGCATGATAATTATTACAAATGATGTCACATAAGGTATAAATCTGTTTGCCTTGCTTTCTCTCTTTGAAGAGCACTGAAATTCTGAGGGCTTGCTCTTCCTAGACTAAGGGAGCTCTGTCAATAAAACATTTGTTTTTACATGGCTTTTCCTCATCTGTTATTTGAATTCACAGAACGGAGTCTCTAGCCCAATCATGTGGGAGAGAGAATCCATTCTGGCAATTCTTTTGGCCTCGATGTTCAAGTCTCCAGCCTACTTGAACAGGTGCTAGCACAGGGTCTCAGTATGGGGGTACCAAGAGAGGGTCTTAGAGCTGTGTTCCCGCTAAGCTGCGCTGGGGTGCGCTGACGCACAAAATATTACCTCGCAGCGCACAAGTTTCTCGTCACAGTGCACACAGTGTAGAGCACAGTTCTTCAACCGCCGGTCCGCAAACAAAATCTTGCCGGTCCGCGAAGGATTCGGTCCCCGCCGCAACGAAAGGCCGGCGTCAGCTGACTTGCAACTTCCTGTTGCAGTCGCTGTGCCGGGACTCCTGCCTTCGCCGGGACTCCTGCCTTCCACCGCGTTTGCCTCCTGCCTTGTCTCCGCACCTCCAGACCAGCAGCGGCAGCTGTGTATGCTTTTAACTTCGGCACAGAGCTGCCCCTAATCAATAGTTTAGCGCGGTTTCATAAGGCAGCCTCGGGGCCTTTGCTAGGCCGGCCCACATCGCATCATCGAAGCGGGCCGGCTATCAAAGGCCCCGAGGCTGCCTCATGAAACCGCGCTAAACTATTGATTAGGGGCAGCTCTGTGCCGAAGTTAAAAGCATACAGAGCTGCCGCTGCTGGTCTGAACTCTTGGGCCGCTGAAGGAGGGCAAAAAGCAGCTGTCCTGGAGGTTTCCCTTCCTCTCGCCTTTACAGGTTCCTTTTTTCCACCTTTTTTTTTTTCCTTCAAACGGCAACGGGCCCCAGCATCGACATCAATCAAGTAAGTTCCACTGTCAATCAAGCGGTTCTGCTCGGCCAAAGCTTCCCCTGTGACATGAGCCACCCTCAGGGGAAAGAAAGTGACCCACAAAGGTGAGGGGAAGGGGGGCAGATGATGGAAGTTGGGGGGGGGAGAGAGAGAGAGAGAGAGAAGGGGCAGATGATGGAATGGAGGAGATGAGAGAGAGAGAGAAGGGGACAGATGATGGAAGTGAGAAGAAGGGAGAGAGAGCAGAAGGCAGATGGATGTCAGTTGAGAAGGGAGAGCAGATGCTGAATGGAAGTGGGGAAAGAACACATACTGGATGGAAGGAGGAGATAAATAAAGGGGGAAGAAAATAGTAAGATAATGGAGGGGTGAGGGAAAGGGGTGACAAGCTGTGTGTAGACACAGTGAAAAGAGGGAAACGGGACTAAATAGTAAGAAAGAATTTAATTTAGATGGAGGCAGAAAATAGAGAAGGAAGACCAGAGAAGAAAAGGGAAGAGAGAGCAGAGAATGATCAGATCTGAGTGGAGGAAATGAGAAGAGAGATATGCTAAAAACCACAGGGGGGAGGGAAGGATAGAGATGCCAGACCATGAGGGGAACAGAAGGAAGATGATGGATGCTAGACCAAATTGGGGGGTGGGGGGGGGGGCAGGAGGAGAGATGGCAGGGAAAGACAGACAGTGAATGGAAGGGGCAGATGCTGGACTGAAGAGACAGAGAAGGTTATCATGCTGCTGTACCGGGCCATGGTACGCCCTCACCTGGAGTACTGCGTCCAGCACTGGTACTTTAAGAAGGACACGGTACTACTCAAAAGGATCCAGAGAAGAGCAACTAAAATGGTTAAGGGGTTGGAGGAGTTGCCGTACAGCGAAAGATTAGAGAAACTGGGCCTCTTCTCCCTTGAGCAGAGGAGATTGAGAGGGGACATGATAGAAACATTCAAGGTACTGAAGGGAATAGACTTAGTAGCTAAGGCAGGGAGAACGAGAGGGCACTCTCTAAAGTTGAAAGGGGATAGATTCCATACAAACGTAAGGAAGTTCTGTGGTAGAAAGCAACATATTTATTTGGCTCATAACTTGCTGGCGCCCGATATTTTTAGCTCACAGTGAAAAAAGTTTGCTCACAACACCCGCCCGCTTAGAGGGAACACTGTCTTAGAGTACAGTGATACCTCTTTAATAAGGGATGTTAGTACAGGATCTCATTGAGTACAATGATACTTCTAGAGTACAAAACTGCTGAAACAGTTTCTATGTAGAATGTGCATTTGATTTGTTGTGCAGGAGTCTAGCTGGATACTTACTGTTGATATAACTCAGGAGATTGCCCTTCTGCATAAGCTCAGTAACAATGTATATAGGCTCTCCAATCGTGCAGACAGCAAAAAGCTGGATGAGGTTGGGATGCTGCAGACTCTTCAGTGCTTGAATCTCTTTCTGCAAGTCTGTTTTGTTCACATCAGCTGTTAGAAAAGAAACTAGGCAGATTAAAAGATGAATAAGCCCATGATAAGTCCCCTGGCATGCGGTGATCCCAAATACCACATCTTGTAACATTCAGAATTCCTAGTGGCCATAAGCAGTAGCATCCGAAAACTTCTGAGATCACATTCCATGGCACTGAGAAACTCCACCTTGTTGCACTTACAGAGCCCAATGGCCATACCCTATGGTATCCAAAACTTAGACACCAAACCATACACAACCACCACGAACACCCCCCCACCATCACCCACCCTCTTAGCAGAACACTTCAAGAACAAAATTACCAACACCAGAGCCACTCTCATCCTTAACCCATCCCACCAAAACACAATCACAATCCACCCTTCAGGAAAAGAGGCAACTGCAGCAGACAGAATTTGGACTCAATTCCCCAACATACAATGGTCAGAACTCAACAAATTCTACAAAAAATACAGTCATGCCTCCTGTGACCTCAACCATTGCCCCTCATATCTCCTCACCACCGCTAGTGTAAAATTCCGCACCATAATGCTACAATGGATTCAATTCACGCTCACAGAAGGCACATTCCCTGCTGACCTCAGCGAAATCGTCATCACCCCAATCCAAAAAGACCCAAAAGCACCACAAAACCACCCATCTAACTTTAGACCTATAGCCTCAATTCCGCTATATGTCAAAATTATAGAAGGCATAGTAGCCAAACTCCTCACCAATTACATAGATGACCACAACCTACTCCACCCCATGCAATCAGGCTTCAGAACAAACTTCAGTACAGAAACACTACTAGGCTCCCTTATGGATACCGTCAGACAACACCTTAGTACAGGAAAAAAGATGCTTCTCATACAACTGGACTTAACTGCGGCATTCGACTTAGTGGATCACAACATCCTTCTACAGATCTTAGACGCAGTGGGTATCTCAGATAAAGTTTACTCCTGGTTTGAAGGATTCCTAAAACTCAGAACCTACAGTGTAAAATCAAACAAAGAAAAGTCAGAATCCTGGTCAAACCCCTGCGGCGTACCACAAGGATCTCCACTATCCCCTACCCTCTTCAATCTCTACACTGCATCTCTAGGAACGCATCTGGACAATCTGGGCATAACCACCTATAGTTATGCCGACGACATCACCATCCTCATCCCATACGATCATTCCAAACCTACCATGACAGACAAACTTCACCAAACACTTGAAACAGTCACAACCTGGATGAAAAATCACAAACTTAAACTCAACCAAGACAAAACCAAATTCATCCTTCTCGAAAATGACAAGATCCAAACCACAACCAACTTAGAGATAAACGCAATCAAATATCCCATCCAAACCACCATAAAACTACTTGGCATGACCATAGACAGATGCTGCACTATGCAACCGCAAATAAATAAAACAATTCAGAAATCATTCGCAATCATGAGAAACCTGAGACAAGTCCGAAAATTCTTTGAAAGAACACAATTTCAACTTATAGTACAATCTCTAATACTGGGTATATTGGACTACTGCAACATCCTCTTCCTTCCTTGCCCTGCAACTATGATTAGACAACTCCAAACAATCCAAAATACAGCTTTGAGACTCATATACTCATTGAAAAAACATGACCACATTACGGATGCCTTCATCAACTCACACTGGCTTCCAATCCAAGAAAGAATCCAATTCAAATTCTACTGCATATTATTTAAAACCATACACGGAGACAGCCCATCATACTTAAACAATCGCCTCATCCAAGCACCCACTACCAGACACAGAAAAACGCACTCCCCATTCATACCCCCCCCCAATCAAGGAAGTAAAAAGAACAAGACTACACGACGGCCTACTAGCCACTCAAGCCGCAAGACTGGACAACCAAATCTCCAACCTTCTGATGACCACCCCAGACTATAGGACATTCAGAAAGGAAATAAAGACCACACTTTTCAAGAAATTCCTGAAGCAGCATTAACATCACGACCTCTTAGTAACACCAAAACTGACGATCGATCTAACCATTACTCACTAATAATAACAATAGAACCTCCACTTTGACCACCTATCAACTCTACTACAAACCACCTCACCCTCAACAACCCGCTAAATGTCTATAAGATCTACAACCTACCTCTCTAGCTAATCATTGTAACTCAGTTTTTAAATTAACCTTTTGTAATCCGCCTTGAACCGCAAGGTAATGGCGGAATAGAAATCCCTAATGTAATGTAATGTAATGTAATATCCCTTGGCACCCAGAGACCATGTTTTGTTGGTACTTAGGGATCACAGAGACCCAGGAAACCATGTCCTTATGGCATTTAGAGATCTCAGACACCATGTCTTTCAGCACAAAGAAACCAAAGAGACATAAGAATTGCCGCTGCTGGGTCAGACCAGTGGTCCATCATGCCCAGCAGTCTGCTCACACGGCAGTCCCTAGGTCAAAGACCAGTGCCCTAACCGAGACCAGCCCTACCTGCATACATTCCAGTTCAGCAGGAATTTGTCTAACTTTGTCTTGAATCCCTGGACGGTGTTTTCCCCTATAACAGCCTCAGGAAGATCGTTCCAGTTTTCCACCACTCTCTGGGTGAAGAACTTCCTTGCATTTGTATGGAATCTATCTTCTTTCAACTTTAAAGAGTGCCTTCTCGTTCTCTCTACCTTGGAGAGGGTGAACAAGCTGTCCTTATCTACTAAGCCTATTCCTTTCATTATCTTGAATGTTTCGATCATGTTCCCTCTCAGTCTCCTCTTTTCAAGGGAAAGAGGCCAAGTTTCTCCAATCTCTCACTGTAGGGTAACTCCTCCAGCCCCTTAACCATTTTAGTCGCTCTTCTCTGGACCATTTCGAGTAGAACTCAGAGATCCCAGAGACCAAATCTTTCAGCACTCAGTAGACTCCAGTTATTCGCCAGACCCAACTATGCTTAGGCTGATACTGGATAAATGAAAGGCAGCATCTATATTAAGAAATTTGAACATCTTTAAAATCTGATGCCACAAACTCAGTTAATTGCAAACCATTTGCTATTGGGTTTGGAATAGAGGTCAACCAAATTTTGGGTTCAGTTACAGTGCCGAAATTGGCCCCAAATCCTTTTTTCTGCCTGGTTTTGGTTAAAAGGCTACAGCCATAGTTTATGTTTTGGCTGAAATAGACTGTGTGTTTTCAGTGGAAGCCAAAAATTTATGCTTTGTTCTTTTTGTCTCCCTCCCTCTGAACATGAATTGCCTTTCCACATTGCCCATTTGTAGATGGCCTTCTCGGGCCTATCTTACAATTTCTGGCAGTCTAGGGGTGTAATCAGGGCAGGAATAATTCCCAAGCACTCCTGCCCTTGCTGACTCAGCTATCAAAATGACTGTCATTACCTTTAGTAGCAATTTTGCTAGACTGCCGCAAGAGGTCACAGAGTCATTTTGAAGTTAGAGCCGATACGGGTAAGAGCAACTGGGAATTACCCCTACACTAGGCCACAAGGAATTATAAGGTAGTCTGAGGTGGGGGGGGGAGAGAAGCTACTCTTTGCATCTTTTTTTTTTTTTTTTCTGTATGTGTAATGTGATTGCAAGTAATGCAGAAATGATCTTGCATAGTAGTTTATATGGTAAATAGCATAGGTGTAAGAACGGGGAGGGGGGTCGCACAGCGGCCATGGCCTCCCCAAAAATTCCTGATGGCAATGGAGCCGACAGTGTATCTACACAGGCGGCACTCTCCAGGGAATGACATCTTCCTGCCGGCCAGCATACATAGAAACATAGAAACATAGAAATAGACGGCAGATAAGGGCCCACGGCCCATCTAGTCTGCCCACCTTAATGTCCCTCCCCTACCTTTGCCCTGTGAATAGATCCCATGTGCCGATCCCATTTGGCCTTAAAATCAGGCACGCTGCTGGCCTCAATCACCTGTAGTGGAAGACTATTCTAGCGATCAACCACTCTTTCAGTGAAAAATAATTTCCTGGTGTCACCTCGTAGTTTCCCGCCCCTGATTTTCAACGGATGCCCTCTTGTTGTCGTGGGACCCTTGAAAAAGAAGATATCTTCCTCCGCCTCGATGCGGCCCGTAAGATACTTGAACGTCTCGATCATGTCCCCCCTCTCTCTGCGCTCCTCGAGCGAGTATAGCTGTAATTTGTCAAGCCGTTTTTCGTATGGTAGATCCTTGAGTCCCGAGACCATCCGGGTGGCCATTCTTTGCACTGACTCCAGTCTCAGCACATCCTTGCGATAATGCGGCCTCCAGAATTGCACACAGTATTCCAGGTGGGGCTTCACCATGGATCTATACAATGGCATAATGACTTCCGCCTTACGACTGACGAAACCCCTTCGTATGCAGCCCATGATTTGTCTTGCCTTGGACGAAGCCTGCTCCACTTGATTGGCAGACTTCATGTCCTCACTGACGATTACCCCCAAGTCTCGTTCTGCTACCGTTTTTGCTAGGATCTCGCCATTAAGGGTATAAGACTTGCATGGATTCTGGCTGCCCAGGTGCATAACTTTGCATTTTTTGGCATTGAAGTTGAGTTGCCATGTCCTAGACCATCGCTCCAGCAGGAGTAGGTCGTGCATCATGTTGTCGGGCACTGAATCTTCGTCTGTTGTGCATTTGCCCACTACATTACTCAGTTTGGCGTCATCGGCGAATAATGTTATTTTACCTCGAAGCCCTTCTGCCAAGTCTCTTATAAAGATGTTGAATAGGATTGGGCCCAAGACTGAGCCCTGTGGTACTCCACTAATCACCTCCGTCATTTCGGAGGGGGTGCCGTTCACCACCACCCTTTGGAGCCTACCTCCAAGCCAGCTCCCAACCCATTTCGTCAATGTGTTACCTAATCCTATAGAACTCATCTTGCTCAGTAACCTGCGGTGTGGTACGCTATCGAATGCTTTGCTAAAGTCCAGGTACACGATGTCCAGGGACTCCCCAATATCCAGCTTCCCCGTTACCCAGTCAAAGAAGCTGATCAGGTTGGATTGGCAGGATCTCCCCTTAGTAAATCCATGTTGTCGGGGATCCCGTAGATTCTCCTCATCCAGGATCTTATCTAATTGGTGTTTGATTAGAGTTTCCATTAGTTTGCTCACTATCAATGTTAGACTCACTGGTCTGTAGTTTGCTGTCTCCATCTTTGAGCCTTTCTTGTGGAGTGGAATGACGTTAGCCGTCCTCCAGTCCAACAGGACACTGCCTGTACTAAGGGAGAGGTTGAAGAGCGCGGACCTGCTGATTGGCTCTCCCTGTCGCGAACCATTCCCTAACATCTGCTCCTCTCCCCCCCCCACCCCGCATGTCTACTTCACATTTCTTGCAAATGTTTCCAGGAGGAGGAACCGATTCTCAATGCTGCTGATCCAACTAGAGTTTATTTTGGGGGTAGGGCTTATATTAGGACCTACCCTTAAAATCATGCTAGGGCTTATTTTCGGGGTAGGTCTTCTCATCTCTAGATCATTCATAAATATGTTAAAAAGCCACAGTCCCAGCACAGACCCCTGGGGAAGTCCACTATTTATTCTTCTCCATTGAGAATATTGACCATTTAAACCGACTCTCTGTTTTCTACCTTTCAACCAGTTCTTAATCAGAATGCATTGGGAATTGCTCAGATTTCCAGGTGATTTAAATGGAGAGTTTTCTCATGAGTGTGGAGACGTTTGTGCTTTTTAGTTCGCTTACAAGGCTCCCCCCAGTGTTGGTAGCAGTAAAGACAAAGAAGTGGAATGAGCTGTTGATCCAACCAGTGTAGGTGTCGATGCTGGAGTAGATCGAGGCTGAGTATCGGGCTTGGAGTCTCTAGCCATGCTCAATGTCCCTGATGTTGTGCCAAAAAGTTTTTCAAATTGCAATTTTCTGGCTCTAAGCAAACTCTTCTGCATATGAGAGCAGAGTGTGCAAGAAATATCCCAATGGTCAGGACTTAGGTACTGTATCCACCAGTTGTGCATGTCTGTACCTGAAATGGTCCTATTGCATTGAGTGTACTGTATGCTGCCGCTAGGTGCCTTGAACATCACTGGAAAAACTGCCGACCCAAAGTCAAAGAGCTCAACGGCCTGGGGAGATCGAGTAGAACTCAGGCAGAAAATGAATCAACATTCCTGGATAGGAAATAGGCTGAAAAGAGCCTAAAAGCCAAAAACCTGAAAATTAGCCAAAAAATGAGGGAATATAAATAAAACAAATTATTATGACAAAACAGAAGAAAAAAAGCAAAGGAATGGCACCCCCCAAAAATTTTTTTGCTCTTCCTCTGATATCACTTCCTGGATCCGCGCCTAGGAAGTGACATCAGAGGAAGAGCTGACACTGGCATGACAGCAGCGGATTTGCTTATCATGCCAGGAATGTTACAGAGGTATGGGAGAAGGGAAGCAGCGTGCACGCGGCAAGAGGGAGCGGGGAAGGAGTGTGTGGCAGTGGGGGGTGGAGAAGAGGGAGGGAGAGGGGCGCCAACCCCTCCCCCCGGGCGCCTCTCCCCTTCGCTGCACCACTGTTCACTTGCTCTCATTCACATAATTAAACTTTAGTTTTCACCTTCAGCTAAAACCAGGTAATAGATGAGCTGAAACTGTTTCAACAGAAACTGAAAATAAACCTTTTTAATTGACCTCTAGTTTAGGATCTCCATTCAATGCATGCCATTTATTGCTGAGTCACTCTTTTAACTCCTCTGTCTGTTGGATCAAGACTCTCTATTACATATTTGAAAAGGAATTTCTTTAAAGCCAATTAATGAAATATATTGCTGTGCTTGTACAAACCTTGTTTCATTGTCTTTATGGCCACTGGATAGGTTCCCTTCCACATTCCTTCCCACACCTCTCCAAAGTAGCCTTCCCCCAGCTTCCTCCTGGGCTGGAAGTCTGATCTAGGCTGTTCCCATGCATCTGTGCTGAGGAGCTCCTGCAGTAACACACATCCATGTTAGGACAGGGGACTCACATTTCATTCTGCAAATCAGAGTGCAGCCACCCCTCCCTGCTCACCTAGGGCAGCCTCTTGCTATATGCTCAGGGCTTCTACATCTCAGAATTGACAACAGACATGCAAATCTCTCAGGAATGTGACCTCCAGAACCACACACCCGGCTGCCCTAGGTATGTTACACTGTCCTTCAATAGAGATAATAACATTAGGATATAGGAAAGAAAATCATTTTGCTCTAATATCAAATTAATTCATTTGTTTTATGCACATATATGAGACATTGTGTAGGATGGTGGGGAGCTAAGTATGAGGAAGGGGATGATTTCCACTGCATTGCGCGGATGGTTTCATCAACTTGTAGCACTGACAATATGGGGAGAAATGCTTATAAATCTGTGATGATTCTTAACTCAAATAATACTAATTATCTCAGCTATTCAAATATTAAATAAATATTAGATTATTAGTGAAGCTTTCAGACCAAATACCCTTTGATTTAGTGATGTCACCAAACCGAGGTACTCTCAGGAACCATCATTATCTTCACTGTCCCTGGACCAACCAGATATGACAAATACTAATATTATAGTTCATGATATGAAAAACCACTTATCTGAATGTTGTTGAGTGGACTGCATGGTTGGCTGGATAAAAAAGTTGAAAGTATCCTCGGAGAATTAAAGTGCAGTGCAGAAACTAGTGCTTAAATACTATTAAAAATGTGCCTGACCCCCCGACTCGAGTTTCGACTCTTCATCAGGAGGGGTATCTGTTAAAAGGCAAAAACTATTGTTAAATATTGTATATTAAATATCAAACCACTAAATCGTTATCACCTCTTAATATGTTATTATAATTCTTTAAAGCTCTACTAGAACTAAACTCAAACCTGTTATAGGCATTCTATATCGAGGCGGTACCGGAGTGAGGACAAGCTAACTGAAAAGCTCAAAACATATCTTTTATGCCACTCTAGTCCGGAAGTCATCGTTCATGGCTCATGTATCCTAGAAGTAAAAATACAGATAATCATACAGTGTGTGTGATGCCCTATACCACCAATAGTAATGCAATTAAAAAAATAATCAAAAAATACTGGCATATAGTTCAAGGCCATTCTGCCTTAACAGAAATACCTAAGTTTGCTTTTTCCAGGGCTCCGAATTTGGGTGAGAAACTAAAATATAGGAGGAGGCACCATAGCACTGGAAGGTTGCCCCCTCACCAGCCATGTGGCTACTGCCGGCTGTGTTGTTATGTTTTACAACAGTCTTTTGTCGATATCATTTCTATTAACAGAAAGTACGAGTTATACACTGGCACGAATTGTGAATCTTACGGGGTGGTATATTGTGTAATATGCCCTTGTGGTTTGATCTATGTTGGGCAAACTAGTAGACAGATCAAAATTCGGATAACGAAACATCTTAGCAACATTCGTAGAGGTAGAGTCTCCGCCCCCCTTGTAGCTCATTGGTTACAAGAGTCACACCCCTTGGAAGCTTTCCGATATACTGTTTTACTTCATATTAAACATCCGGTGGGGGACTTAACTAAATGTTTATTACAAAAAGAACAACGTTTCATTTATAATTGGAACACCTTGTCCCCACACGGTTTGAATTCTGAAATAGAATGGTTAAATATATAAAATTGAATCCTCAGTTTTCGTCACTTCCGGACTAGATTGACATAAAAGATATGTTTTGAGCTTTTCAGTTAGCTTGTCCTCACTCCGGTACCGCCTCGATATAGAATGCCTATAACAGGTTTGAGTTTAGTTCTAGTAGAGCTTTAAAGAATTATAATAACATATTAAGAGGTGATAACGGTTTAGTGGTTTGATATTTAATATACAATATTTAACAATAGTTTTTGCCTTTTAACAGATACCCCTCCTGATGAAGAGTCGAAACTCGAGTCGGGGGGTCAGGCACATTTTTAATAGTATTTAAGCACTAGTTTCTGCACTGCACTTTAATTCTCCGAGGATACTTTCAACTTTTTTATCCAGCCAACCATGCAGTCCACTCAACAACATTCAGATAAGTGGTTTTTCATATCATGAACTATAATATTAGTATTTGTCATATCTGGTTGGTCCAGGGACAGTGAAGATAATGATGGTTCCTGAGAGTACCTCGGTTTGGTGACATCACTAAATCAAAGGGTATTTGGTCTGAAAGCTTCACTAATAATCTAATATTTATTTAATATTTGAATAGCTGTGATAATTAGTATTATTTCATCAACTTGTATACCAGTACTCCCAAGTCTCTTTCCTGGGGGGTCTCTCCAAGGGATCATAGTCATTCGCGCGTGAGAACATTGCAGCGCTGACAATTTGGCACAAGACACCAGCGCACTGCCTATAAAGTGACTTTTAAAGAGCTCTGACGCGGGGTGTGAGTGGGGAACCCCCCCCAGTTTACTTCATACTCTTCGCGCTGCTGTTGGGGGGGTGTTGGAGGGGTTGGAACCCTCCATTATAGAGCAAACTTAACTTTTTCCCAATTTTTTAGGAAAAAGTTACGTTTTCTCTACACCCCCCCCCCCACCAATGGCAGCGCGAGCAGTCTAAAGTTCCCCCCACAACCCCCATCGGAGCTCTTTAAAAGTCACTTTTTAGGCGGCGCGCTGGTGTCTTGTGCCGAATTGTCGGCGCTGCAATGTTGGCGCGCTGAAGTCTCACGCACTTTTGTCCCGTCACCCTCTCCAAGTACCACACCAGACATCCTGTATTCGTGTATAAGATTTTTATTACCGACAAGCATCATCTTACACTTATCCACATTAAACCTCATTTGCCATGTCGCGGCCCATTTCTCGAGTGTGTTTATGTCCCATTGCAGGTCTCCTGCATCTTTACTACCCTGAATAACTTTGTATTGTCTGCAAATTTAATCACCTCACTCGTCGTACCAATTTCCAGGTTGTTTATAAATATGTTGAAGAGCACGGGCCCAAGCACCGAACCCTGCAGCATTCCACTAGTGATGCTTGTCCAGTCCAAGTATTGTCCATTTAACTCCACTCTCTGGTTCCTATCCGCCAGCCAGTTTTTAATCCATGTGAATATTTCACCCTCAATTCCATGGCTCGCAATTTTTCAAAGTAGTTGTTCATGCGGAACCTTTTTGAACGCCTTCTTATTTGAAAAGAAAACAAGTCAAGGCAGTATACAGTCTGAAATGACGGGGCTGGGGGGGGCTAAATTTGGTGGTTTTCCCTGTGTCACCAATAGTGCACACTCTTTGTGAAGACTGCTCACTCTTTTGGGAAGAGTGCACACTCTGTTTCAATTCTGTATGCATGTGTGAACTATTGAATGAGAAGACATTATTTTTCAATAAGATAATGAAGTAGTAGAGTCTCTAGTTCCATCTACATCCTGAGCAGGAACACATAGTAACTAATAGACCCCATAGGAAGTGTCTGAGAGAAGCTTAACCCTATAGGCCCATGTCCTATCTTGGAATATCTTGTTCATGAGATATTCAGCATCTCATTGACACTAGTTCTGAAGTTAGTACACACTGAAGGAAGAAGGCTATCTAATGCTAGCTGGAAATCAGTAGCAGCAGCCAATGGCTTGCAGAAGTCTAGAAACAGATACTGTTTGGACCAAAAGGAGGAAACTCATGATCTAATAGTGTAAAATGTTCTGAAGGATGGGTTCCACCAAAATTTCACACTAGCTGATAATGCATCAACCATGAAAGTAATTAGCTACACTGTTTGATCTCTTGCCCTTTGATAGTAGAATTCATCTCATGTCTATTCCAGAAGGCCTGTTGAATGCCAAGGTCCTGCTGAAAGTTTCTGAAGGAAGATTGGTCATGTGACTTTTAAATGCGAGTTAAAAACTGTTAAAGTCAGAACCAAGGGCTAGAATAGCCAAAGTGCTAGAATCAGACTATGATCAAAGTTCTGTTTCCAGGATGGAGTGTCCATTGTATTGGGTGGGGCCTGAGACATCTGAGCCAATCAGGGCCTTAGGCCCCTGCCGATCATCGTCGAGGGAGGAGGAGCAGGAGGTTTTTTCAGTACCTCCTGCTCCCAATTTTTAAGGTATTGGGCAGGGGGTCCTGGAGGGTGAGTGGGCGCCTTCATGGCAGGAGGAAGCAGGCATCCCTCCTACCGTTTTTCTTTTGGGGGGAGGAGGGAGTGGGTGCTTTTTTTGGAGTGGGGGTGGGGGGAGGGAGTTTCTTAATGGCAGGAGGGAGTGAGCATCTCTCCTGCCAATTTGCCTTGGGCCGGGGGAAGGTGGGTAGCAGTTCAGGGTGCTGGCGTAGGGTGGGAGGGCATGGTGCAGGGGGCTTTTTTTATGGGACAGGTTGTGTT